>NW_008330120.1:2972921-2997112 GCF_000622305.1 Nannospalax galili
GCTGACCTGGAACTCACTATGTAGACCAGGCTGGCCTCAAACTCACAGAGATCCACCTGCCTCTGCCTCCCAAGTGCTGGGATTAAAGGTGTGCGCCACCTAGCCCTGCAGGCAAGGCAGTCTCTTACCTGTGAGCCTTTGTAAAATCAAAAAGTCAATTACACGCTTCTATATACAATGCACAGAGTAAGCATTTCCATCTGCAAAAAAAAAAAAAAAGAAGAATAGGGGTGTAGCAAAGAAAGACAGACCAGAACAAGCCCAAAGGCAGACACCTAGCAACTCATGCCTAGCAACAGGGGCTGTAGTAGTAACGCCAGGGAATCAGGAGGCATTGGCCCTTGCCACCTGCATTCTGTCACCTCCAGCACCTGTAGTTTCTCTCCTGGGCCAACTTTCCTCCATGCTGGTAGCTCTCTTCAGTGAGTGTCCCAAGGTCCTGGCATCTCCTACATCCAAGGGTCTCCACTTGGATGTGGAGACTTGGACTTCGCATCACAGCCTCACACAGTGGCCTCTGAGGACCTCCTTGCAAGGAATCTAATCCTACCACACACTGCCTGGCCTCAGAAGCTTTCTAGAACGTTGGTGCAAGCCTCCATGACCCCATGGCTGCAAAACCAGCACAACGCTAAACTCTGATTCCTGCCTGATACCCTTGGACCAAAGAGGCAAGAGCCTAAGTGTCTTTGCCACCGAACCTGGGAAAACACTTCCATAGGCTGCTGTACTGGAACAGAGAACTCCTGTGGTTTAATTTCAGCCTCTCTTTTCAAATTAATCCACATCTCAATAAGCTGGACCCTTCAATGAGTAGGGGCATCTTTCCTATCATGGCAGTGCAAAGTATGAGGCTTCTCTTTAATGGTGCCTACGTCTTTAGCAATCACCACTGCCTTGTCTCACTCACTCACTCATACTCCTTTCCCTTGCCAAACTTCAGTTTTTTCATCTTCCTGCTTTGAATTGTCACTATGAGCAGTGACACAGTGAGCAGTGAGCAGTGATCATGCCACAGCCTGAATGCTAGCCTGTCTTGACATTTCCTCTGCTGAACAACTTAGTCCATTACTTTTGAGCTCAGCCTCACCCAAATTTTCAAGACAAGAGCAGAATGCACCCACATTCTTCAACAGACTGTGAAAGGCATGACCTTACTGGGCATGGTGGCACATTGCTTTAATCCCAGTACTTGGGAAGCAGATGTAGACAGATCTCTGAGAGTTTGAAGCCAGTCTACACAGTGAGTTCAAGCCCAGCCAGAGTTACATAATGAGACTACCTCAAAATAAAATAACTGGTGTCCAGTAGAGTCTCTGTTCCCCTCCAACATGTCATGAGCACAGTCCCCACTGTTTGTATTTCTCTTTATATACTGGTCTTCCAAATTCCCACCAGAAAAAGCCATTAAGGTCTGCTTACATTTTATAGCCTTTCTAGTCCAAAGCTTCAACTTCTTCCACATTCTTCCTATAAACCTGGTCTAAAGGCCTGGGAAGCACGTGGTCAGGTTTATCACAGCAGCAGCCCCACTCCTGGTAGTGATTTTCTGTATTAGTTTCTTTTCTAGTTACAGTTCTCAAATACCTGACAAAAGCAATGTAAGGGAAGGATTTTATTTTGGCTTAAGAGAGTACACTCCATCATGGGGGGAAAGGAGAGTAGGAATTTCTGGCAGCAGGAGGGTGGAGCTGGGATTCCTCTTGTCTAGGAAGACCAGGAAGCAGAGAGCAGGGGATGATGGTGCTCAGCTCGCTTTGCCATTTTTATCCCTTGGTATTCAGTCCAGGACCCCAGATCAAGTACAGTGCTGCCCACATGCAGGGTGAGTGTTCATTAGGCATCTCAGAAACATCCCCACAGACAAGCCTAGAGGTGTGTCTTCTAGGCAATTCCAAATGCAATGAGGTTGATGATGAGGATGAACCATCACCGGGTCTAAGGGGAAGTCTAGCATGCTGCAAGTGGCCAGCAACATGACCCTGAGACCCTAGAAGGTCCATGGCAGGGGAAAGGGTAACAGAGAAGAGGGCAGGTGGTAGGTGGGACAGGCATAGATGGCTGCACAGCTCAGAAGCCCAGGCACTATCAATAGCTGCACATGGTGGGTACTTCAGTTTTGGGCTCTGCTCAGAGAGAAAAGAAAATGACACTCCTGGTCTGAGCGACTGCCCCGGCAAAGGTGAAGAGATGAGATGGGACAGGGCTCTGGGTAGGACAGACTCAGAAGCCCTGCCTTCTGCAGGTCCCGGTCCTCCCCTGCCGTCAAGTGGCCTGGAACTCAGTGCTCGGCAGCAGAATGCATCAACACTGAGGGGTGCCTATCCTCTGTGCTGCTAAGATCCCATCTGTTGCACACAGACCTAGTGTCTCCCTCCACTCAGGGGCCTTGGATGAGCCAGCAGCCACAGGGGCGGCATCCTGCCAAGAACCCAGGAAGGCTGAAGGCTGATCCTTTCCAGTGCCACCGCTCGGTGTCAGATGAGCTCACACTCCCAGACACCACCTTGCTCTATCTGGTAGAAGGACCCTGAAGCAGGAGCTTCACCAGCCTGATCTGTGACCCCAGGAGCTTGGAGACCACAAGGGTGTGGTCTGTAAGCAGCAAAGATCATAATCATTTGTTACACAGTATGAGATAGTTGATACAAACTCACACTTTGAGATTCATCTAACATTGCTGTGCTGGGTAGGGCCACCAGAGCTGGCAAGTCAGAACACACAATGTTCAGTTAGGTGTGGATTTCAGTTGGTTTGGGGTATAGGCATTTCCTGTGCAATATTTGGCACATACTTATGTAAATTACTCATTGCTTCTCTGAAAGTCAAATCTGACCTGGTATCTAGTATTTAAGAATCCCACTTCTAAATGCCTTGGTAAAGATGTCTCAGGAACCAGGCACTGTTGTGCACACCTTTAATCCCTGCAGCAGTGAGGCAGAGGCAGGATATTTTCAGCATCTCTTAGGTCCCAAGGGACACACACAGACCAGACCCCACCTGCCCTGGGCAGCATGCCCGAGCCATGAGGGGCCAACTTGAGTGGGCCCCGGGCTCCTCAAGTCACAGCCTTCTTGGTTCTGACTGCTCACCCTGGCTAGACATCTGGATGCCAGACACTTCCTGAAGGTGCAAATGGGTTTAGGCTGAGTTCTGACATTGGGGTGGGGCACTGGGTTTTGCCCCTTCCCTGAGACAAGTGGTCTTGGGTGATCCAGTTAATAGGTTGTACCTCAAGTTTCACATGTGGACTATGGAGCAATATCAGTACATTGTGATCTAAGCATATGAAGTTCGAGGTGTTGAAAATCAGAGTCAGGGTTACCATGGAATGGGAAGTGGAGACTGGCAAGGGCAGGGGCAGCGTAGGACCGGTCTTGTTAATTCAGTTTTTTTGTTGTTGTTTTGTTTTTGTCTTTTTGAGACAGGGTCTCCCAGTAGCCCCAGCTGTCCTGGAACTCACTATGTAGACCAGGATGGCCTTGAACTCACAGAGATCCGCCTGCCTCTGCCTCCCAAGTGCTGGGACTACAGGCGTGCGCCACCATGCCCGGCTTACGTTACGTTTGTGTGCATGTCAGGAGGAGGGCTTACCACGGCAGGTGTGTGGAAATCAAGCCAGATGACAACTTGCAGGGGTCAATTCTGTCCTTCTACCATATTGGTCCTGGGTATCGAACTCAGGTCATTAGGCTTGGCAGCAAGCATTTTTACCCACTTGAGCTGTCTTGCTGGCCCAATTTGTTTTTTTAATTTCTGTTGTGTGTGTGTCTGTGGTGTGCATGTATGTACATATATGGGGGATGCACACACCCATGTGGGTGCTTGCAGAAGCTACAGAAAGACGCTGAGTATCCTTTTTGATTGCCTTATTCCCTTGAGACAGGGTCTCTCACTAAACCTGGAGCTCGGCTGGCAGCCGGTAAGCCAGCCATCTCCTTCCTGGCCTCTACCCAAAGCAGGGGTTACAGGCTCCTGCAGCTTGTTCCCGGCTTTTTAACATGGGTGCTGGGGATCCGAACTCAGGTCCTCATGCTTGTGCAACAAGAGTTGTTACCTGCTGAGCCATCTCCGGGCCGTTAGTGTTGTTTCATGCTCTGAGCTCCAGTTACCTGGGCATGTTCGCTCGAGAAACTCCACTCACCTGGGCCTCATGTGTTTATCCACTGTCCTGTGTGGATGTTAGGCTTGGGTAGATAACTGCATGGCCATCAGCAGGTAGCTGAATAAGCTGGGCTGTATTCTCACAACAGGATGCTGCTTCAAAATAATGGCAAGGAATACACACAGCAATGGGAGCAAATCTCAAAGCAGCTACAGCGAGGCAGGGAGCCAGATGCCAAACCGTGCAGGTGCACAATGGACAAGCCCACTTACACGAAACTCCAGGAAGGAAGCTGTTCAGTGACAGGAGCAAACCAGTCGTTGCTGGGAGGAACAAGAGGCTGGACAGCAGGGCCACAAAGGACATGAGAAAACTTCTGGGGGTGTTGAGGTGTTCAGGATCTTGTTTGTGGTGACAGGTTCATGGGCATGCGCCTAGACCATAACTTACCAAACTGTACACTGTGAACATGAGTAGAGCCTCAATAACACTTCTTAAGATAGACATAAACCCAAGGTTTACAGACAGATGGGAGGTAGGGAGCGAGGGGAACCCAGAACTATGGCCCCCAGGGATAGTGCGGGGGGGTCTTTGGTCACAGTCCTTGTTTGCTGTTTCCCTCTGGTTATTTGAAGACCTGTCGCCCCACTCCCCCACTCAAAGGCAGTGTTTGGGTCTATATTGGGTGACTATTGCCCCTATGTGCCCCTGTGCTGGGCACAGGACCAGAGACCAGGATTCTGTTCCAGAAATGCAAGCTTCCTGCCTGCAGGTGTTTCTGTGGGGCCCTGACTGTTCTGAAGGGGTGCATGCATGTGTGCATACATGTGTGTGTTTCTGAGTTCAAGCTGCCTGAGGAGGAGATCCAGAGAAAGGGGCAGAAGAAAGTGGGGGGGAACAGAAAGGGCACAAAGACGTCGTGTCTGCCTTGTTGAGACCCAGAGTGTTTGCCAGAGAACAGCGGCAGGCATTGCCAAGCCCTTCGGTGTGCTCCCACGGCCCAACAGTGCTGGGAATACCCAACAAGGCCCCAGGCACTCGCCGTGCGTGAAGGTCACAACTGAGGAAACAGGCATCACGGTTAGGAATACAGGAGCCCGGGAGGTGGTTCCTACGTAGGAACCATTCCCCCCACCACCACCCCACCCCAGTTCCACACTTCCTTTAGGGTGGATTTAACAAATAAAGTACAGGGCGCTCAGTTAAACTTCAGATGTATAACTGTGCCCTGATGGGATGCACTTAGGCTGTATTCGTGTATACTACAGAATGACCCACTGCCTGACATTCAAGTGTAACTGGTGCCTTGGTTTTCATCAGGTCATCGATCTCAGGTCAGCCCTAATGCCAGTGGACCTGTGACGAGGTGTGGACCTCCTGGTTGTCATACTGGGGAGGGAGACAGGACAGCAAGTTGTACAAGCCAAAGTCGCCTTTCTGTGTCATGATCGCCCCCACCACTGACAGCCCCTGGTATGGAGAGACTGCATTAAGAAACTGTCACTAGGGACTGGAGAGATGGTTCAGCAGTTAGGCGCACTTGCTGCTCTTGTAGAGGACCTGAGTTCAGATGCCAGCACCCACATCAGGTGGCTAACAACTGTCTGTAACTCCAGAGGATCCAACATCTTCTCCTGGCCTCCAAAGGCACCCCCCCCACACACACATCCATATACCACACACATAGAACACACAACAAACAGTAACACAACACACATATACGCAATGCCAACAACACACAGATTACACATACCCACATACCACACATACACAGAACACAAAATAGTAACACAACACATACATATATATACACAATGCCAACCATACACGTGCCAATACTACATAGGACACACAGTATGCACAGCATATAGGCACGCCACACACCACATCCATTCAGAGACACATGGACCTATACCCAAAACACATGCATATGACACTCACACAACACAAGTCAGAAACAGGGGACAGGCACATGGTCTTGGGCTCAGTCTGTGCGGCAGTATTTGTCAGAAAGTGTGTAAAATATACTGAGGGGTCTAAAAACAATTAAATAAATAACCAGCGAGGCCCGAATTAGCCGTCGGATGGTTTTAGCATGGAGATTTGGTACAGCTTGCTCTGAGCATCCTGGTTTCCTTGGATACGTTGGCCACACATTAGCTGTCTCAGGCCAAAAATAAAAAGATTTGTGAGAGAGAAGCCACAGGACGTTGCCTCGGCCACTGCTGTGGTACTTGTCATTTGGAAAACAGACCCGGTTCTCTTCTCTGGGCAAAAAACAGAGAGGCAAGGAGTCCTGGGTACAAACCTTGGCCTGGGGTGTGGTGGGACTTATCAGTATAGACCCCAGCCTGGGACCACCCAAAAGCCCTGGATGAGGACCTGGCCTGGGGTGGCAGGGTAGCATAGAACGGGTTGTTGGGCCACCTCAGGGCACAGACACTTGTCCTCTGCTTAGCAAAAGGGAGGACTCGCCCACCTGGAAGGGAGCTAGAGGCGGACACAGAGCTAGTGTCCAGGGCATAGGAGCCACTCTGACTCAAGCAGGCCCGAGTGGCCAGCTCATTGTCAGACCTGCACAGTTGCTGCAGGCCCGCAGGGTGATGCCTGTCTCTGCTGACTCCTGTGCCCACCCTGGCTGGGGAGATGGGTGACCTGATACAGCCTGTGCCCTCTGACCTGTCTGCCACACCTGTGTCTGTTCCTTACCACAGCCCTACAGCCTGACATCTGCCTGCCTGATATGGATCTGTGACACTGATACCCTCCCTATATGCCCTTGGGCAACATCCATAGTGAAAAAGAACTACAGCTCCCAGCCTGCTCCTAAAGTAGCAATCACAGCCCCAAGTGCCCACCAGAATCTTCTGGAAGCTCTTATATCCCCATGTCTAGGCTGTACCCTTAACAAATTAAGAATCTTTACCACTGGCCACTGACAGTAGACACAATGACTCTTGCATGTAGTGACAGTGTACGCTGTGGGTCTAGACCAAGGATGGGCAAGCTTTCCTTTTTTTTTTTTTATTTTTGGTCTTTTTGAGAAGGTAGCCCCAGTTGGCTGGAACTCACTATGTATACCAGGCTGGCCTCGAACCCACAAAGATTCCCCTGCCTCTGCCTCCTGAGTGCTGGGATAAAAGATATATATGACCAGCAGCAAGCTTTCCTTAAAAGGCCAGAGAGGAAAATGTCCTAAGGTCTGTCACACTGCCCCTCTTCCACTACCGTTGCTCAAAAGGCACCATAAACAGCTCATAAGCCAAAGTCCAGGTCATGTGACAACAAAACCTCGTTCACAGGCACAGAAGTTTGAACACAGTTGTTACATATTCCAGAATGTTCTTCTTTGGACTTGGCTGAAGGGCCTTATCAAGAAAGGCACAGACTGGATGTCTGGGGTATGGTTTACATCCTGTATTTAGAGAAGCCATCCTCAGGGTGTATACCGGTTATGTGTCCCATCACTGTGACCAAACACCTGACCAAAGCAATTTAAGGAGCTCACAGTTTAGGGACATAATTCATCGCCGTGGCCGGAGCTTGAGGTAGTTGATTACACTGCATTCACAGCCAAGAAACCCAGAGACATGAAGGCTGGTGCTCAGCTCGCTTTCTCTTTTCAGTCAGTCAGGACACAGTCCACGGGATGGTGCTGCTCACGTTTAAAGTGGGTCTTCCCTCCTCAATTAACCTAATCTGGAAACTCCCTCACAGACCCACCCAGATTCTAAATCCCATGAAGTTGACAAGATTAACCAGCACAGTGTGCAACTCCAGTTCAGTTCATCGAGCACTGACCATGTGCCTGGCGCTAGGCACGGGCTGTGCATCTCCAGGATGCAGCAGGAGATTTGGCCTGGTCTTAGGGTACATGATGAGGACCACCTCCACCTCTGCATATAACCACTCCATCAAGAGTGGGGGCAGCTGCCAACTCAAGACTGAATCCAGATAAGAAGTCAGATTTGGGTAACTGCCACTCCAAACTCCCCTTCCCTCCAGGAAAGACCCTCTGTGTCTGCCAGCCCTGTGAAAAAAAAAGCACATAGGGAACGTGGGTCTAGCAGCTCCCTCCAGAGAGAGGAGAGAGTCTCGTGCCACGCCAACAAATGTTCTTTAATGGTCCAGCTGTGTCCGAGATAAGCCAGTTGAGGGTTCAGTGGTGATGCTATGTGATGCTCAGCCTGGCCAGTTGGATGGGATCCAATCCCACTGAGGGAGCTGTGACCATCTAGTTTCAAAACAAGTGAGGGTAAAACGAGAGCCAGAGACCCCCAAAGCAGCCGTGTGGTGTGTGTGCGTGTGTGTAGGCCTGCAGCTACTTCTCCCAGAGTCAATCACTGGTGGACTTACATCTTCATTGTCTTCAGCACTGGGTCACCACATGGAAATATGTGCTTCCTAAGTCAACAGTTTCTCAGGCTCTGTTGTTGACTTCCCAGCCCTTACTCTGCCAGAGGGCTTTGCACAAACGTGCTTGCTTCTCCCTCCCTCTCAACCCCACTTCCCCCAGCCAGATACTGGTATTTCTGAACCCAGGTCCAGGTGTGTGGGACACTCAGGTTGCTATTGCTGTGAGTCTGTGCCTATACTGTGCCAGGAAACAGAATTTCTGTTTAGTCCTAGCTGCAGACTTCCTGCTAAAATCAGGAAGGGCGGAGCAGCCCCCTTTGCTGTCCTCAGGCTTACAGGAGGCTGCACTGACTGACCATTTGCCTATGAGCTAAGGTTCCAGGCATGGTGGGTATCTGGGTGGAGGGAATTCACCTCCCTGAGCTGTACTGGTCAAAAGATGCTGGTGGAGGGTAGATGGTTCAGCACCAGGGAGAGGTTGCTGCCAGGCTCTGCTTCCAAATCTGAGTCCTTCTGTTGACAGGCATTCATTTCTGGTTTGTGACTATTCTTTTCGCAGTATTGAAAATGGAACCTAGGACCATGTGTATGCTAGGTAAGCACTCTACTACTGAGTCACATTCGCAGCCCCTCTGTATTTTAATCCAGCAGCTCAAGTTCAGATCCTGATCCCTCCCACGGTGAAGTGGTTTCCCCCTGAACAGTTGTCATCAGACCAACCTCAAAGGAATCTGGGAAGGTCCAGGTGACAGTGTTCAGCACACAGTAGGAATTCTCCATCAACTTTTCATTGTTGCTTCTGATATGGGATGACACATGACACAGACCCTAGGCTCTTCCACGTCACAGTCTCCATGGAAACCAATGCCCTTCCCCGCAACTCCTTCCCAATCTGAACAACTTCAGGACACTCAGTTGGCCTTGACCATGAACACAAAGTGTTGAATAGCCATGTGGGCTGATTCAGTGTGCTTCATGGACCGATGGAGACCTTCTGGAGAGGACCCAGACCCCCCACACAAGGGGAGCCCTGTCCAGCTGTCCTGAAGCACCAAAAAGGCCCCCTAAAATAAACCATGGAAAACATTGCTGTTGATTGGATCTGAGATGCTAATGCCTCACTTTTCTGATATTTCAGTATTGGGGGGAAGGGATGAAATTGGAGCCTCAAGGATGCTAAGCAAGTGCTCAGCTTCTAAGCTCTATCTCCAGCTCTCCTTTTGTTTTACTTAAAAAATTTTGAGACAGGGGCCCAGCAAGATGCTCTGTGGGTAAAGACAGTGGCTGGCAAGACTGAGAACCTCAATCTGATTCTGGGGACCCACATGGTAGACAGACTGATTCCGGCAAGCTATCCTCTGATCGCCACATGTACTTGATGGGACACACTAGTGCATGCATGTACACACACATACAAATAAATGAATAAATGTAATAAAAAATTTTGAGATAGGATCTCACTAAATTCCCAGGCAGGCCCTTGAAAATTTAATTCTCCTGGAATCACAGGCCTGCACCAGCATGCTGGCCTTGACACCTCACTTCTCAAGAGCAAGGCCATTTTCTTTTTCCTTTTTTTTAAACTTTACTTATTTTTATGTGTATGAGTGTATTGCCTGCATGTATGTGAGTGCACCCGTCATGCAATGCCACAGAGGTCAGAAGAGGGCGTCAGATTCCCCTGGAACTGGAGTTAAGGATGGTTCGTAGCCTCCATGTGGGTGCTGGGAATCAAACCCAGGTCCTCTGCAAGAACAGTCAGTGCTCTTAACCACTGAGCCATCTCTCAGCCCCGAAAGGCTATTTTCTACCAGAGAGGCAATCACAGCACTGCCAGCCCTAGACTGCTGTCCCCCATCTCCCCACACAGGCCACCCTGATCACTCTGAACATAAAGACTTCACCAGAAGGGGCTGAAACAAAGTGCTATAACTGTGGGCTGTGATGACCCACCCATGGGGGTCAACTGCTCGCAGGGGATGCCTCCTGAGGAGCCTGTCAGTCCCTCGCCTTGGAGTGTCAGGGTTGTGCTCATCTGACACCCCACATCACCACTGAGGCTTCTTTACTGGACCAGAAGACTTTAAGGGGCTAAAGTGGAGTGAGGAAAGACAGCAAGTGAATGGGCATCAAGCAGAGCTTCTAAAGCCCCAAGGGACATGGGAGGTGAGGGAATTCCAAAATAGTGACACTTGAGCCTTGACGGAGGAGGCTACTCCAGTCACACACTCCATAGCAGAAGCAAAGGCCTTCAGGGACAAGAATCACATTATGTTCACAGCCATGCAATGATTGTCATTACACAAGAGGGTAGGAAATAGGCTGTCCAGGTGGTGGCTGACTTGTGGCACATCGAGGCACAGGGTGGGGACATTGAAACCTAAGGGGTGGCGCGTAAGAGCTGTCCCTGCCTCTGGGAGGCCTGGCTCACCTGGTCACCTGGAGGCACTTTTCTGAAAGGAAGCCTTGTCTGCCTCCCAGACATGACGTCAGTCGAGCCTGGTTTTCTCTCAGCAGGGGGAAGGTGACCTTCTGGTCTGTGGTCAAGAGGCAGGAATTGCTGGTAGCCTGGTCAGGCTTTGGATGAGAAGAAACAGGACTTTGGATTCAGTCCTAAGTAGGGAGTGTGGGTGCCTGTTTTCCTGACAATTTCTACTCTCCGAGGGATTAAGGACAGAATGTAGAGATGGGGGGTTACACCTACAAGAGTCCCTTCGGATTTGAGGACCACAATTAGGGCATGGCTGGTTCTACTCACAATCTAATGAACTCGGGTGCCCTGAAGCAGCCAGCAGCCAGCAGCCAGAGGAAAGCCAAAAGCTATGAGCAGGCAAGGGGACAGATGGTGGACAGCCACACAGAGGAACACCACTGTGCAGTGAAGGCACAGCACACACTAGGGCAGCAACAAGATTCCTTCTCCCCGACTTCAGGGGAGTGGACCCGAGAGAACCCTCATGGCCCAAGTCCATCTCTGTGAAGTTCAAAAGCAGGTGAAACAAATCCTCAGAGAGTCAGAGCCCTGGATACTTCTGCCTCGGCCGCATGGTGGGAGCTTCTAGAACTTTCTAGACCAATTGGCATGTTCTCTGCTTTGATTTGGCTGCAGACAGCAGTGCACTGTGGATTCTAGCACTTTCTCTCTGCTCCATCACAATCAAAACTAAGGGAGGGGGCAATCACAGATGTGGAGGGTGCAGGGGTCCTACGAACCAGAATTCCTAAGCTGCAGCCACAGGGATTTCCAGACTCTGATGGCCTCCCCAGGTCCTCAGGCGACTGCTTCACTCTGTTTTGCTGCAGACAGGCCCCATCAGGTTTATACTATTCTGAGAGGCCTTCTCCATCTTCAGGGATCGCGCATGGAGGCAGGGCAGGCTCTGCCTTCACAGGGGGCTCTCAGAATTGCTATCCCTATCTAGTTCTTTGTTCTTTCTTTTTTCAGATAGGTGTCATGCATCCCACGCTGTCCTGGAACTCACTCTGTGGTCAAGGATGAACTCCTGTTCCTCCTGCCTCCACCCGCTAGGATTGCAAATATGTGCCGCCATGCCATTTAAGTGCTGCTGGGGATTGAACCCATGGGCTCTTGCATGCTAGGCAAGCACTCTGCCAGCTGAGCCACATCCCCAAGCCCATTCTTTGAGATTTCCGAACAAAGAACCCTGCATTTTTGGTTACATTGAGCTCCACAAATGTGATGTTGGGCTCAGTTTCTGAACTCTTCTGTGGAAGAGAGACGTTTATGCTGTGACAGGGGAATTCAAAGTTAGAGAGGCTGTGAAGGAAGTGGACAGAACTCAGCCCCAGGTGAGGAAAAACTTCCCCATCAGCTCTGCTCAAAACCAGCCGCCTCCCAAAGAAAGACAGGCAGTCATTGTGTGAGCTCCTGCTGCCAGACAAGGAACCACATCACCATACTCCTCCCAGTGAGTCTGTGAAGAGGAAACCAAGATCCCCACTTCACAGGGAACAAGTGAGGCTCAGCAGGCTTTGCTGTGCACCCCTCAGCCAGTACTCACCCAGAGCTGCCATGGCCAGCAGAGTTCCAGACACTCAAGCCCATGTGACACCAGGGACAAGTGGAAAGATGAGACACCAGAGCTCAGGGAACATTCTGGGATTCCAAACAGTGACAGGGGCAAGATGAGGTACAAAAAGCCAAGAATGGTCATCAATCATGGCCTGCCAGCCACAGAGGTGCCCGCACCCCACCTGTGGGCTTCTTTGCTAGGTAGATGAGGTGACAGAGATACCTAGAGGCACTCGGGACCCCTAATGAGTAGGGAGCGGTGGGGATGG
The DNA here is from genome assembly GCF_000622305.1 of Nannospalax galili. Lineage (NCBI taxonomy): Eukaryota > Metazoa > Chordata > Mammalia > Rodentia > Spalacidae > Nannospalax > Nannospalax galili. The sequence goes on from NW_008330120.1 coordinate 2,985,685, forward strand.
TGGCAGCTTATGGGAAAATGTTTAGGGAAAAATTTTTTTTTAAAAAAACAGGGTCTGTTCTAGTTTGTTTCTCCATTGCTGTGACAAAATACTCTGATGAATACCAATTTGGGGAGGAAAGGGTTTATTTGGCTTACATCTCCCAGGTCACAGTTCATCACTGAGGGAGCCCAAGGTAGGAACTCAGGGCAGGAACCTGGAAGCATAGGTCATGGAGGGATGCTGCTTACTGGCTTGCTCCCCCGACCTGTGTCTTATACAACACAGGCCCACCTGCCCAGGGGGGCACCACCCACAGTGGGCTGGACCCTCCCACATCACGCAACAATTAAGAAGACGCCCTACAGACATGGCCATAGGCCAGTCCAATGGAGGAAATTCCCTAATTGAGGCTCCCCTCTACCCAGGTGCATCAAGTTGACACTAAAGCTGTCCAGCACAGGGTCTTACTATGCAGCTGGCCTGGAACTTGCTATGTAGACCAAACTGCCCTTGAACTCAGGGATCCACCTGCCTCTGCCTCCTGAGTGCTGGGATTAAAGGTGTATACCACCTTTAATCAATGAAAAGCAGTTGTGCGGGCTGCTCCCAGTGACTGCCAGTTGACACTGATGGCCCCGGGAGTGGGAAGAGGAAGTGGCAAGACCTGGGTCTGCTGGGTCTCTTCTTTAGGGTCTTTTCAAGATAGGGTCTCCCTATAGCCTCAGCTGGCCTGGACTTGCTATGTAGACCGGGCTGGCCTTGAACTCAAAGATACCCCTGCCCCTACCCCCACCCCTCCAGGCCACATGCCACCAGTCTGGCTACTCTCTCCTCTTTCCCAGCAGCACAGGCAGATTTTTTTTTTTCCTGAAGGCCCAAAGGACACACCCCTGTGTCTTTTGAGAGCAAGATCCTCTGACAGTGTGTGCTGGCACCAGATTGTCGACCAGGCCCTCAGGAGACTGAAACAGGAGGATCACAATGTCAAGGCCAGCAGACACAGACACACAGACACACAGACAGACACACACACACACACACACACACGTCAGTCTCAAAAACAAAACGAAAGCAAAGACTGGAAATCCTGTCAGACTCAGGCGGTAAGAGCTGATCTTGAAAACCACTATTCAATAAGTACTTACTGATGTGAGCTACGGGCAGCCCCCCAAGACAGGCACCGTGGACCCCCTAGATCCCTCCTCCCGCTGGAGATGGGGAAAGAGGGCGCAGGTGCAGGCAGCAAGGTGAGGTTCCTCCCTGAACAGGCGCTCAGTGAAGACTTAGTCACGGACTTAAGTCCTCGGAGGCTCAGCCAGGCTCCTAAGCGGTGCTGGGGACACAGCAGTCACACTCGCCATCCTCGGGAAAAGGGGGCTCCGGGCGACCCCAGCGTTCAAACTCGCCGCGTCCCGCCTCCTGCCACCACGTGGATGTTAAGGCCACACGCGCCGGGCTCCTGCCCCTCTTCCTCCATTGGTCCAGGCCGCCAGCAGTTGTGTCCAATAGAACTGACGTCTCTGGAAGTCTAAACTTGGGATTGGTCCGGCCCCCGTGTCATTTCAGGCTGCCTGTGCCGTCATCGGTGTCTGGCCCGCCCCTCCCTCCCCCCCCCGAAGTGTCTTCACTCTGGTTAAAGGAGCCTCAGGGAGTCTGGCTTCTGCAGGTTTAAATGGGCTTTAATTTTTTGTTTACTTGTTGTGACCTTGAAGTCCTGATCTCCCTCCCTCTAGTTCCTAAGTGCAGGAATTACACGCATGCACCCACCTGCCTACTTTATACAGTGCTGGGGATCAAACCCAGGGCTTCCTCCACGCTGAACAACCACTCTGCCACATTTTGGGGGTTTTGTTTGTGTCTTTGTTTTCTGAGACAGAGTCCCACTATGTAGTCCTGGCTGATCTGGAGCTTCTGTGTAAACCAGGCTGGCCTTGAACTCACAGAGATCCGCCTGCCTCTGCCTCCCAAGTGTTGGGATTAAAGGCCTGTGCCATCACACCGCACACATTCTACCACTTTTAAAATTGATGTTCGAGCCTGGCATGGTAGGTCACACCTTTAATCCCAACACTCCAGAGACAAAGGCCGGTGGGTCTCTGTGAGATCAAAGCCAGCCTGGTCTACACAGCGAGTTCCAGGGCAGTGTGGTTACTGAGATAACCTTTCTCAGGAAAACAAAGCAACAACAAAAACAAATAAAAATTAGAAAGTAAAAGGAATGTTTGTTGAAGAAAACAGAATGGACAGTAACACATCCTCCATTTAACATGGTTTTACACACAGCACACCACGGTTAGCATTGTAACACATTTTAGCCTTTTTATTTTATAAAATTGTAATCAGTTCTGCAGCATGCTTTTAAATTTACTTTCTAAACACTTCTGTGCACCCTCAATCTTTGTGAAACGTAATTTTGATTACTTCCCTTCTCATCTCTTTTGAGACAGGGTCTCCTTGGAGCCCCAGCTAGCCTGGAACTCACTATGTAGACCAGGCTGGCCTTAAACTCATAAAGATCCACCTGCCTCTGCCTCCCAAGTGCTGGGATTAAAGGCGTGCACCACCACAGCTTAGTTCCCTTCTTTTTAAAATTTGTTTTGTTTGACAAAGGGTCTTGTGTATCCCAGGCTGGCCTGGAACTTGCTATGTAGTGGAGGCTGGCCTTAAAGTCAGTTTTTGTTTTTGTTTGAGGGTCTCCCTGTAGTTCCAGCTGGCCTGGAACTCGCTATGTAGACAGAATTCCACCTGCCTCTGCCTCCTGAGTGCTGGGAGTAAAGCTGTGAGCCCATGCAGCTGGCCTTAATTCTGAGTCTTCCTGCCTCTACCTCCCAAATGCTGGAATCACAGGTGTGTACCTCCACTGTAGCTTGGACCATCTTTACTTAATCAACTATTATCTATTTTTCCACCTTAGTTTCATCACATTTTTTGCTTTTACAAATGATAATAGGATCAATCTTGTTCTTTAATTTTTGTGTGGTTCTTGGATTATTTTTTAAAACATTTTATTTATTAAGAAGTAATTTTAACATAGTTTTAAGCATGAGGGTTATTGGAGAAAGAAGCATTCAGAGAAAAAAATAAGACACACCTAAGTGTGGGCGTGGGCTTCTCCAGAGAGTCACTGAGGTTAATATTTTTAATTCCATACGTGATGAGGTCATAGAGAATTTGTTTTTCTGTTCCTGGCTTATTTCACAGCACACCACCTCCTCCAGGTTGTTATTTATTTCCCCCTCCTTTTTCTTCATTTTTATTTTTGTGTGAGTGCATTGCCTGCAGGTATGTAAGCATTTTTATTTTTGTGTCTGCACTGCCTGAGGAGGTCAGAAGAGGGCGTCAGATCCCCTGTAATCCTCTGGAACTGGACTTACAGATGGTTGTTAGCTGCCATGTGGGTGCTGGGAATAGAATCCCAGGTCCTCTGCGAGAACAACCAGTGCTCTTAACCACCGTGCAATGTCTCCAGGCCAGTTCTTGGATTGTTTTCTTAAACTACGTGGTAGAGATGAAATTACGTTCAGGGCCTTGTCTACATCATAAAATTGCTTTTTCTGGAGAAGAGCGTGGTTTGAAACAGGGACTCAATGAGTAGCCCAGGTTGGCCTATGTAGCCTAGGCTTGCCTCATACTTGTGGTAATCTCCTGCTTCAACCTCCTGAGTACTTGGATTAGAGGCCTGTGGCAGCTTACCCAGCTGCACGTTGCTTTCCCTTGCTTCACTGAGCAGCCGCTTACTGAGCACTCCCTCGTCCTGGACACTCTAGGAGCCACTCGGGCATGGGAGGACAACAGATGCTGCCTGCCTCCCTTTCAAAATGCAGCTCTTTAAGGGGCCTGAAATGACCAAGGGCAGTGTCCCTTAGCGGGAGGCTCCCACTGCAGACGCAAGGACTGGACAGTCTGTCCAGCCTAGCTCAGAGCTACAGCTGTAGTGCTTGGCATGTTGACTTGGCACCACACTCTTGCGGGGGTTACTCGGGTGCTGTGATGCCAGATTCCACCGACATTCTAGAGGTCTTCGGGACACTTGAGCATCTATTCCTGGGACCAAACCCTAAGGATAGGCAGGGACAGTCAGCTGGAGCTAAAGATATTTGGAGAAAATAGTCTCCAAAGGGTAGCAAAGGAATAGGGTTCATTTGTGCCGTGTTTGAGAGTTCGTGAGCCCTAGAGTGCAAAGCCTGATGGGAGAACCATAGCCAGTTTTTCTAGAGCTGGCTCCCAGTCAGGCCCTGTCTAATGTCCTACGTCAGTTCCCCACTTAACCCTTCCAGTGACTCTGCTAGTAGATACCTTTCAGATGTCCATTTTAAAAGAGGAAGCTGAGGCCAACATCCCCAAATAAGGTGACACTGTTGTAGTAGCAGATACTTATGTGACCTCACAGTTCTGGAAACTGAGAATCAAAGTCTGGGAAACAAGCCTGTGGATACATGAGTCTCCGAGAGGGTGAACTTTGGGAAGGCAGAGCCTGGCTTGTTACAGTTGCTGTACCTCTAGCCCCAGGGCTAGTGTGAGAACCTGGCATTCTGTAAGGAATCTGAGAGGCCGGCTGTACAGGTCAGCACAGAACAGGGGCCCAGACATAGCCTTACCTCATGTTCTCTAGCTGGCTGCCTTTAGGCACACACGACCCTCTTCAACATTCCTTGGCAGAATGCTAGGTCCCATCCATGCCCTAGCAGTCTACAGGCCACTGTGAATCACAAGCACCTGTAATCCCAGCACTTGTGAGGCTGAAATGGGAGGATCAAGACTTTAAGAGGAGCCTGGAAACCCTGCCTCAAACAACACAAAACAAAACAAGGGAAGGAGGGAAGGAGGGAAAAGATGAATGAAGGAGATAAGGAAGGAAAGGAAAGAAGGAAGGAGGGAGGGAGGAAAACACACACACAAGAGAATCGCCTTTCATATTTAGTCACCCCTAACAACTGTAGCGTGCGTTGTTCGTTAATAGAGACAGAACGTTTTTGGCACTTCTGTTCCACCAAACCAGCTTGAAGTCCAACAGTTCTTTCGGACGTCAAAGGTGCAGACACTAAGCTCCTGGAGGTTACACAGAGCCTGGGGACCTAGGCCTGCAGACAGGAGAGGATGCGAGCTCAGCTCTGCCCTTCAGAAGCACTTTGACCTTGCCCACGCTTGCCCTTCTGGGTCTCAGTTTACTCCTCTGTCAGAAGGCAGGACTGGCTCTAATATGCCTTTCTGGTCCTCCCTCTGTCTGCCTCCCACCTTCCTGCTGGGATCTGGAATGCTGCCTTCTCAATGAATCAGCTGGAGACATGACACAGGACAGGGACAGACTGTGACCCCTTAAGCATGAGCATGTATGACCGTTTAGCCCAGCTGCAATGGCTTGCTGTTGGGGAGTTCAATCATAGTGACACGTGTCCAACAGCTAAACTCCTGTGCCCATAGTTAACACACTTGACATAACCAAGAAAATGCTCTGTGCAACACGGGCACACAGCACACACAGCATGGATGTGCAGAGACATACCCATACATGAGAGCAACACCCGCCACAAACTCACAGCACATGTGTGCACATGCACACTTGCACACAGACATTCCACAAATTTCTATGGATAAGACCCCTGGCTCTGGTACCAGGCAAGTGCTTGTTCTTGGTAGGTGCCAAGTAGCCTTCTGGGTACTTGGTTAGCAGCAGATACTGGGATTTGTAGATGAGCAGTATCATGGTTGATGTCAGTTGTCAACTTGACACACCTGGGAAGGGGGCCCCTCAATTGGGGACTTGTCTGTATTGTATTGGCCTGTGGCCATGTCTGTGGGGCAACTTCTTGATTACTGAGTGATGTGGGAGGGCCCAGCCCACTGTGGGTGATGCCACCACTGGGCAGGTGGTTCTGGGTTGTATAAGAAAGCAGGCACAGGGCTGAAGAGATGGCTCAGCAGTTAAGAACACTAGTTCTTGCAGAAGGCCAGGGTTTGAATCCCAGCACCCACACAGCAGCTAACAACTGTCCGTAACTCCAGTCCCAGGGGATCCGATAGCCTCTTCTGATCTCCGCGGGCATTGCATGACATGGGTGCACCTACGTACATGCAGGCAATACACACATATACATGAAATAAAAATAATAAATAAAATTAAATTAAATTAAAAAGCAGGTTGAACACAGGCCAGAGGAGCAAGGCAGTAAGCAGTGTTCCTCCATGGAGTCTGCTTCAGTTCCTGCCTCTGGGGTCCTGCCTGAGTTCCTGCCTGAGTTCCCTCAAAGATGGACTGTGACTTGGAAGTATAAGATGAAATAAACCCTGTCCTCCCCAAGTTAGTTTTGGTGTGTTTTATCACAGCAACAGAAAGTAACTAGAACAGGCAGACAGAGAATTAAGGAGAAACAGTTGCCCCCAGTGTGATCTGTGAGCTTGTGTGGACAGCCATCCTTGGGCCCCTGCTGTTCCAGAGCTCAGTCAAAGCCTTAGGGACCAGCAGGGAACAAACCACATAGGACCTGCCCTTCCGGGGCTTCCAGACAAACGAAGCGGCTGCTGGCTGCTACAGCTTATCATCGATGTGAAATCCCTTACCACCCCGTCCCAGGTTCAGCCAAGTGAGGTCATTGGGCCAGATCACCCACATGGATCCAGAGGTACCTTTTGCCTCAGCAGCTGCTCTGGCATTTCACCTATGCAGACCTAGCCATTCAGCCTCCTAGACAAGCTTGTATAAAGGAAAACCACACAGCTAGGCAAATGTGAATCTAGAGGTCTGAGGGGCTGGGGCAGGGGTGACCAGTACCACAGAGGCAGAGGATGAGGGGAAGGGGTGCAGAAGGCATCGTTGCTGAGGCCAGGTATACCCTTCTTTCTGGGCTTTAGGATCCAAATACCCACCTTCATATTTCTGCCTAGCCTCACTCATGCCCCAAGCCTCAGTGTCTCCTCTCTGCCAAAGGGGAACAGTATTAGTTTGGACTCCAGAGCTTGGGGGCAGGTCGCAGTGTCCAGTTAAGATATAGCTCAGTCACTGTAGGGGAGGGGATGGTTACAAGGAAGAAGGGACTGGCAGGCCCAGCTCAAGGCAGTCCCCAATAAACATTAAGCAAAATAAGACCAGAGAAAGTCCAGAGAGCTAAGCAGGGCTGAATGCATGCTGGGAATGACCTGGGGGGTGGGGGGCATCTCCACTGTAAGGACTTTCAAAGAGCAGAAGCCATGAGAAAAAAGTGAGTGGATGTGTCACTAAACCACAGAAGGCTGCCTGGGACTGCTTCTGAGACAAGCAGCTCTGTGCCCAGGCAGTGGGGTGTGTGGCCCCCGGGAGTCTTCTCAAAGCAGGTCCTTTGTTGACTGAGCCGCCACTTTCTACAGTACCCAGCCGCCATTGTTGGCCAGCAGGCACCAGTGGGCACCATGAGGACATTGCCAGCCCTCATCAGCCTCATCCAAAGCCCATGCTGGCTCCCACACATCCCCAGCTGGCAGCCAGCTCCAGACTGGCATCTGCACAAGACTGGCTGCAGTTTTCAAGGCCCCTTGTTCAAATATCATTAATGATTATACATTTTGAGGCAGCACTGGACAGCACAGTAAAGAACTCAGCCAGCCTTCTGGGGGCCTTTCTGAGTGAGCCTGAGGTGCAGAAAGAGAAGGGGACACCGAGAGGTCTCTGGCACCCCCAGCTCACCTCCTGTGGGTAAGAGCAAAGCCCCCTTACAGCCAGGACAAACCCTTTTCTCTCTAAATGTTCCTCTGGAGACAGTCCAACCCAGAGGCAGGGCACAGGGCCACGGTGTCTGGAGTCCCTGAAAGGCCCGTCCCAACAGTCGCCTAGGGACACAAACCCATTTCACAATCCCGTGACCATAGTTGGGTTGGGAAATACATCCCCAACTCTAGATTTCCCGGGACCAGGAGGGCCCCTTAGCTCAAATGTTACCCACAGCTTTGGCCCTGGCACCTGCTGCCCCTGGCCTGGGGCCCTTCTCTATCACTCCTGACACACCTGGCTCCCACCATCCAAAAAAGGCTGGCCCAACTTCCTGGCTACAGGGTACCTCTAGATCTGCTGTCTGATCTTCCAGCTCATCTGTCTCTGAGTTATCACCAGGTCATGTTTATACACGTACAATCTGCTCTGTTTCACCTCCAACATGTGCCCTAGGAGGGCCAGGTCCTGGGAGAGCATGGTCCGCACCAGGCCTTTGGAGGGTACTTAGCAATGTGTCCTTTGAGAGAAGACCTCTGCCCAGACTTCCCATTCCCAACTTTGGCTAATGACTCTGAAGTGACCTCACTGAGCTCACACTTTGCTCCCGTGTCTGTGGTCCCAGTTTGTTTGGCTTTTCAGTCCTGTGCCAGTTGCCCACATAGAATAAAAATGCAATGATTTGTCAAATGAACAAATAAACTAGCTGGGCCTGATGGCACAGTTACTGAGGCGGCCAAGGCAGGAGGACTGCAAGTTCAAGGACAGCTGGGGCAACTTAGACTGAGTCTTAACATAAAATGTAAAAAGACAGCTGTGAATGTAGCTCAGGGGTAGTGCACCTGTGTAGCAACGTTGGAGGTTTATTATCAATCCCAGGAACCCAGAAGGTGTGAGGGAGGGGTAGAGAGAGGGAGGGAAGTAAGTTCTTTCTCTGACTTGTAGCCTGTCCCAGGAGGACCTGGGCAGCCCAGGGGTGGGGCTCCTCCCCCAGTACACCCACTCCTGGCAGAAACAGCAGTCCCACCTCCACCTACTGCCATCTTGGTCTTGCCCCACTCACTCTGGCCTGAGTGTGCCAGACCTGACAGTGGGCTCTGGGTTTTCAGAGCTTGGGGACTGTGTTTTATGGCTGGGTTTTCAGCACAGGAAGATTACCAGAATCAGGAGATAAAAATGCAGACAGCCAGTAAAATTTGAACTGCAGGTACTCAGGACCTACCTTAGTATATAGGTATGTAGTGTATTTAGTATGCCTCAAATATTGCATGGACTATAATCACGTTACATGTGGTTTACCTGAAATGCAGACTAACCAGGTGTCCCAGACTGTAGCTGGCAGCTCTGGCACTTGGAAGCTGCCGAGTGCAGGTAAGCCAGCCTGTGTCCCTTCCAGGGCAATTCTGCACTCTCCTCCTGACTGCCTTAGCCAGGGGGCCTGTCCTGAAGCAAGCTGTCAATCAGTAAAAAGGGACCTTAAATGACAGCAACCTCCCTTCTCCCTTGGCTGCCAACAGGACTAAATGACATCAGGCCTGCCCTGCATTCCCTTCTCTTCCTCCTCTTCCACTCAAGGCCCTGGATCCATCCTTCCTTCCAATCTTGCTATGTGTAGGTACCATCAGCTGCTCCATTTTACAGCAGAAGAAATAAGGTCAGAGAGGGGAAGACACTCAACTGAGGTCACACAGCCGCTGCTTACTCAATCTTCACGGCCCTGTTCCAACCACTGTGCTGGATGTTCAGCATCAAGCCTTCCAGGTAGGGCCAGACACCATGAATTCAATCAATTCTAGGTGACATCACAGCAGAGTCACACCGTACCACTTGGTCCTGGCAGTGGCTCCAGACAGATCAATGGGAGGTCAGGGTGATGGGCAGGTTGGTTGCTTTTCAATCCACTGAATTAGCGTGGTTATTTTTGCTGGCTAGTGATCCACCTCCATTGAGTAAAAGGTTCCTCATTTCCAAGACAATCAACATTCCTGAGAGATTTACCACTAACCAGCCAGATCTCCACCGAGAGATTTCCTGGAGGGCAGGGGCTGCTGTTGACAGGGTTGAATTCCCCAGTGCAGGTTCAAGGTTTCAGGGGACTTTGTTGATTGAATGAAAGACTGAAAGGAGGGTTAGCCGTCACCACTGGCCTCGGAGATGAGTTGGGCCTGGCCTACATGGTCAGTGTTCTTTGGGCAAGTTCAGTTGGAGCTTTTACTCCAACCAAACTGGGGTGAAACCTCAGCCAGACCTTCCCGGGGCCAAAGACCTGCTAGAAAAGTTGTCTGTCCATGGACAGAGGCACCCCTCTTCTGGTAGGGGTTATGGGCCCTGGCCTGGCCGGCCTGTGGTTTAGGACTGAGTTGCTCTTACAAACAAATGTCCCAAAGCATCTTGGAACGTCCCTGTAGGCGGGGCACCCGGGCTCCTCTACTGAGCTGGAGCTTGAATCGTTCTGGAAAGTCTGGCAGGCGCCCTGCGGTAGATCTGAAGCATCCGCGCACCTGCAGGGCAGAAATGAACCCACTTCCGGGGCTGCCCTGCAGGATTCAGACTGTTTTCCCAGCCCCACTTTCTCCCCTCTATCCAGTCTATTAAAAAATAACTTGTAAAACCTTTCCCCCTCTCGAAAGACAAAAGGAGCTTCAGCTCATTAATAAAACCCCAAACAAAACAGGGGCTGGCCGGGGAGCTTTAAAGAACTAGACTTGTGTGGGGCTGGGGACAGGTTCTCCAGCGGCCCGGGCGCCACCATTGAGCGACCCCAACCGGCACTTTGCTGGCCACTTTCCCAGTCTGTAAAATGGAGACAAATAATATTTTGCTTCCGGGAGTCGCTACGAGGCTAAGTTACTATTTGACGAGTTTCTGGCACGCAGTTGGTCCACTCTAAGTGCTTGTCAAGTGGAGAGTTAGCAGGGGTCAAAGCACAACGTCAAATATTTGAGAGCTTGGAGTTGTGCTAGGGAGGGGAGGCCTCTTAGTTTAATATTTTTGTGAACCCGGAGCATGTGTTCCCGTAATTAAAACTTAATGAAGTCAAAGCACACCCCGTACCCCGGTTTTACACTCTCCAGCCACGCCCCCCAGCCGGTGGCCCCTCCGGCGGCAGACAATAGGTGTGTATTCGCCCCGGGCCCCTCAGGCAGGTACCCCGACCCTCCAGGAGTCTCGGGCAGGAATTTACATGACAAGGGCCCCGGGGCGTTTCCCGGAGCTCTCCCCAGCGCGCCTAGGCTCCTCCATTACCCCAAAAGGCCGGCTTAAAGTGCGCGGGGGCACGCGGCGTGCCCGGAGCCTCACGTGGCCTCAGAGCCGAAGGCGGAGAGTCTCCTTCGAAACCCCGCAATGGGGGGGTGGTTCTGGGGAGGGGGGCCTCCTCCTCCTGATTTCCCTGCTCTGAAAGCCCCCAGAAACCTCATGGTGTTTGGGAGACCCCAAAGCCTGGGTGGAGGACCCCAGGGCAGGAGTTGAGGGGGGGAGAACAGGGCCTGGTCCTCGTCATGACTCGGGCTCCAGGGTCGCGGCCGCGGAAGGCCCCGGGGACCCGGCTGACCCGGCCGAGGGTGCGCGCGGGCGGCAGGTCCACGCAGCTCCGGCTCCGGGTCTACACCGGCGCAGTGTCCTGGCCCTTTAAGAGCCCGCCCCGCGCGCCGCGGGCCCGCCCCCGGGGCCGGGGAGGGTGCGGGGGCCGTCGGCGGGGATTGGCGCAGCGCGCGCCCCCTCCGCGGCCCCCGCGCGGCGGGAACCGGCAGCCCCGTCTAGCGCTGA
>NW_008330120.1:2997725-3000346 GCF_000622305.1 Nannospalax galili
CGCCCGGGGCGCGCCCTCCCGGAGGCTCGCGGCAGCTGGCTGCCGGCCCGGCTTTGTCCCGCGGCGCCGGGAGCCTAGCCGGGTCCCCGCCGCCTGCGCCCCGCCCGACCCGACTCGGACCCAGGGCCCGTGGGGACCGTACGCTGCGGGAGAGCCGGGGCGGCCGGGCCCGGGAAGTTTCCATCCCATTTCCCTCGGGGCCCCGGCGCTGAAGCAATTAGACTCTTTATCAACTTTGGGCGGGGGGAGGAGGTGTGTGAGACACTGTCTGGCCGGCGAGGTGTCTGCGGCTCCCCGCGTGTGTCCGGAGTGGCGGTGGCGATGTGGCCGGGGTTTCCGTGCGTCTGTGGAGTGCGCTGGTCTGCGTGTCTGGTTGTCTGGGTCTCGGCGCGTCTCTGGTGTCTATGGGTCCGAGTCGCAGTCCGTGTGGGTGGACGGGTGTCTCCCCGAGGGTCCCTGCATCTTCGGATGCCTGTTTTGGTGTGTGTCGGGGATGGGGGCGGTCTGGTCTGGGTCCGGCCGGATCTAAGGACCATTTGTGTGCCTGATTCCAGGGCTGGGCGCTGGTGCGTCTGGCTCGCCACGGATCCCCAGTGTATGTCATGGTGAATGCCTGTGTCCCTGTCGCTCCTATAAATAGTCTCTGTCTGGACACCTTGGCTCACTCCGGCTGGGACGGTGGTTAGAAATGAGTCAAAGTTTGGGGCTGTTTGTGCTGGGAAGGCCTTGCTGTGCAAGGGGATAGTGGATTCAGGCTGGTGTGTGGGTGCTTGAACCTCCAATGGTCCCTAGCATCCCGTTCTTCCAGAAGTTGAGATGAGGAAGCTCCTGCTTCCTTTTTCTGTGCCCCCCGCCCAGTGGCTGTTGGGTGAGATGAAATATCGAACCCTCAGTACCTGCCATCAGGCTTCTAATCTCCATCCCTCCCCAGTCCCCTTTTGGGGGGACCTTTTGCCTCTCTGAACTTCAGTTTTCCCATCGTAGCCAAGAGCAGTCAGCCTTTCCTAACAGAAGTCAGCCTCCTAGTGCACCCAGGGCAACTGCCACGGAACAGGATAGTCGCTAGGTGACTCATAGGCCGGTTTCCGCAGGCGGCTGCCACAATTTGGGGCCCCAAGTCTGCACAGTAAAGGCACAGGAGGTAAAAATAGCCCATGACCAGCCCCACCAAAAGTGGGGGTTAGGCAGGCTTCAGTGGAGGGTCTTCCACCCACCATGACCCCACTGTCTCCCAGTCTTGAGATTCAAAGTCCTGTTCTCCCTGTATCCCACCCTTCCCCAGCTGCCCTGTGCTGCACTGTGCCAGGAGGTGCCAAGACAACCTGCCCAGAGCCAGTGTTGGTGGATCTGACTTACATCAAGCCCTATGGCTTCCCAGGGGCCTTGTGTGAACTCAGGGAGGTTCATGAGATCCTTGAGGATGTGATTAAAATGCGTCTGCACATGTCTGGGGAGAGGCTAACCCACAGCTCTGTGGATTCCTCCTTAAAGCACCTTGATGCTTAGCTTTCTCCCTCATGGTGTCGTACCCCCCCCCCCCCATGAGGGACCCACATTGTGTGCCATAATATTCCACTCTGGGCACAGTGGGACATTCTGGTCTTTCCCTTTGTCTGCATTCTAGACTTTGACAAAAAATAGCATTCTTAATTTTGTCCTTTCATCTAATTGGCCCTAATGACAGCAGGATGGCTCCAGGGGTAAAGGTGCCATGGAGCCTGAGGACCTGAGTTGGATCCTGGGGACCCAAATGAGAACTGACTCCTAATTGACCTTAATGATCTCTTGGCTGAGGCTAAGACATCTTGTTGAAACCCTTGCCTGCGCCCTATGTTCTCCCTTACCAACATTTGAGTGGGACCCTCGGGGTTAGTGCCAGGAACCCTTCTCTGGGTACCCCAGTTAGTTCCCACACCATGTGCAGTCTTCTACTTACTGAAATGAACAGCAAGCCCAGCAAGCCAGGGAGGGACTGACTTTTAAATTTGGATATCATGTAACAGTGTAACAGTTTGTTGCTATTGCTAGTGTTAATGGGCCCTCAGATCCTGGCACAAGGAAGCCCTGGCCTGGGGTTTTCTGGAGTTTCTTTGTATCAGAAGAATCTAAAGAAGGGGAGGAGGCAGAAAGGAGGAAAACCTAACCCTGCCCTGCGTTCTCTTTACCCACCTGAAGTTTGTACCTGCTGTGTAGAACTTCGAAGCCAGAGTTGGAGTCGGGGCCTCTATCCTTGGGGTTTCTCTGCTAACACTCTGCTTCTTCAAGAGCCTCTTAATCCTTCCTGGGCCTCAGCTTCCTCACTTGAAAAATGACACCCTACCGTTGACACCTAGGCTGCAGTGCTGGTCCCTTGTGTGCCTTCAGATTTTCAGGTGTCCAGTATTCCAAACTTGGAAGGGGCTGGGTGAGCTTGGAGCTCTGGGCCTTCACATAAAGATAAGGTGAGGTCAGTGGTGGGAAGCTAGACCTAAGGCCCTCAAACCACTCTAATCCCAGGTTGTGGTTGTTTCCCATGGCTCGACATGCTGCCTCTTGAACTTGCAACTTGACCCCCATAACAGGCCTTGAATTTAGAGCCTGGGAGAGTTAACAAGACTTGAACAGGGGGTAGGGGTGGGGGT
>NW_008330120.1:3000405-3023758 GCF_000622305.1 Nannospalax galili
TGGGGACATCTTTGCTGAGAGTCAAGAATCTGGTGGAATTCCCAAAAACACATAATGAAAAAAAATTGCTATTCTTTGATTAAGGCAGGGGTCCCTCGATTAAATCGGCCACCCCAAGTAACAAGCCATCCACCGAGACCGCAGCCAGGAGCTCTGGGCAGCTGCTTTTGAGGACACCCCCATACACATTTTTTGGGGTACATTTTCACCTTTCCAATTCTATATTGCAGAGTTGAACCCCCCAAAAACACATAATGAAAAAAAATTGCTATTCTTTGATTAAGGCAGGGGTCCCTCGATTAAATCGGCCACCCCAAGTAACAAGCCATCCACCGAGACCGCAGCCAGGAGCTCTGGGCAGCTGCTTTTGAGGACACCCCCATACACATTTTTTGGGGTACATTTTCACCTTTCCAATTCTATATTGCAGAGTTGAACCCCAGACTCTATTCTCTGGCTTCACCTGCATCTTGGGAGGCAGGTAGATGAATGTCGGGGGTGCTTTCTGGACAGAGTGAGAGCTGGGATCACCCAGCCCTGGTTGGTTGGCTCACCTTTCACCAGAGCCCTAGAAGGTGCTCCTGACCAAGGCCCATCTTGGTGGTGGGACCTGCAAGAACCGTTAGGTTTGTTAGAACCACTGGCTGGACAGGGTCCATGGGCCTCTGATTCCTCTAAGTCTTTTCAAAAACCATTCGAGACTGGAGGATCCTGGGGGTTTGCTGGGTAGCCAGTCTAGCCCCTTGGAGGGGTGCGGTTCCAGGCCAGTGAGAGACCCTGTCCCAAAAAATAAGGTGGGGGCCCCTAAGATAGTTCAGCTGGTAAGGGTGCTTGCTATTGAGACTGATGACTTGAGTTCAATCCCTAGGACCTACATGGTAGAGAGAAAGAACCGACTCCCAAATGCACTCACATAGTAATAAGTAAATAGATAATATATATTTAAAATAGGACAACAGGATCTGAGGAGCAACACTCAAGGCTTTCTTCTGGCCCCCATAGGCACGCACACATGCACCCACAGGAATATGCACCCCCGCCAACACACAAGCACAGCATT
Organism: Nannospalax galili; assembly: GCF_000622305.1. Classification (NCBI taxonomy): domain Eukaryota; kingdom Metazoa; phylum Chordata; class Mammalia; order Rodentia; family Spalacidae; genus Nannospalax; species Nannospalax galili. The sequence goes on from NW_008330120.1 coordinate 3,001,466, forward strand.
CGGAACCCTTAGCCTCTCACAGGACATCTAGTTTTCCATTGGGTTTTCTGATGCTGATTTTAACACTGAGTCCAGAGTGACAGCCTCCAAATGGGGCCAGATAAATCTCTGTTACGAGGGAGAGAAGGCTGACCCATGCAGGTGGCCTGTGCCCGCTGGATGCCAGCACCTCTCTCCCCCAGTTGTGACACACAGACCATCTGCAGATGCCCTGCTGGGAACCAAAAGAACTTGGGTGCTGGAGGACAGCACGAGTTTCTAGAGACCAACGTTTCAGAAGTCTGTCCCCTTCAATGCCTGTGACTGCTTGTCCTTAAAGTTGGTACCTGCCACTCACCACTCATCCACTCGGCTTTTCTTAAGCAGTTTTTGTGTACCACAGGAGAAAGATGGTGCCTTATCTGGAGATGGTTTTGGCCTGGTGTCTGTGGGGGAGGTTTGAACACCAGAGGAGGCCGGTGTTTCTGGATCCAAGTTGAACTGTGCATATTGGATACCAGCTACTTTTCCTGCGGGCTGCTGCGCTGGGACTTTTAACCCACAGGTTTCCTGCTGTCTGGGTTTTAGGTCACAGGCCAGCAAAGGAGCTGCGTGTTGTGACTGTGGTTTTGGGTCAGACAGTGACTGCAGTGTCCCAAGGGGGTCTGGAATAATCCAGACACGGGCACAGAATGAGTCCGGGTCATGGGCAAGTTCAGTGTTTGTCAAGATGTAAAATGACTTTCTGTGCATACATGTGGGCATGAGCTTGCACACGTGCACAAATAGCTACTATCCATTCTGCCTTCCCTGTGATGTCTCTTTGGGTTAGAAATGGCTAAAGGGGAAAATGCACCTTATCCTAAAATTTGGACATCTTTGTTTGTTGTCCTTTGTAAAGAGGAGAGGAAGGAAGGTGGCAGCCCGGGAAAGGCGGCTCTCAGCAGGGTCAAGAGGTTCCTGGCATGGAGGTGGGGGCGGGTCCCCTCATAGCCCCAGAGCGCTGGCTCAGGTGGGCTGGGTGGTGAAGTATTTATAGTTTGGTCAGTTGTTTAAATGTAAGAAAATGCCCTGGACACAGGTGCTGATGGAAGGACCGAACCATAGTGTCATATGGCCCTCTGTCTCGGGGCGTCAGCATCTACAGGGAGTTTGGCAGCTGGGATCTTGCCCAAGGCAAGCGAATCCTGCAGTTGAACTTGAGCGGCAGAGCCTCATCAACATTGGCTTCTTGCAAGATGCCCAAGCTGAGGGAAGGAGGTCAAAGCCAGGCCTCGGTTTTGTTCTCTGAAAGGCGTTGTGTAACATAGGCATGGTTGGGCCACGTGGGGAACCAAGGGGCTGTGATTCTGCTCTCTGTATCCCGGGGAACCCTGAAGAGTGCACCGTGCTGCTTCTGGGGCTGTCCGTGCCAGGGCATCAGGGTTCAGGGCAATCACAGTCACCTCATAGTGCTCTCAAGGAGCTGGGGAGAGAGGCTCCCTCAGGGTGCGTCTCACCCAGAGGGATCATCATGGGCTTGAAGTGTAGCTCAGCTGTAGAACATTGTCCTGCTGTGTGACAGGCTGTGGGTTCCATCCCAGCACTACAAAACAAATTAATAGGAAGACTTACCCTTCCCGCCTGCCCATCTCTACCACACGTGTATGCCCATGTGGGTCAGGTCTTTCAATTACAGAGGGCCTGGGTGGTGAAATGTTGATGTCAAACTCTTAAATTGATTGGTAGATTGATTTTTCTGTGCTGAGAATGGAACCCAGGGCCTTGCTAGGTAAGTGCTCTATCACTGGGCTGTAGCCTCAGCCGTACCTGGATTTTAAATGCCTGGGGTTTGATTTATTTATGTCCCACCCCCCCACTTCTCACCAAGAAACCCTACAAAGCTTGCCCACAGACTCACTCTATACCGTTGAGTGACCTGTCCTGCAGAGTGGCCAAGGGTCAGAGAGACAGAGGAGCCCATAGTCGCTGGCACATGAGTTGACTGAATGTGGGTTGCCAGGATGGAGCAGGGCTCTGGAGGTCACTGCTGTGGCTGGGGCAGGTGTCTGGCACAGCTGTCTATTCTGGGGGTGGGGATGGTACTGGGTGCAGATTCAGTGTGACTGTCCATTCTGTCCTGTCCTCTGGTTGCTCTCTGGTACTCTGCCTGGTTAGAAACCTTCACCGAGGGCAGGTTTCCCTATCCTCAGACCGGCTTGGAATGTTGGAATCCACAGGCCCATCAGGGATGTTGACCTTGAATGTGGGTAATTGAATATTGGTGTCATAATCCTTGCCTTTGCCAGGCCTACCACAGAGCTGGCAGAAGCCCCAGCATTGCCTGCCTTGGCGCAGGAGGCCCAGACAGTGTCTTAGGGCCTGCCATTAGGGGTCCCTTAATCCTAGCAGCTTTAGGGTACAGATGCTGGGGCCAAGGCAGAGGGGAGGCACAACCAAGCACCTGGTGACCTCCAGATCCCCACTGGGGCCAGTGCACATGACACTGAAGGAGCAGAAAGTTGTGAGGGTTTGAGGCTCACAGTTTGGAAAGTGAGGGTCAGTATTTAATACCTCAGTACAAAGGCCTAGTTGTCCAGTGCCCTCCAGGTGCAATGGGGTGGGTAGGATAGAGCCACCTCTGTTCCGTTTTCTCCCAGCTCTCCTGCCCTGCCACCTTCCCAAAGCGGGCTGCGCCCCTTCAGGAAGCCATGGCAACCCGGAACACTGACAGCCTCGTTTTTCCATCTGGTGACATTACAAAGCCAAACCCTGACACCTTGGGGGTCTCACCAGGGTCTTGTCAGTCACTGACAGAAGCAGCTGTCACCAAGCTGGGGAAAATTCCCAGGATGGCTTGCTTGTAGCAGCGGCTTCAGCACCTTGAGGGAGCCTGCAAAAGTTTGGGGCATCAGCTTTCTGAAAGCTAAAGAATGGCTTATCTCCTCTGTTCCCAGGGTGACAGAGATTTTTGCATCCTTTCCTTTTCCTGGTTGGATCTAGAAGAGATTTTTGTGTGCCAGGTACTAGTGACGCATTTTTTTTCAATCTTCAAAACAACTGTATGAGAGAGCTATTGTTAACACTAATTTGCAGATACAAAAATGGGATCTGAGAGGGGAAGACACTCGCCCCAGGTCACACAGCCAGGATCTGATGCTCAGTTGAGACTCCAACCCAAGTCCCCGTCCCAGCTGCCAACGCCTGCTTGCATTCTGCCTCCCACACCACACCAACCCAGCTCTAGTTCTCTTTGCAAGATTTACCATTGCTGGAGCTCTTTAGGCTTTGTCCCAAGACTGAAAGCCTGTGTTGGGTTGTTGTTCAATCAGAGCACTAGCAAATCAATTAGTTACCTGCCATAGCAAGCCGCCAGGGCCATTCCACTTGGCCAGATACCAACATTCCCCAGAAATGGGGGGGGGGGGGGGGGGGCTGACAGCAATGCCAGCAGGTGTTATGACTGGATTGACACACAGCTGACAAATGTCCCCAGAGGGACCAAATCCAGAGTTCAGGGAGCATCACGGGACACAGAATACTCTCTGGCATGTAATAGCATTTGTTCACATACCCAGTGTCCTGTGTCCTTCAGGTGCTGTGACAACTGGGAACCTCACCAGAGCTGCCGAATGTTGCATTGATGGGTCTGGCAGGAAAGCAGGGGCCCGGGGAGAATGGGGAAACCCTGACTGGCCTTCAGAGGCTTTCCCCTGTGAGTCCTCATACCTGTCCTGGTGGCCAGTGATGTTCGTGTGTTTAGTTTTGCTATGTCCATTTTTCTCCAGTCACTAAGAACAGAGACTGGGAACTGTGTCTGCTCGTTGTAACATCCCCCAGCCTGGTGGGCACCTCACAGGCATCAGTTAAGCAGAAAAGCAGGCAGGGTAGGTGGGAGTGGGAGTGATGTTCTGAAAAGGGCAGCAGGTGCTTTGGTCTGGCTCTGGCAACTGCCACCCCCTACTGTTACTGATAGATTGTCTTGATTCCTATTAATCAGGGAGGAGAGAGTCTGCATTTGCTCTTCAAGTCTCGAGGAGGTGATATGTTCATCCCTGGCTTTGAGAATAGGCAGGTCAAGATATGGTCAAGATACAGGCTTTGGAGACCTTCAGTTTTAAGACAAGTATGAGATCTCTCCTGCATCTCCACTCACCCCTCTGTAAGATGGGGGAGGAGTGACACCCACTTTGTGGGGTTGTCAAGAAGTTGCTGAGCTACGGCAAGCTCCTCTGGTACAAATGATTTTTAAAGCTCCAAAAAAGTTCCTAATATTTGGGGAGGGAAGCAGTGAGTTGGCCTCCTACCCTCCTCCTCAGAGATTTCAAAGCTGAGCTGAGGTGCAAGAGGGGAAATTGGGACTGCGCCTTCCCACCACAGCCCAGGTATCCCTGAAATTTAGTTGGCCCAGATACCACTGTAGTCCTACTAAGGATGTCGCCATGGTGACAGCACATCAGCATCTCCTGCTGCAGTCCCTGAGAGAAGACTTGGATGGTGACTCTCCTTTCTACTCATTGCCAAAGACTTCAAGGGTTACTCTCCTTCCCATAAAGCAAAGCAGGAGAGTAGTCTTGGTTCTAGCACAATGTGTAGACCTCATTGGTTCAAAAAAATATCTGGGCTGTTGTGACTTATCCGAAGGGTCAAGTGGTGGTAGGGAACACTCTACCACTGAGCTATATCCTCAGCCTTTAAAAACAATACATCTTTTTTTTTTTTTTTTTTTTTTTTTCAGGGTCTCACTGAGTTTGTCCAGGCTGGCCTTGAAGTCACCCTGTAGCCCAGGCTGGCCTTGAACTTGTGATCCTCCTGCCTCAGCCTCCCCATTAGCTGGAATGACAGACCTGCCTCACCAGGCCCCACTTTATCACGGGTGTTTGTTTCTAGTGGAGCCGGGAGCAAGATGGTGTCTGGGAACTGGCAACAATAAACTAAAGGCATCAGAAAGATGGAGCCTGGCCAGGTGACCCTGCTGTCCCTTGGGACTCAGTGTGACAGGCACCTTTTATCGTTTTACCTGCAGATTGGGGAAGTAGTGGGAACAAGAGTTTGATATGTGGTGATGAGATTAAAGGCCTCCTGGTTCTGGTGTCTGATGCCACTTGATCGGTGCTTTCCCTCTGCTGGGGTTCCTTCCCGTCCCTCTGTCCACTAGAGAACATGCTGCCTTCCACTTTCCCTTGGTGGGCACAGGGATTCCTCCAGGGCTGGACCAGCACAGCTCAAATCTGGAGAGTCCCATGGGTTCAGATCTGGAGAAACTGTGCCATCTCATCCATCCTTGGACACCTGCTTGGGGTGGCAGCAAGCTGTGCTAGCCCTGGCTAGGTTAGTAGGACCCCTGTGCACTTGTGGCACAGAGGTGGCCAATACATAGCTAACGGGATGGGGGAGCCAGTGGGTTTGTGCTGGTCATCAGTTTCCACACAGCTGCTGAAAGCATGAAGTGGTGTTCTATAAATTGAGACACATGCTGGGGTTCGAGCCATCTGTGGCCACTGTCACCTCTGCTGCCACCAATAACTTTTCATTGGTTCCCATTTATTAGGGATGTGAGAGTTCTTTTAGTTCCTAAGGGGTCTAGGAGGTGATGTGTCCATCCCTGACTTTGAGACTGTGAGGTAGAAATGATTAGATCCAGACATTCACTTGTCTGGTTGTCCGTGGTTAACACTTTTCAAATATGCACTGTACAGTTTACAGTGGTGTATCTTTACAAATATTGTATTTGTGTGTGTGTGTGTGCATGTGCGTGCGTGCGTGCGTGCGTGCGTGTGTGTGTGTGTGTGTGTGTGTGTGTGTGTGTGTGTGTGTACTCAAGCCACAGCATACTTGTAGAAGCCAGAGAACAGCTGCTGGAGTTGGTTCTCTCCTTCCGCCATATGGGTGCCTGGGGATCGATCTCAGGGCTTTCAGGATTGGTGGCAAGCTCCTTTACCCACTGAGCCATCTGGCTGACCCTCACAGTGATCTTCGTATATATAGAATAGTCCTACATACTTTATGGTGATTGTATATAAACATATGCACAGATTGTCTGTTTAAAAGTATATGAATTTTCCCATACACTGGAGGTTTCTCTGAGGGGCCTTGTTTGGAGACTGCAGGGGCCCCACTTCAGTAAGCAAAGCCTGGACCTGAGCCCTCCCTCTACTCCAGTTGCCCTAAGTGCCCTGCAGGTGAAGCCGGCTTCTGGGCTCTACCCTATGCGGAAGGGCTTTGGAAAGGCCACTCGGTTTTCCAGAAAATTTGTGCCAAGCTATCTGTCGTTCCCCTTAGAGGTTTCCCAGTCTTGGTGGTCATGGCTGCCTGGTCACCCACTACCCACCGAATCTAGATTCCCCACTACCCACTATGCCAAGCCAGGTTCCATGCGCTCACCAGCCTCAACGCCCCAAAGGGACCATCCAGGCTGTAGTGCAGCCATGCGACCATCACCGGCCATGCAGTCTTGGTAAATTAGGTTCTCTCCCTGGCCATAGCTCACATAGTTCTGAGAGCCTACTAATTCCTGCACTCAAGTGATTAGAGAGATGTCTGTTAAGCACCTGGCTCAAGAGAATGATCGGTGAGGGTACCAATGCCAAGTAGGACTCTGCCTGGGAGCAGGAGGCAGATGGAAGCCAGGATGTGTTCTCCCTAAATCAGGCTTCAGTGTGGGTGGGCCACCCCTGACTTGGGAAACACTCATAGACTGAAAAGTTGTCTCATGATGTTCAGATAGAGCCAAATCCAACCCAAGTGACTCCCTCAAGCCTACCTTTCCACGGATGTGCATGTGGGCACAGTAAGTGCTATTTCTTCCTGGGCATAAGTGCCACAGTGGGTCAGGTACTCTGATCTAAGCCAGCTCCAGTGATGGTGACTGAGCTGGTCTGAGAGTTAGGCTGTGTGCTTCAGAATCCCACCCAGGGAAGGGCAGTTTGAGTTTTCTCCAGGCTGCTACATTTAGAGGATAAAAAGTAACAATGTGGGTCTGGAGAGATGGTACAGCTGTTAGGAGCACTGGCTGCTCTTGCAGAGTACCCAGATTCAGTTCCTAGCACCCACACAGAGGCTCACAACTATCAGTAACTCCAGTTCAAGGAGATCCAACACCCTCTTCAGGCTTCTGTGGGCACTGCACATACATGGCGCACGCTACATAATGCAGGCAGAACACTCCCACACAGAAAAGAAAAATTAAAAAGTAACAATATATTCCTGGACCTATAGAGATTACCTATCTGAGTGCTAACTTTCTCTACTCTGTTTACCTACAGGACTTAAAGTCATTTTGTTTGTTTTTTGAGACAGGTTCCCCCTGTAGCCCCAGCTGGCCTGGAACTTGCTATGTAGACCAGGGTGACCCATCTCCCAGAGATCCACCTGCTTCCCAAGGGCTAGGATTAAAGATGCCCAGCAGAATTTAAAGTCTAAAAGAAGGTAGACAGTGGGGCTGAGGGGGCTCCCAAGCCTGGAAGGTTACAGGAATGAGATCAAACACCCCCTTTTGCAAACTCCCATCTGCATCTGGTCATGGCTCTAATTGCCTTCCCCCAAACAATTTGGTCGGTAATAACCTGTAAACCTATGAATCAACTTTGCGCAAACACTCTGAGTAATTTCTTTGTTCTTGCCTCTCTACTTTGAATTGGTGTCTGCAAAAGCCAAAGGTTTGGTCTTTCGGAAGGCATGATTCATTTATTGGTGTCTCTGTGCTGTCTCCTTATCGTTCAGTCACTTGGGAACACAGTCGCGGTGAGCCACGTGTGATTCATGCAGGGCTGAGCTTAGTGGCCGTGGGGTCAGGGCCATAGGAGGAAACTGTTTCTCTAACCTATTTATGGGATGGGAGAAAGAGATGAAGGGGTGTCAGTTACATTAGTGCACCAGAGCCTACCACAACCCAGCCTCGTGCTGTCATCTTAGCTAGGGTGATGGAGCCCAGCAAAATATGTTCTCCACCATGGGTCTGCAGTTCTGAGCCCTGGAGAGCAAGGGTGTCTGCACTGAACCAAGGTGTGGGGTAGGGGGTGAGTTAAACCATACCTCAGAGGGCACGACCCCCGCCCAGCCCTACCTCTCTAGCGGTAATTATTAGATGTTTGCTGTGGTGGGTCCTTGCTCTGTTCCGTAAGGCGTATGAACTTCCGTGTGATGCTGTTGTCTGATTTTACTAGTTGCTTTGGGCTCCAGATAAAATGGTCACTTTGGTTCCATCTAGAGGGTTAATTGGTGCCCCTCGCCACGTGGCCCAGGGATGTAATTATGCAACTAGCTTCCAGTGGTCCTGTGAATCTAGGCTCCCTGTGTGAGTTCAGATCTAAGAGCTGCTAATCACTCAACTATGTTTCTTCCTGTGTGATCTCTTTCTTCTCATGAGTCTCCATCAGCCAGGGTGTTCCACTCCGAACACTGCGTGAGTTCCTGGCTTAGTACTCATAGGCCTCCTGGGTTCAGGCGAGGGATAGAGCATGCACTGGTGTGTGTCCAGTTGCTGGCCTGGTGGCAAGAGAAAGTTCACTAGAGGAGACTTGCTGGTGACCCATTAGTTTCAGCCTGAGTTTATTGACCTGCTTCATGACTTTCAAAGTATAGATCTGGGCCCTTGAGTGCATGGCATTCGATCAAATACTCCACTTGCTGCCTGTGGCAGACATTGCTAATCAATGGCAGCAGCATCTTGCTGGGCTCAGATCCTTAACCTGATTGTGGTCCTGGTATGCTCAGAGTGGGCTTGAATAGTGATTATCATTGGCCTTTTAGGGTGGTTCTTACAGAAAACTAGAAGTTGTCTGCACAGAGAAATGGCTGGAAGGGCTATGGGGGCTGCAGAATCCTGGTGGGTTAGAATTGGTCCTGTTAGGAGCTATCTGGTCCTCCTCTCCACCTGCTCCTCCTAGTCACCGTGAAAAGTCACAGGCAGTAATACTTAGATGTCCTAACTCCACCCTTTGGCTCTCAGGTCTCCCCCCACCCCACCCCCCAACTAGATATTGCAGATGTGTCCCAGGTCCTGGTTAGATTTAGTGTAAGACATCACCACCTAAGTCCTCATCCCCCATGATATTTCATTTGCCTTCCTTTTTTACATTTCTATTTATTTTATTTTTAAATTTTTAATATTATTTTACGTGTATTGCCTGCATGTATGTAAGGGCACCTGTGTCATGCAATGCCTGAGGAGGTCAAAAGAGGGTGTTGGATACCCTGGAACTGGAGTTATAGACGGTTGTTAGCTGCCATGTGAGTGGTGGGAACTGAACCCACAACCTCTGGAAGAGTAGCCAGTGCTCTTAACCGCTGAGACATCTCTCCAGCCCATCATTTACCTTTCTTTAAAACCAGGGTTATACACCCCGGTCTACACAGACATTTCATTTTATCCTGCCTGCTTATTTCCCCAAGCATCCCATCCTGTGCAGCATTCCTTTACACTGTAGTGAGAACAATCTTGGGACTATTGAGTCTATTCAATCTTCAGTCTATTCCTTTCCCTGGAGTAGACTGAAAGATGAGTGGGAAGATGGGCTTCAGGAATAAGCACCAGAAAGGGGAGACCTTGGGAGACCTCCTCAGGATTCGGGAACGAACCTGACGTCTCGAAGTTCTGCTGGCTTGGAGGTTGTTCTGGTTGCTCCCCACCACAGGGAGTGGTGTCTTTTTAAAACCTAGCAGTGGCAGATGCTCCTAGCACTTGGCATGCCCTGCCCCTTTAATCCTCATGACAACCCCAGTGCACATGAGGCCAAGCCAAGTCACTCTCCAAGGATCACTCAGCACAGTTGCAGAATTGACCTGGACTGAGAGTTCCTGATGCCTGGGCTTGGCTTGTCCAGGCAGGGTCAGGCTTAGAACCACCTGTCACGGTGGTGGGGTGTGGCTCATCTGGGGCCTCTCCTCTCCCTTGCCCTCTCAGGCTTTTCCAGCTGGGTCTGTGTGTCCCTTTTGGCTGGCTGGGAGACATTCCCTCTGCCACACCCTTCCCATTTTGGAAGGGTCACCTGGCCAGTGCGCAGCAATTCCCAGGACTTGGAGCAGTTGAATGGGAACTGTCCAGTATCAGGTTGCCTCTGGAGGAAAAAGGGATCACTGTAACCCACAGGGCACTAGACAAGACAGAGAAGGAATCAGAGCAGCAGTAGATGGGGCGTGGGCAAGCCCACCTCAGAGGAGAATGTTCTGAAAACAAAGTTTGGGAGTTATAACTGAAGCAGGATAAGTCCAGGCTTTTACCCCTCTCCCTCCCTGAACATCTCCTCCCTCCTCAGTTTTCCTCTCTGTCAGTGGACACAAGAGGACCCTGACCCACTCTGAAGACAAGGTCCTTGCCTTGACTCGAGCCTGAGCCCCCTGCCTCGACACTCCTCTGGGTATAAAGCACAGAGAGCCCACATATGGGAACCGGATTTGGTGGATTTGGAAGATGTGTGTAAAGCTACTGCCCCAGACCCAGGGGCCAGCCTTGTCTCCCTCAAAGTCCCCATCCCTCCCTCTCTGTGCACCTGTCCCCAGAGGCCATCTGCAGTGGGTTCCTTGGTCCCACATCAGCTTTGCGGTCACTACCCTTATCTGGCTTCTTTTACTCAGCCTGGTGACTTTGAGACTATCATGTTGGAGCGTGTGTCAGCTGTGGCTCCGGTACTGGCATCTGTGAGTCACTCAGGGGGCAGAAGTTATGCAAAGGCCAGGCTGGGCCCCAAGGGAATGGCTTTGGTAGACTTCCAGATGAGAAACTCTGTAACCTGCATCTGAGCCCCCTGCACAAGGGGCCTGAGATCTGGGCCTCCATCCCGATCTCCTCAGCAGGGCAGAGCCTTGCAGTCGGCAGGCTTGGCACCTCTGGGGCCATGTGGTGCTAAAAGCCGCTGATGGCTGCCCAGAGCACCTCTGCCTGCACCTCACCTGACCCGCATGCCTCTGCGAGGAACGAGGATGTGGGTGACCCCAGACCGTGTGAGTCATGTCTTTGGGAAGTAGTTACTCAGTGGTAAGCACCCAGGCTGATGAGCTTCCCACAGCCTGGACTACAGGATGGAGCTGCATGTCCAAGTGGGTGCTCCAAGGTCTCTATGGAGTAACTGTGGGTGACAGGCTGCAGTCTCTGCTCCCTCGACCCCAACATTCTCTAGAGAGGAAAAGACTATGGATAGCACCAGAGAGGCAGGGTGTGAGCTCAAAACCCTGGCTTCAGCCTTGCGTCTCTTGGGCTCAGCTCTCCGTCTGTGAAATGGGTTCTCTGGTCCTCAGTCCTACCGTCTGTAGGCCTGTGTGGATAGCATGCAGCTGGCTGCTTTGATCTGCTCAAAGATCAAAGGCACAGTATGCAAGGCACAGTGTTCCATGTTATCCCTGTAGGGACCCCAACACCCATATTACAAATGGGGAGACTAAGGTTCAGGAGAGGAGGGAAGGTAGCTAGTGACTGGATCTGGAAGCTGTCGAGTGCCCATCTGCAGACACAGCAGCCTGGTCACTCGGGAGACGGTATCTCATGGCACATGGACGGGCGTTTTCAGCTTAGCAGGCCTGTGCGTGGGTGATGCTTGTTAAGTGTGTGTGAGGGAAACATAACCGCACAGTACTGATGTCATAAGGCTAAAGGGGAAAAATGAATCAACAGCTCAGTTGTTAGAGCATCTGTCCAGCATATGTGAAGTCCTGGGTTCAAGTCCCAGCATCAGGTTCCAAAAATATCTAATTGCCGGCTGGGGCTGTAGCTCTGGAGGCACAGTGCTTGCCTGGCATGCATGAAGCTGAGTCTAATCCCCAGCACTGCCAAAACTAGGCTTGGTGCAGTGCTGCACACCTGTCACCTCAGCACCCGGGAGGTGGAGGCAGGAGGATCAGGGGTTCAAGGTTATCCTCAGCTACATGGCAGCTTGGGCTGAGTGAGACCTTGTCTTAAAACAAAAATGTAAATGTAAATTTGTTTTCTCTCAGTTGGGAAATGTTGAGTGATTTTAATTCCTTTCATAGAGAATGTAGAGATAGCCAAATTGGGAAGGCTCAGAGGCGTGTCTGAGGAACCGTGTCCCAGGATGTCAAGTCTCTCCTGGGTATTTTTTTTTTAATTTATTTATTTTTATTTTATGTGCATGAGTATTTGTATGTATGTAAGTGCATCATGTGCGTGTGGTACCATGGGAAGCCAAAAGAAACCATATGATCCCCTGGAACTATTGGACCTGGAGTACGGACAGTTGTTAGCCGCCATGTGGGTGCTGGAACAGGAACCCTGGTCTTAAGCCAGTGCTCTTAAGTGCTGAGCCATCTCTCCAGCCCGTGTTCTCCTGGGTCTTTAAGAAACACTTTCAGACCCAGGAGCCTTTGCTCTTTAGCCTTCTCAGGTCACCCAACCATGTGAAGGTCAGGGTCAATTCCATTCTTATGAGATCAAGGTCACAGGGTCAGGTCCTGAGGAAATAGCTGTGGTGTGTGTCAGGGGGTAAGGGAGGGCTTTTAGTGAGTGGCCCAGGCCACTGCAGGGGACATGTAGAGAGAGGACTTCCCTTACTTCCAGCATGCCGGCACTCCCTGCAGTGCTGGGCTGCTTTAACCTCAGGATGCCGCAGATGATGGAGCAGCATCAGCACCCTAGTGGGCTCACACTGCACCCCCAGAGCATAGCTGTGTGGGATCCTAAGCTCTCATTTCTCTCTTTGGAAGGGAAAAACATCTTAGACACATTGTGCTGGGGTCTGAATTGCCTGGGGTCCTACATCACAGATGTCTGACTTGCGTAACCTCCTACAGGGCAAAGGAGACAACATAGGGAGAAGAAACAGCAGAGGCCTGTACGACCCTGGATTTCCCTTCCTTCACACCTGTGCTGGATAGCTTTAGTGTCAACTTGACACACCTGGGTTGAGGGAGCCTCGGTTGGGGAATTGCCTCTATTGGACTGGCCTGTGGCCATGTCTGAGGGGCATCTTCTTGATGAGTGATGTGGGAGGGCCCAGACCACTGTGGATGGTGTCACCCCTGGGCAGGTGGGCCTGTGTTGCATAAGAAAGCAGGCTGAGCAGGGGCCAGGGGAGCAAGCCAGTAAGCAGCATTCCTCCATGGCCTGTGCTCCAGCTCCTGCTTCCAGGTTCCTGCCCTGAGTTCCTACCTTGGGCTCCCTGATGAATGGGACCTGGGAGATGTAAGCTGAATAAACCCTTTCCTCCTCAAGTTGGTATTGGTCAGAGTATTTTGTCACAGCAGTGAAGAACAAACTAGGACAGCACCTGTCTCTGGATCCCTGCTTCGTACCTTCTCCATCTCCTGTGTGGGGAGAGGCTAGCTTAGCCCTGAGTTCTGCAGTTTCCCCTGCCTGGCTTCAGATCTGGCACCCTGATGGTCTTGTAGGAACTGGAGTAGGGGACAGGCAGGATACAGACACTCTGCTCTTGTGGGCAGAGGAGGGAGTTCCCGTGCCTCCCCACTTCTCTGCTCATCCTGTTGGCCTCCAACCTGACTACCTGTCTAGGAATTTTTATTGCAGCCCATGGGGGCACTGAGGCTGGCTGGCTGGAATGTTAGAGCTGCTGGCTCCTGCAGGCATGGGGCAACTTGGGACAGGCAGCTGCTGGCACTGAGCCAGAGTGGAGACTGAGGGCTCCTGGCCTGCTCCCAGGGCCCACTGGGGCATCCTGGGTCCACTACTCAGGGCTTGTCTGGGATTCGTGATGCTTCTTCGAGCTTTGATTTTGGCAGGTAAATTCTGATTCCATTTTGGTTTGACAATCCTGGAGACCGTGACCTTTGAGGACTAAACTAAATAGTTGGCTGTGATGAGGTGTGAAGCTAGGAACATAGGTCTGGTAACAGTGGTATGGGCAGTCCCTTGGGTTCCCGAGACATGCTGGTATGTAGGGGTTCCTTGGGTTCCCGAGTGCTGGTATGTAGGGGTCCCTAACTCCTTCCGTTGCTGGTGGACTCATCTTAGGCCTTGTGGCTCGTGGTAGAATCCCTTCAATCTGACTCCAGCACCCATTCATTTTTGCAAGTGTAGACTTGGCCAAGAGACCATCCTGTACTGAATCAACTTTGATAGTCAGTACTGATCTGGGGTGCTCTGGGCACCATGGGGAAATGCCACAGGCTCAGATTGAGGCCTGGCTAACCCTGGTCTGGCTCTACTTCTTCTCTCTAGCCAGGACTGTTGAGGCAGGGGCTGGATGGAGGGACCCTGGCTCGATCCTCACTGACTCTCTTCCTGGAACCTGCTGCTGGCCAGGGGTGCCAAGCTGGCATGTGAGAACAGTGCTGCTTCTAACCCACCTGAGACTCCAGCCCTGCCACAGGCCCTGAGTGGTCTGCCACCTTTAAGGATGCAGCTGCCTGAGCTCACCAGGCCCAGGGGTGCCAGGCACCAGCAGGCAGGATCAGTAGGGTTTTTACCCCGTTCGGCATCTTCTGCTTCTGGTGCCCACAGCCTCATGATTCTACCAATTCCACCTCCTCTGACCCGAGCTTGCCAGGTAAGGCCAGACCCACTGAGCCCCTGTGGTAGAAGTGAGACATCAGGAGGCAGCAGAGGGCCGAGTGTTATCATGAGTCAGAGGGCTTGGGTCTGTCCCCACCCAGGAGAGTGTCCGTGGGTGCATCTCGTCTTGTGTCGTCTCCTTTCTGAGCCAGCTTCCTTATCTGAAAACGGGGGTGGGTGATTGTTATCAGTCATATGGATATTAAATGAGAAAAAGTGTATGGCTTGGTGCTGGGTGCTTTATAGCTCAAGAAAATGACTATTTTATTAAGCTGTGGGAAAAGTTAGGACACTCCTAGAGAAGGAAAGGCTAGGAGGGGTTGGGAGTCGTGATCAACCCTTCCCGGAGAGAGGCAGGCGCTCGATGAGACTGCAGAGCTGCACCCCTCTCCTCCTTTCTCCCCGGTCCTCCGAAAGACAGACACAGTTGTCCACGATCACATGGTGGGGTGGCGCTGGCACCCAAGCTGTGGGGTGATCTAGGTGGCTCTGAGCCTCCATGGCGTGAGCACCAGCTGGATACGGCCAGCCCCGCCTAAGTGATGGTGAGGGTTCTTCCCCCACTCTGGGAGGGATGGGGGAGGTGCCTGTTCAATTTTCCACAAGAGATAGCAATCCCTTTTGAATAAAAGTAGTCCACGCCACCCCAGGGTGACCAGGAAGAGAACTGGTATCAGCAAGGGATGAGGGTGGGAGCCCAGCCCTCCAGACCCCAATGGGCTGGCCACCTTGCTGTATCTGGGCGCCTCATCACCATGCCAGAGACCCCTCACAGCTCAACCATGTTCCCCAGTCTGTGGCTCCTGCCTGGGACCTCATTCCCACAGTTGAGGGGACCCTCTGGATTTGTGAGGAGGAGGAGCTGGGGAGAGGGTGTCCCTGTTCCCTCACTGGCAAGGGGACCTGGAAGTGGGACCTTTCACTGTTCACCCTCTCATCCTGTGTTGTTTTACTCCGTGCTCCTCTCCGTGAATTGATTTGTTTCACATACTTATTGAACACCTACTGTGTGCTAGGTCTCCATTGTGACAGTCAGGAAGCCAAAAGGGGGACAGTTGAGTCCAATTTTGCAGAGAGCCTTGCAGGAAAGCACGGTTTCCAGGCCTGTCTGTGTAGACCCCACTCTTCCTATGATGTGACAGGTTGGAGTCTGCATCCTAGGAGTTCACCATTGTTTAGGGGGTGCCATGGTTCTTAGCTCAGATGTGGCAGTGGAGGAGGGCTTCTGGGGAGGAGCTGCAGGGCCAGGCCTGTGTGCCTGCTCCACGGGTGGCAGCAGGCCAGGATTGACCAGTCTCACTAGGCTCAGAGCTGGATCTGCACCCTCCTAGGACAGGCCAGAGCAGCGAAATCCCAGTGGCTACACATTCCTTACACACAGTTGGTCCCTGGTATCCACGTGGATGGAAAAGTGTGTGTGTGCAGATGATATACAGAACTAGTATAAGAACCGCACACAGCATTCGAAGAAGCAGGGTTTATATTAGTGCTGGGGTTGTAATCCAGGATGTCCTAGATCTTAGCGGGTGCTCTTCCCTGAGCCCCCTCAAACCTCTCCCTGTTGCAAGAGCAGCCAGTGAGTGCTTAACCACTGAGCCATCTCTCCAGCCCCCTAGCCAGTGTATTTCTTGTTCGTAGTGAACAGCATGGTTCTTCTGACTATAAAGGCAATACAGCTCCTTATGTGACCAAAAATTCAAAGAATCTGGTGAGTGATAAGGACACAAAGTGTTCCTGTGGGGTGGAGCTGGAGTTCTACATGATATTTTCAGGTATGTCTGCCTGAGGGCTGGCAGAGGGTAAGTCATGGGGGACAGAGCTAGGGGGAGTGGTCATGGGGAGTGGGTGGCCATAGGGAAATGGTGGCCACGTGGGGAAAGTGACTGAGGGAGTGGGCAGCCGTGGGGAAATGGGCTGCCACTTGAGCTGGTACAGGGTATGAACAGCAACAACAGGAGTAAGTATAGGGAGCTGGAAGGCACATGTGTGGGGGGACCATGGGGGGGCATATGGCAGCCACATGTGTGGCCATGGGGGAATGGGCTGGCACTTAAGCTGGTACAGGGTGTGCATGAGCTGCCATGGGGAGTGAGGGGGCCATGGGCAGCCGGCAGCCATGTGGGGTGGGGTGGGGTCACAGGGAATGGATGAGCTACCATGAGGTTAACATGACCACAGGGAGTTAGGAGGCACAAGAAGTGTGTACAGGCCTGGACTACCTCTCCCTGTGATAGTTTCTTGGAGAGATAAGCACATGTCCTGACCAGGCTGTCAGTATCCTGGTCACTGCTCTGTTGGTTGTATACAGTTGAGGCTTCCATGGATTTGCTGGCCACTGGGCTGTGTGGGGCAGAGGGTCTGACATGAGAGTCCTAGAAGGCTGGCCAGGAGGCTCCCTTGCTGAGGAGGGAGGGAGTCTTGTGTTTAAAGCAGTTGAGAGACCTTAGCTGCTACTGGGGACTTCTGCACCCGAGCCTGGCCTTCGTTCTAAACCAAAGACTTGTGTACAGAAAGTATGTGAGCCACCATGTGATCCCAGCCTATCTCTACAGGTCAGGATCCCTGAGGCCCAGAGATGGTGCGTTGGGGCCAGAGGTCACTCAGCATGTGGCCCTGCCCCCACACAGAACAGGCCTTCTTCCTGTTGGCCTAGAGAGTCAGGTGCAGGAAGACCTACCTCCCTTGGGTCATCCTGTCACCTTGGCCTAGCTGTGCTTAACTGATCTGGATAAGACTAACTCTTAATGCCAGGTGTGGTGGCATACACCTTTAATCCCAGCACTCTGGAGGCAGAGGTAGACAGATCTCTGCGAGTTTGAGTCTGGTCCACATAGCAAGTTTCAGGACATCTAGGGCTATACATTGAAACTCTGTCTCAAAAAGGAACGTTGGGAGAGTGGCTCTTTCTGAGAGCTGTGGGCTCTGAAGTAACCACTCATGGGCCAAGGTCCCAGGTCTGAGTCCCTGTGCTGGATCAGGACTGTGTGTGGTATCCCAAAAGGTGGTCCAGCCTGGAGCCATCCTCAGCCTGTACCATGCCCAGCTCCCTGAACAACCTACCGCTAGGAGAGGCCAGGCCCTATCCCCATCATACAAAGTCTTGTCTCACATTGAGACTAGTGGTCTAGACACACTGCCTTTTGTTCTCAAGGGTCAGGGCTTGGGGGAGGGCTCCAGAAAGTGGGACTTGGGCCCAGACAAGAAAGAAATGGGTGGTGGGGAGGGAAGCTGGCTTCAAAGGAGGCAGCCTGCCATGTGCCCAGTCCGATCACCAGAACCCACACATTTTACAGCCATCCAGGCTGCTCCCCACAGAGACGCCCCCTGCAACCCAATCCAACTGACACCCACTAGGTCTGTGTGCCCAATGCTGCTTAGCTGACACCGGCTAAATAAAACCCCGAGGCCTGTGCTAATAAGTCTGGGGCAGGCTGCCAACGGAGTCGAAGGCCCAGAGGCAGCGCCAGGCCAGGGCTGGGCCAAAGGAACTCGAGCTGCACTGTGCCAGTTTCTGCCCACCCAGGGGAGGCCAGGACGTCTGAGTCCTCACCTAGAGCAAGGAAATCTACAGAAGCCTCAACTCTACTAAGTCACTGTGGTTGTTGGTGACAAGAAGCTCCTATGCGGCACACATAGCCAGCCAGGGAGAGGTAGACCCCCTCCCTGACCCCCTGCCCCAACACACTCCAGCTTGGCATTCAAGTTCCTCATCAACAAATCTGCTTTGAGTCTCAGTCACCTTGTCTGCGAAATGGGCACATGACTGTTCACTGCAGTTTGTCCAAGGGAACAGGTGTAGAGATGGCATCTTAGTGCTCTTCCTGCCATGGAGCCCGCTCCGTCCCACACTGTGGACAACAGTTTCACTATGATCTGTATCCTTCTTAGCACCTGTTCTCTGCAGCTTCCCATCCTAAGACTAACTAGCCAGCCCTCAACCCTCCACCCAGCAGACTTCCTTATCCAAGCTAGGGGTGCGTGGAGCATGCAGCTGGCACCTAGTGGGTAGAACCCAGGGCACAGCTGAGCTTCCCACAGTGCACAGGATTCCCCCCCCACACACACACACAGAGGAACTTGGATTTAACACAATCTAGGCCCAGAGACCTTGTGTCCTACTCTAGCCTGTCATAATGACTTAAACTGAGGCCAAACAGGAAATGGATTGTTCTGAGCCAGGCAGGAAAGCAAGAAGCCTTGGGGTGGGGAAGAAAAGACCACCCTCTGGCCAGGTGTGGTGGCGCACATCTCTAATTCCAGAACTCCAGAGGCAGGGGCAGGAGCATCTCTGGAGTTGAGGCCAGCCTGTGTCTGAACAAGTCTGAAAAGAAAGGGGAGCTCCTGAAAGCAAAGGGGGCACCTGGAGGTGGGGACATGGGAGGGGACGGGTGGGGACATGGGAGGGAACAGGTGACTCTGTGGAGCTGCTGCCTGCCTTCCGTGTGACATCACCAGTCAGCTTCTTCAACTCCTATCCCCTTACCCCTGCTATGCCCGAGAGAAGCCTTTGGGACTGGAGAGACATCACATACATAATCCAGTGTCTTGGGGAAGAGGAAAGGTTCATTTCAGCTTGAAGGTTTGTCCTGCAGTCTTTGGGAGCTCCAGAGCCATGGGATGACTGGAGCTGTTGGGAGAGCAATGGAACAGACTGACAGGGCTTTGGGGTGGGCCTGATTCTGTACAGTGTCTCACTAGCCTTGGAGAACCTGCAAGGTTCAGAGCAAAGGAGGGTAACAGTCCAGTTGGTGCCATCCTACTGGAGGGATGCTGGGGAAAGATGGATGGTCCTCCATGGTCCACCCAGTGCCCATGGCTGGGCTGGAGGAAGGCATAGTTCAAGATGATGGTGAAGGCATAGGTCACAGGGAGATCTGGGCCACCCAAGGTGACCTCCCAGGTTCTCACAGAGGAGATCCACTACTCTGCTGGGGATGAGAGCAGAAGCTTGTCTCTGGCCAAAGCCCAGAGGGTGGAGAGACTGCAGAGAGGACTGGCAGAGCAGGGCCCTGTGTGACAAGGTGCTGTGGGTGTCTGAGTGGCTCCTGGAACCAGCTTGAGACTTCCTTTGCTCCCCAGGTGAATCCTGATCTTGGGCCTGACAAAGGAAGCTCCTAAGGCCAGGGCTGGGCTGTTTGAGAAAGGTGTGGTAATTGATTAGTTATGTCTGCCTTGGTAACCAGACAAGGGAGTGGCAGTCTTTGTGCAGCAAGGACTCAGATGCAATGTCTGGGCCACCCTGGGCAAGTCCCCACAGTCTGACCTTGGTAAGCTGTGTCAGTTGGCTGTTGTAAGTCTGGCATCCCTCTTTGGAGAGCCTGGGGCAGGTCCAGAACACCATCTGGAGAAGTCACTCCTGCAGTGCCCCTAGACAAAAGAGCATGTTGTTCCAGGGCCTGATCCACGCCTTTCCTGGCAGATGCCCTGGGGGAACCTACATATCTACCTAGGTAACCCTGGGTGTTGCCCCAGACAGCAGAGCCACAGTTTTTAATGCAGGAGGAACAGAGATTAGGAGCTGGCTTTAAAGCAGTCATTAAAAATGAGACTGTGGAAAGCTAGTCAAAATTCAGAAAAGCACTCAAGGCTCAGTCCCAGAATGCTGAGCCTGTGGTACTCTCCTTGTGGAGCCTGCCCAGAAATGATTCTCTGAGCGTCCCCAGGGCTGACATGGTCCCGTCACCAAGGGTTTGGTGTAGTTGGCCCCTCCAGGGGATCCTGCACCTGAGGGCCTTGAAGTTATGAAGCATTCACTCTGCCCCAGCCCTGAACTTAGTGTGACCAAGATTTGACTCACTGTGTCTAGCACTTTCCTTACCATGCCCAGCATTGAACTCACTGTACCCAGCACTTAATTCACCATGGCCAGCACTTTGCACACTGTACCCAGTACTGACCTCTGTCCCCCAGCACTTGACTCACCATGCCCAGTACTGAGTTCATTATGCCAAACACTTAACCAACTGTGGCCAGTACTCTGCACATTGTGCCAGTACCTCACCCACTGTGCACAGCACTGTGCCAGCACATCCAGCACTGAGCTTCCCCTATCTTGCTGACTCTTGCCTTCTCAGGGAGTACTGGGCCACCCAAGGTGACCTCCCTGGTGCTCACAGAGGAGACCCAGAACTCTGGTAGGTATAAGACCGGAAGCTTGTCTCTGGCCAGAGCCCATAGGGCGGGGAGACTGCAGATGAGGACAGTAGTTCTGACAACAGTCTTTGAGGTGGTCAGAGCCTGCTTCACAGGTGAGGAATCAGGCACAGAGGTCCTGGAGCATGGCCTGGGCTTTAATCTGTGTGTCTGCACACTCACATGGGGAGGGACATAGACAAGCCCCAGAGGCAGCTGCCTGACCATGTGGTTACTTCCTGTAGACACCATGTGGCCGGCACCTGGCACAGGAAGTGGCAGAGGCTGCAGGAATGACTGACACTCCTTAGGCACCTGGCAGGCACTGAGCCTTGCTTCTTAGAGCCAGCAGTTCCAAGAGGCCCCTTTACTTGTGGCCACCAGGTTGTTAACATGGTGGCGGTGCACTGTCCTGGCTGGGGCTTAGGTCTTTCTCGTTGTAGTTAGTTTCAACTCCCTTTGAACCCAGTGTGACTGAGTAATGGGCTTAGAGTTACTCTGAGTGTGCTCTGGGGACATACTGTGCGGCTATCACGGTCCAATATCATCCTCTCCTGGGAAGAAAAGAGCTCCTATTTTAATGACCCCATCCGCAGAATGCCATTGGAGATAGGCCCAACTTTTTTCTTCATTCTTCCTTCATTGCATCCCCCAGGGTTAGGTGGAAACAACCTCTCCCGTGCCTGCTAACCAGCCGCCTTGCCACCTGCCCGCCTTTGAGTGCAGGCCACCTCCAGCACAGCAGCTCTTAGGCGATAGAGAAGTAGATTACTGAGAGTCATCTTGAGGGGACGTGGGGTGGACATGACAGGACAATCCAGAAAGTATCCTAGTCAGGTGACTATTTCTACTCCTCTCCAGCCCCCTCTTCCTGCCCACCAGCAGACCCCAAACCAGACCCATAACTTAGCATTTTCATTAAAGTCCATCTGACAAATTGTAGCCGGAGAAAGCAATCCTGCGTCTTTAAATGGCTACTTTGTCAGCGCGTCTCTGCAAGCTGTAAAAAAGTCTTTTGTTGTGTGTCTAGACAGCACGCCAGCAGAATATTTGGTTTGTACGAGGGGAGAGACCTGGCAAGGTTGGATTCATTTACCGGCTTATTTCAAGTGGGATTTCAAAACACTGGCCCATAAACCGTTGTGGGCCTGGGCTCCGCAGCCCACACCGGCCTTTCTTGTTCTGTCGTCTTGGGCAGTTAGCAACGGGCGCAGCAGTGCCCTGGCGAGGGCTGAGGGACAGTGCTGTGCTGCGTCTTCCTAGTTTAATTGTCCTCTTTATGACTGTCTAGACGTCCCGCAGATGCGTGGTGTGTGTGTGGGGGGGTGGCTTTTCCCTCTGCCCATGCTAAGTGGGGAAGGTTGCAGATGCCACATCCCCCAGTGGACTGCCTGCCCTCCCTGGAATGCTCGCCAGTGATCCCGCCCCCCCTTAAATTAAAGCACTTTGCCTCCTGGCAGGGTCTTTGTGTTTATAACACATTTACTTGACTGTGCTAATTTTATACCAGAGGGGGGGAGGGGAGGGGGAATGGTAGTGTGTTCTAGACGCTCTCCTCCCAATCCCTTCCACAACTTCTCTCATCATTTCTTTTTTGAGTTTTCTTCTATTTTTTTTTTTTTTTTTTTTAATGCATAGACTAACATAGTATTTTATAAAGGCTGTATGGTTTTCACATATGACTCATGATCTATAGAAGATGACTTTTCATCCTAGGCAGGGGAGGAGGGGATCAGCAGTCAAGT
>NW_008330120.1:3023997-3085276 GCF_000622305.1 Nannospalax galili
TCCCCCCCAACCCCTCCCCCACTTCTCCTATTATTTTTTTTTTTTGTTTTTTTTTATTTTTTTTTTTTTTTTTTTAATGCATAGACTAACATCAGAGAGTGGCTTCTAAGGAAGAAAATATCGGGGCTACTTAAATGGGTCTGAGGTTTTTGTTCTGACAAATTCATTAATTAGCTTCGTTGCCATAGTGACCAGGTCATTGTTGCCAGGGGTAAAAGGGGGGGCAGCTTGGGTGTGGAGAGCCAGGGTTCCCCATCACCCACCTCCCTACAGGAACACACTAGTCCAGTCACCCTGGTGCCACCAGCAGCCAGAGCTGCACCTCCCCTGCAGCCCCTCCTCCAGCTCTGCTGGGGAGAGCACCCTCCCCCCCTTTGCCATGAGGCAAACACAGCCTGTGGACTTGGGAACCCAGTGGAGTTGAGGTACAGCTGTCTGTCCAGGCCTGGGGTTGCCCCAGAGCCCCTTGTGGAGTGAAACCTGAGCGTGAAAAACCAGCCTTGCCTGCCTGCTGCCTCCAGCCCAGACCCGCACTCCCCTCCCTTCAACTGTCTTAACTGCCTTGAAGCTATAAATTTCCACCCTCTGTCCACAGCATGAATCTCCGCTGTTTTTTTACATAGAGTCCCAAAAAGTAGGGGGGAGTGAGGGGTGTGACCCCACCAGATGTCTCCAGGACCCCCGGCTGCACCTCCTGTCTGCACAGGAAGCAAGCTGGTACACATAGCAGCCGTTGACTTTCTGTTTATTTGCAAGAGGTGGTCCCTGTGGGCCTTGACCCTTCATATCCACCTCAACACCCCCAGACTCTGGCAGGAACTGGCTGGTCACAACCATCTAGGTCTAGCTGTGCTAGGGGGAGTTGATTGCCACCTGGGGAGGCAGGCAGCTCAGGCAGCTTGGCACACCAGTGTGCTCCTGGATGGGGCCTTCCTCCCCTCTTCCTCTTCCTCCTCTCTTCCTGCTTTTCTCTTCCTCATTGCCCCTAGCCCAGAAGCCTGTAGATTCCCCCAGTTGGGGGTGGGGGGCAAAGATGATAAACAGACTGGTTTGCTGTAATTACGCTGTGCCATCACTGAGGCCTTTTTTCCCCTGGTCCCCATAATTATAACATCTTCTAGGCAAAAGTCCAAAGGAAGTACAATGAGGGGAAGGGGACTTTGGAAATAAAACCCAGAGTACAGATGGAGCCCGCACACGGGTGCCTTTGCTGGCCCCTGGAGTTCCGTAGGTGCCTGCCTTAAGAAGGCCAAGCCACAGAGTTCTAGATCCTTGACTGGCAACTGAGGCTGTGCCATAATTGGGGCTGTCCTGGGGTAATTAAAGGAGCAAGGTGGCGGCAACCCATTCACCCAGCCCGCGTGGCCCCCAGGGCCAATGCTGCCAGTGCGTGCATTCCCTCCTAACTGGCTTTGCTCAGCACATCAAAACCACAGCCTCAGGGCCAGCGATATGGCTCAGTGGGTAAAGGCGCTTGCTGCCAAGCCTGATGACCAACCTGAGTTTGAGTCTAAAGAGCCACAGGGTAGAAGGAGAGAGCCAGCTCCTCTGACCCCCACCCAAAAAATTTTTTAAAGTGCCCTTAAGCCAGAGCTGGGGGTAGAAGGGGGTTTTTTGTTTGTTTGTTTGCACTTATTAAATAATGATTTTACATCTCTTGTCCTCTTTCTGTAAATGGTGGGGGACCCCTGTACCCTCTTAACTTGAGTAGCCCCACCTTGATCAAAGAGAGCTTAGCTGAAGGCTGCTCGGCAGACACCCAGGAGAGGAGACTGGGCAAAGTTTGGCCTTTAAGGCTTGAGTCTGGGAGGCCCGGGCTTCGCCCTCCCCCACCCCCCTTTTCTGCCCTGTAGTCGGAAAAGCCGGAGTTTGAAGCTGGGCTCAGTGCTCTGCCTTATTTAGGAGGCGAATTGCTGCTCATTTGTTAGGCAAAACAGATGTGGCGGGGAGACAACATCTATTTTCATAATTCGAAACAAATCTGGTGAGCCGCCTTCCTCTTCAGCAGGGCCTGCTCATGCAGAAAGCCTGGCTCCCCAGCAGTCTTTAGCAGAAATATTTATAGCTCACCCACTGAACTTCCCTTCTTCCAGGATGGGCTGCTTTCTGCTGGTGTGGGGACCTAGACTCGGGGTGGGGCTGGAAGCCGCTGCAGAGGCGTCTTAAAAGTCACAACCAGGGACACATCCATGTGTCCTTTCATCTTCTGGGTTGTGAGGTGTAAGCTGGAGGTTGAACCTTGGGGAGATGCCTTTGCAAGCAGTAGTCCCCCGACACTCCAGAAGCAACACTCCAGAAGCGCAGGACCTGAACTCCACCAAGTCCATGGAGACTTTGGGTTTAGGTTTGGGAAGGAACTCCACTGCATTCCCTGTTTCCTTTGTGGGAGCATCCAGGCTTGCTTGCCTGTGGTCTCACAGTGGTCAGAGGGCCAAGCTGGCCTCCCAACTTTGAGACCGCTCAGATTCCATCCCACACATCATCTCAGGTGGACCTTTGCAGCCCTGGAGCCTCTGGTTCTGGGTGGCTGCACACATCTGGGGACCGAGGAGGGAAAGAGTAACCTGGTATTTAAGGGGACTGGACTATCACCTGTTTGCTTGTTGAATAAATGAGCCCCAGTGTGCTGCTGAAGGGGCCCAAGATGTGGCCGTGGTGACAGAGCCCTTGTCTACAGGGAGCTTTTGACCCAGGAGTGGAAGACAGAACTCTCCAGTGCCTATATGCTCAGGTCATGTGATTATATGGGGTGGTTGTGGGTAGGGGGTGAGGAGGCAGGGTGTTCTGGGAGCAGCTGCAGTGGGAAGATCTGCGGGAGAGAGTCTCTGACAGAGGGAGATGTGACCATGTCCAAGTCTTATCCAGCTGTGTCACCCTGGAGAGGGACTGGTCAGCTTCCAGGAGCCTCATCTGTAAAATAAGGGCTGTCCAAAAAGGACAGGAGTTTTGGATTTGTCCTTGAAAGCTGCAGATAATGCCACTAGTGGGGGAAGTGGGGGCAGGGGACTTTGGTCAAGTCTTTAGACCTGGGTGTTACCTCCTGGGTTGTGCCAAAGAGCATAGGATTCAGGAGGGCCCTGCCCTTCTCCTCCTGGTAAAAGGGGGATGCTGGCCACCTTGAGCAGTCCTCCTTATCCTCGGTCCATGGTTTAAGGAGAACCCAGGAGCAGCTCTTGTGTTCACCTGCAGTGCAGACTTTTCTCTGTGGGGTCTGGGTTGCAGATGGTTTGCACACTGCCCTCTGTTGCTTGGTGCACGCCTGCACCCTGACAGAATGAGGGCCATATGGGGTCTGGGTTTAAGAATATGATGAGCTCAGTGTGGTGACTGAGGTTGAGGGTTCTTACTATCACCTGCAGTTATTCACTTTAACTGGACCAAGTCAGGAGCAAACATGGATGCCTGCCCTGCTGTACCCACAGCAGACATCATCAAACAATCACAGCATGCTTTTTGATTCAAGCCTGGATTCTGCTTCAGACCCATGTACTCAGCTCCAGGCATCACGCCAAGTATGTGAGATGGGGGCTGGGGGTGTGTGTAGCTCAGTTGCAAAATGCTTGCTTGGCATGTGCAAGGCCCTGGGTTCAGTTCTTCAACATCAGAAAAATAATGTGAGAAACATTGATTGCCCCAGCCCTCCCCAACCCTGATGCACCAGGATGGATGGATCTGGCCTCCTAGGCCTGGGGCGTCTGGAACGCCTATCACCATAGTGACCAGCAATAATATCTCCAGCCAGTCAGAGGGCCACTCGGGCCACCCAAGGCCGCTGCAAGTCTTTATAAAGACTGGCATGTTGTACACACCCAAGATGCCAGCTCTAGGGAGGCTGAGGCAAGAGGATCACCGTGAGCTTGAAGTTCGCCTGGGTCACAGAGTGAAATCCTGTCTCAAAAATGGGAGGAAGGTCCAGTCATCCCTTTGCATCGTGAGTAGGTTTTAGAAACCTCTGAGGATTCCAAGTCAGTGGATTCGTCCACAGTAGAAAGTTTGGTGGCACTAGCAGAGGTTTACAGCCCTGGTACGCTGTTACTCGGCTCCAGGTAGCTCAGAACATTTAATGCTGTGCAAATAGTTGTGCTTTGGGGAGAGTGACCAGAAAAGTAAGTCTGTACACTTACAGCGTACACACTCCAAACATTTTCCATCCAGAATCGGTCGAATTCAAGGATGGGGGTGGGGGGGCACCACAGGGATGATTAAGTGTGCTTTTGAAGCTCTCTGTGCATTTGGCTTAAAGGGCTCTGGGGACAGTGTCTCAAGCATTTGCCTCGCAAGAGCAAAGACCCCAGTTCAACCCCAGCACCTATGTAAATCTCTAGGCATTGTGGCACATTCCTTTCTTTCTTTCTTTCTTTCTTTCTTTCTTTCTTTCTTTCTTTCTTTCTTTCTTTCTTTCTTTCTTCATTTTATTTTTTTATTTTATTTTAATTAATTGATTATTTATTTTTTGCCTTTTTTGAGACACGGTCTCCTTGTAGCCCCAGCTGTTCTGGAACTCACTATGTAGACCAGGCTGGCCTCAAACTCACAAAGATCTGCCTGCTTCTGCCTCCCAAGTGCTGCGATTAAAGGCGTGCGCCACCATGCCCTGCTCTTTCTTTCTCTCTCTCTTTCTTTCTTTTTCTCTTTCTTTCTTTCTTTCTTTTAATATTTTATTTGTTACTTGTTTTTGTTTTGTTTCGTTTTTCTTTTTTATGTATATGAATGTCTTGCTTGCATGTGAGTGCACCCATGTCGTGCAGTTATGGATGGTTGTTAGTTACCATGTGGGTGCTGGGAACTGAACCCAGGTCCTCTGCAAGAACAGTCAATGCTCTTAACCTCTGAGCCATCTCTCCAGCCTTGGAGAATACCTTTCTGCAGAGGTGAAACCATGGGTTATCCAAATCCCTGAGTTTGTACAGGTGGCACCCCATCTTCAGAAACCTCTTTACCCTTCTTTCCCATTCCCACTAATAGTTGGTTTTTATGTGAAGTAAATGACGTCAAGCTTACAGTCCCTTACTCCCCTCCCTCACTTTGAAGCTTTTACAGTACGTGGCACCTACAGTGTGCCCAGTGCCATGACTGACCGGGCAGCTGCTCCAGCCTCCAGAACCCCTATGCCAGGAGCAGTCACCTTCTCTTGTGGCTTGGAAGCTGGGCGTTCAGGGTGGTGGTGACTACGATTCTACGACTCAGGTCCTGGCTGCTGGCTCACTCTTGGTGTGTGTTCAGGGCCGCTCTGTGCCTGACTTGGTGTGCGCTAATCAAGTTCTGTCCAGGCTCTGCTTTGAGTATCAGCTGTCATCCTGTGAACCCAGGATCCCTTGGTTTGGTGCCATTGACGCTTGGACTGTGAGGAGTGCCCTGGACATTGCAGTGTTTGGCTATGTCCTCTCTACCAGAACCCCCCCTCCTCAGTGTCCCTAGACTTGGCCAGATATCCCCTGGGGACCCAGGAAGACCCACCCCTGACTAACAGTTGACCCTGAGGTAGCCCCTTGTCTGCCCAGCGTAGGTGATGAGCTGCCCTGATGAGGTTCTGGCAGCTGCAGCTCCCCCTACAGGAGTGTCTGATAGCTAGGGGGCCCTCCCTGGTTCCCAGGGGCTTGCAGTGTGAACCAGGCTTGGTGCTGTGTGCAAGTACTGCCTCACATAGTTGGCACAGTGGTCTTCACTTGGATCACACATGCCAGTGTGGGCATCCCACATGTAGGGCTTTGCTTGTATAGCTCTCCCACTGTGACTGAACATGGCTCTCCTTTGACTCATCTGACCCCAGAGACCCAGTATCTAAAGAGGTTTGTCGCTTCAGGACTTTTCCCAGGTGCTTCATGCCCCTCATCACTGAGAAACCTTGCAGCTGCCGGATGCCAGATGGTCACAGTTAATTTAACACCAGGCCATAGCATGTTCATTGCATTTGAACTAGGTGCTCTTCCGTTAACGGATGGAATGCCTGGTAGAGATGAGCCGGACTGCTGCAGATGCCTGAGAGAGGTGGCGGGCTTGGGGTAACCCAGCAGTGCTGATCTGTACGTAGCCTGGTTTGGAAAATTGGAAAATTCTACCCGAATCATTTTCCAACTGGCTCTCTGTGCTTCACAGGTGCCGGACCATTGCTCCCTACCAAGAAATCTTTTTTTTTTTTAATTTATTATTTTTATTTTATGTGTACGAGTGTATTGCCTGCATGGAGGTAAGTGCGCCCATGTCGTGCAATGCCTGCGGAGGTCAGAAGAGGCTGTCGGGTCCCCTGGGACCAGAGTTAAGCTGTTAGCTGCCATGTGGTGCTGGGATTCGAACCTGGGTCTTCTGCAAGAGCAACCAGTGATCTTAACTGCTGAGCCATCTCTCCAGCCCCCCACCAAGAAACCTTAACGTGCCCCTGCACAGCCTCTAAGCAGCTGTCTCCTCATCCCGTGCCCCAGAAACAGCTGTTTTGTTTCCCTTAGACGAGACGGGCGTCTGCCTCAGGACGTTTGCGGTTCTTCTGCCCCTGAGTTCTCTTCCCCACCTCCCCCGAGTCTTTACTTCTCAGCTAAAGGCCACCAGCTCAGAGAGGCCGTCTCTGGCTACCTCTGGTACCCAGGTCTCTCTCTGGTGCTCAGTTGCACAACTCCAGCCCTGTTCAGGTTTCTGGAGGCAGAGGACAAGGCTCCCCTCCAAAGACACTAGTGTGTGGACATCCTGCAGGCCCGGTGTCTGTGAAGCTGCAGTGTGTGCATGTGTGTGCATGTGTCTGTCTGTATGTGTCACTGTGTGTGTATGGTCAGCTGTCCTGGTGGCTGCCTTGGCGCTCATACTGTCCCCCAGGGATGCAAGGGCACTTTCGTGTACCAGGAGCTTTGCTAGGAAGACGTTAACAGTTTTCAGTGGTGCTTTGCGCCGTTTGCTGTGTTACCCTGTGACTGTTCAGTCTTACGTGGGGCACACGGACACTTCATGAGAAACCACACTGACACCTAGCATCTTGGTACGGTGGGCTAGGGAAGCTCACACTCTTCCCCCCCAAGCTCCAATCCACTCTTAGGATTGAGGTTGGGGTTCTTCTTTCCTTGCTGTGGGGAGACGATAGGAGCTAGTATTTCCAGGTGATGAAAAATCTCTCCCTGTTTCTAAATTTTAAATGGTGTGTTTAGAATTAAATCTTCAAACCTGGGAGCCAGGCTTCAAGTTGAAGGATGACAGCCGAGGGCTGGTTCCATGTGGTTGGTTACAGTAGCCAGATGGCAGGTGTTGGGATGGGGAAGGGGGAGGCTGGGATGGAGGGAGGAGGAGGCTAGGATGGTGAGAGGGGGAGGCTGAGATGGAGGGAGGGAGAGGATGAGATAGAGAAGGGGAGGCTGGGATGGAGAGGAGGAGGCTGGGATGGAAAGGGGGAGGCTGGGATGGGAGAGAAGGGGACCCTGGGATGGAGGGCGGAGGCTAGGATGGAGAGAGGGAGGCTGGGATGGAGAGGGGGGAGGCTGGGATAGAGAGGGGGAGGCTGGGATGGGAGAGAAGGGGACCCTGGGATGGAGGGCGGAGGCTAGGATGGAGAGAGGGAGGCTGGGATGGAGAGGGGGGAGGCTGGGATAGAGAGGGGGAGGCTGGGATGGGAGAGAAGGGGACCCTGGGATGGAGGGCGGAGGCTAGGATGGAGAGAGGGAGGCTGGGATGGAGATGGGGGAGGCTGAGATGGAGTGAGAGGGGGAGGCTGGCTGGGATGGAGAGAGGCTTGGATGAAGGGTAGGGGGGAGGCTGGGAGTCTGGTCTGGAGGGAAGGGGCTTCCTTTTGGTGTCCTGCCCTGTTGTGTCATCGTGTCTTGTGTTGTGAGTGCCACCCCCCGACCCGCAGCATACTGTCTGCCCAGGGGCTGGCCAGGTCATGCCCCAGGGGTTGCAAAGGCTGCTGGGATGCTCTCTGCAACTTCAGCATCTTCTGTGGCTGCAGCACCCTGGCCACAGCCTGCCTGTTCAGGTTCCCACTGAACACCTTCCAGGTGCCTGTGTTTGCTCTGTGCCGTTCACCTCGTGTGTAGGTTTGTGTGACCCACAGTGGAGACCAATAACAACCCCATCCCAGAGAAGGGGTCCTTCCCTTTTCTAGCCACGGCCGCCTCCTTCTCTCCTGACATCTAATCTGTTCTCCGTGTCTATAATTTTGTCATTTCAAGGATGTTCTATAAATGGAATCATACGGTATGCAACTTTTGGAGATTGCTTTTTTCACTCTGTGTAATTCCCTGAAGGTTTATTCAACTGCCATGCAGAGTCGTACCTGGTCCCTTTTAATTGCTGAGTAGTATTCCACGATGTGACTGTAGGACACTTGGTCTGACCACCTGTTGAAGGGTGTCTGGGTGTCAGGGTGCTGTGCGGGATTCAGGGTGAGCGGAAGTCCTTTCTCTGGGATCAGTGCCCAGGACTGTGGCTTTACTTGCCTTCTTGTTAACACAGGTGCTCTCCTGGGCTTCTGGTGCAGACTTTGAATATGGGTTCTTTTGTATGTCAGCAGGGGCTCTGATCATGCCAGGGCTGGTGCTCAGCAGCCTTCACAGTCTTTGTGAAACAGGTAGGGATCCTCCTTGATGTCTCCTTGCAGGTGATATACAGACACCAAAAACCAATCCAGCATGTGAATAAAGATGGTCCTGAGCTGGTGTCCCATGCTCTGTCAGTGCAAGCTGCTCTCTGGCAAGCCAGGGGGTTCGGCTCGCTGTCACTCAAACTAGGAAGCAGAGGTTAGGCATGGGGCAGATATTACAAAGACACCCCCCACCCCCCCCACCCCCCTGTCTAAAATAGGCTGCTGGGTGACACAGGGGTGAGGGATGAGAGTGTGGCTCAAAGACCCAGGGAGGGTGCTCCCAGCAGGCCACAATACACATGCAAAGGTCCTGGGGTGGGGACAGCAACAAAGCCAGCAGGGGCAGAGGATGGTAAGTAGGAAAGGAACTGGGAAGCTTTGCGGCCTGGGCCTGAGGCAGGGAGGATGGAGGACGTCTCCCAGGCTTTTAATGCTCTGTGAGAGGTCATCAGCGATTCTGAGGTTATTAAAAATCACCCTGGCTGCTAGGGACAGAGTAGTGGGGGAGGGGGGCGCAGTGGAGAAAGTGTGATGACAAGGAGGTGTAGATAAACGGGTGATCCACAAGGTCCCTGCAGTCTCAGGTCTCAGCGACCTTGGGCCATCACCAGCTGTCCAGGTAGAATCTTCCAGAACTTCCCTCTCTCTCAGCGGCTTCTCAAGAGTCCTCAGGGCAGGGGAGGTGCCCCAGCCAGCCACAGGAAGCCTCTGTGGCTGCTGTTGAGCCCCCGTAGTTCTGTCCTCAATGGAATGTTCTGGTTCTTGTTTTTTCTCATCATTCTCTCCTCTCTTTTCGAAACAGCTGCTGCCCTGTAAGCCGCATTAGCTTGCCCAGCCCCATACCAGCCACTCTGGGTCATTAATGAAAGTGTGGCTGTCTTTCTCACCTGTGTCTCGCCCCTATGGGTCTGGCAAACTGCCCACTTTGTGATTTAATGTTGGCCTCTATTTATTATGTGCCTACTGTATACCAGCTGGTGCTGGGATGGTTGGGACATGGATACTCCACAAGCCACCCCACGAGGTGAGATACACACACACACACACACACACACACACACACACACACTATGGCTTACGATGAGGGTCCTAAGGCAGTGGGGCTGAGTGGCCAGCCACGGTCCCCAGGGAGGTTGGTTCCTGTGTCTACATTTGAACCCAGGGCTGGGCCACTTGCCCCCACTGTACACTGTGTTTCCATCTCAGAGCTCAGAGCACAGTCATATCAGCAGTTCCCCCATTTCCTTTGTAGCGCCTCGTCCTTCCTGGGATGGGGACTTTGTGCTTGTGGAATTCTCTGGAAAGGAAATAGTATCTAGGGTTAGAAAAGCCTGGCATAGGCCCCAAGAGTTGTGAGCAGCTGGGAGGTCCCACTTCCTTCTTGAGGTTGACTTTTTGCAAGTTGCAGGGAAAGGAAGAGGAAGAGGTGCAGACAGTTGGAGGTGTGGGAGAGGGCCCCACAGGTTGAGACCCAGACAGTCCCACACAGGAGACAGACTGACAGAGCAGCCACAGGAGCGAGGGACCCACAAACTCTAGAAGCCCTTGGCTGTGCTCCAGGCCTGGCATCTCTGTCGAGGCTACCAGCCCAACCATACCTCCCCTTGATGGCTGGCTGTAGTGTGGCTAGCACTGCGTCCAAGCACAAAACTGTCCAATAGCCGGAAAAGTTCGCCTATGCCTGGGTCTCTTCTCAGCTTCTGAGTCTCACATAAGGGGACAAGCTAGGTGTAAACTAGGCCAGCAAGTTAGCCTGAGGACAACATGTCACAGTGGCTGGGCCTTTACCTTCTATTGCTGCCTCTAGAAACAGAATGTGGGAAAGCCCGAGAGGGGAAGAGGCTGGCCTGGGTCCCCACTCTGTCTTGCCCAACCCACTCATAACCAGCATGTAGCTATGTCACCAGGCCTCTGTCCCAGGCTGAGGGAATGCCCATCCCTGTCAGTTAATCCTGTGTGACCCTGGGTAAACCACTTGATCTCTCTGAGCCTCAGACAACTCCTTATCCCTATAGTGGGGCGATAACAAGACGAGGCCCCATCCTTGAGAGCTGCAGGGACAGTCCTATGAAATGACAGCAACACCCTCACCTGCCTGTTGCTCTCTCCCTGTTCTTGGTAGCTTTAGAATATTCTAAATGGCTGATTGTATGCCTAAATGAATTTGCAGCAGGATCTGAAAGTCTCAGTTGCTCTGGGGTCAGGGCGTCCATCACCCATCCTATGTGAGCGACAACTGTTCAGAGATGGCACAGGTGAGTCCCTGTACAGATCTGGCAACAGGAGACAGGACTTTTCACTCAAGGTCGTCCCCTACATCCATCCATGTGTGCAGATCAAAGCGGGCTGCAATGTCTGCCGTCCCCGAAAGATACAGCTGGCTTGTGTCAGTCCAGGACCACAGCTCCTTTGAGCCCCTTCTGTCTGCGTGATGAACCAGTCATCTCGGGCCACTAGAGTCAAACATCGGGAACTGTGAGACTCAAAACAGACGTTTATTTTTTTCCAGGTTCTTGATACAGACATTTACAATTGGGGCACTAGCAAATTTGGGTCCAGGTGCAGGCTGCTTCCTGGCTTGTTTTATACATTGAGCCTCTCCCTTCTGTGGTGTAGGCAGGTGGGAAGGGGCAAAGAGAGAGAGGCGAGCTGAGCTCTCTGGGTTCTCTAAGAAGGCAGTAAGCCTGTTGATCAGGGCCTTGCCCTTGCAGCTTCAGGGTCCCCAGTCCTAGATGCAGTTGCACCTGGGGTGGTTTGGGTACCAGTGTACAGATATTGGGGAGACGTAGAGTTGTGTGAGACGAGGCCTCGTTCCTCTCCTTCTTAAGAAGGCAGGTGGGAACCCGGGGGTTGCAACCAATAGCTGTGGCTGGTAGGTTTATTGTGAGCCAGGCACCATGCAATCCATTTTCCTGTGGGATTCTCACACCTGCTGCATGAGGGTGGCACCATTTGGTTGTGGGGTCCGGAGGTGGGGAAGCCCATCACCCCATATGGGGTTGCATAACTGGATGCGGGGGTCCTGAGAAATCTGGCAACGGTAGCAGGTTTCTGAACACAGAGAGACCAAAAATTCATTCGAATTCAAACGTGCAACCCCAGGTGTCTCTCTCACCCGTGTTGTGTCTCTCGGTTCACCCTCAGCCTTGGCTCTGAGCACAAGCATCACATGCATTGCACGCCGTCATGCCACACAATGCCAACAGGCGAGTTGCAGTGTTCTGACTCTATGACGTTTCCTGCTCCAATGAAAATGTTCTTTATTTACAGAAAACAAAGGCTTTAGTATTTTCCCACCGTCATTCCTTGGCGTATATCAAATTGATTATCTTTGGATTAGATTCTGTTAGAATGTTTGATTTTAAAAATTGCTGTTTGACACCCGGCGTGGTGGTGCATGTCTTTGATCCCAGAACTCAGAAGGCAGAGACAGGTGGATCTCTGAGTTTGAGGCCAGCCTGGTCTACACAGCAAGGTCCAGGTCAGCCAGGGTTACACAGTGAGACCCTGTCTCAAAAATATTAGAAATTTAAAAAAAAAAAAACACAACAAACTAAAAGTTGCTGTTTGAGTTGCTGACTTGAGGTTAAAAGCTGTCGAGTGAATTCCGATTTGAAATTACAGCAGCATGTTCAGCAGTTTCTGAAATGGCCCCAAATCTGCCTCTGCCATTTTGTTTTATGATTTCTCAATCCTCTGGGACACTAGCAAATTTGGGTCCAGGTGTGGGCTGCTTCCTGGCTTGTTTTATACCTTGAGCCTCTCCTTTCTGTGGTGTAGGCAGGTGGGGAGGGGCAAAGAGAGAGAGGCGAGCTGAGCTCTCTGGGTTCTCTAAGAAGGCAGTAAGCACATTTGCTGTAATCTTCGATAGTAAAATTATGTGTGTGCCAAAGCATTGTTTTTAAATAAATTTCTTTGTGATTTATTTATCAAATGTTTGGCTTTATGTACTTGTACATCAGGATTACATAAAAATATCTACACTATAAAAGAGTCGCCAGGGCTGGTGAGATGGCTCAGTGTGTATAGTGTGTATCAGCACTTCTTACCAAGCCTGACAACCTGAGTTCATTTCCCGGGACCCACACTGTAGAAGGAGAGACCTGACTCCCGCAAACTGTCCTCTGACCTCCATGTGTGCACTGTGGCACATACGTTCCCACACTTATACACATACACACAATAAATAAAGCAAAGTGTAATAAAACATTTTTTTAAAAAGAGAAGTCTCCACTGGACTTTAGTCCCAGCACTCGGGAGGCAGAGGCAGGCGGATCTCTGTGAGTTCAAGGCCAGCCTGGTCTACATAGTGAGTTCCAGGGCGGCTGGGGCTACAGGGAGACCCTGTCTCAAAAAGACAGAGAGAGAGAGAGAGAGAGAGAGAGAGAGAGAGAGAGAAAGAAAGAGAGAAAGAGAGAAAGAGAAGTCTCCCTGTTGCCACAGCTGGCCTAGAACTCATGTTGTAGACCAGGCCAGCCTCGAACTCCTCCCGAGTGCTGGGATTAAAGGTGTTTGCCACCACACCCAGTATGAAATTTTTTTTTAAAAGAGGTTTAGAGTAGAACACATTTAAGCTCCTGGGAAAGGAGCCCTAGGAGGCGAGGCTGTCACTCGGTCATCCTGACTAGGCATCAGCTTCAGGGTTGGCCAGGTGTGCTGCTCTGGTGACCCGCCCATTCTGCTTGACTGATGGTGTGTGGATAGACTGACTCCCTGCTGTTCTAGCACCGCCAGAGGGAACTCCCTTGTCCCTGGGAGCCTCTCTTGGTGGTGGTCTGGTTTTGTACCACAGCACTCAGAGGAGGTGGAAGTTGCCCTTGGGTAGCCAGTACTGAACTTTGAGGGGTGAAGAGGATCTCCTAGTTAGTTAGCTTGGCTCTGCTTACCAGGCTCATGCTACTTAGGGGTGCCTAATGGACTGGATGGTGTGCTGACAGAGTTGCCCCCCTAACAGAGGCCACCACGCCTCTTAGCTGCTTTCCTGACTTAGCTGCTTTTCCTAGAAGTCCTAGCAGAGGGCTCAGGTAGTGTTCACAAAATGAAGGCCCTCCTGAAGGAAGTATCAGGCTGTGGAACAGATGGCCAGCAGGGAGAAGGTGGCCCAGGTGGCATTACAAGGGCAGGAGCAGGGAAGCCAGGACTCTGGATTGCTGGAAGAGGTGTGAAGCCACCAGGAGGCCACGGGATGATTGGCAGACTTGGGGAGCTGGCACATTGGCAGGTGTTGGGCAGGTAGGTACTAGGCAGGCACATTAGCCCTACATATGCTCTGCTCCTTGCACCTTTTAATAAAAGATTTTGTTTGTGTGCTTCCTGTGTGTGTGTGTGTGTGTGTGTGTGTGTGTGTGTGTGTGTGTTTGCACACATGGTAAGAGGGTGTCGTATACCCTGGAGCTGGAGTTACAGGCTGCCAAAATGGGTCCAAACTGGGGTCCTGTGCAAGAGCAGCAAGCGCTTAAATAAGTCACCGCACCTCCTCCATCTGCGCCACAGCTGTGGGAGGAGGGTGCTCATGATCTCTGCTTTTCTTGAAAAGGAAACTGAGGCCAAGAGAAGGAAACTGCATCATGATAGCATGCTTGTGGTCCCTGAGGAGAGAGCTGGAGTTGATGCAGCCTGGCCCTCACCACCCTCCCCCCTCCATCCTCCCTTGTGTCCCACATTGACCATCACCTCCCCACATCTGCCCTAGGAAAGACTGAGAATAGCCAGGGCCCCCTGCTCATGGAAGGCAGGGCCACCCCCCGGTGAGTGCTGAGACTCCTCTGGGTGACCCTCAGCTCACCAGCACACGGCAGGCATCAGTGAGGCCTGGGACTGAATGAGGGGCTATTGAGAAGCAGTTCAATACTGCATCATTGTGCCGCCTGCCTCAGAGACACGCCTTTTGTCCCAAAGCCTTGGAAACACAGCCCTGGTTCACTTCCCTTCCTGCTCCTGGATGCAGAAGTTCCAGCTCCTGGTTTCCAGGGACCACCCGAGGGGTGAGGGCACTCTACAGGGTTTGGCCAACACTTGGAAATTCATACCCACAAACACATGTGACACACGCAGGGGCCTTTTGGGTATGCTATTAAGAGTTCTTAAACATACGAATGCTTCTCTTAAAAATGCAAGTATCATCCTTGGGAGATGGCTCAGTAGGTAAAGTGCTTGCCTTTGCATGAAGATCCGAGTTCAGTCCCCAGGACTCCTATAAAAAAGCCCCATGTCATGGTGCACACTTATGATCCCAGCACCTAGGAGGTGGAGACTGAAGAATTCCTGGGACTCTCTTGTCAGGCAGCCTAGATTAATCTGAGTCCCAGGTCCTAGCAAAAGTCCCTGTCTTTTTTTTTTTTTTTAATTATTTTATTTTATGTATACAACTATATTGCCTGCACATGTGTAAGTGCACTGTGTCATGCAATGCCTGTGGAGGTCAGAAGAGGGTATTGGAGCTCCTAGAACTGGAGTTAGGGATGGTTGTTAGCCGCCATGTGGGTGCTGGAAATCGAACCCAGGTCCTCTGCAAAAGCAGTCAGTGTTCTTGAACACTGAGCCATTTCTCCAGCCCCCAAAGCCCTTGACTTAAAAAATAACAGCATGCTCAGCATCTTTAATTCCAGCACTTGAGAGGCAGAGGCAGGCAGATCTCTGTGGTAAAAGGCCAGCCTAGTCTATGTAGTAAGTTCCAGGCCAGCTGGGGCTACAGGGAGACCCTGCCTCAACGACCAAAAAAAAAACCACAGGGAGGCAACAGTCCTTGCAGCATCTGATGGGTGGACTAGGGACACCGCTCAGGACCCCTCAGTACACAGAGCAGCCCCAACACAGGGACCCCTCAGTACACAGAGCAGCCCCAACACAGGGACCCCTCAGTACACAGAGCAGCCCCAACACAGGGACCCCTCAGTACACAGAGCAGCCCCAACACAGGGACTGTGCATCCCCAGCCATCTCCTGCACTGAGGCTGAGTGATGCCCACACAGACAGAATTTATCTTCTCACTAGTCCTAGAGGATTCCACAATGTCATATGCCATGTTTGTTTAGCAACATTGACTGGCACCTGCTGTCCATCTCAGAAACACTCCATGCAGCGTAACCCTTGCACACACACTCGCACTTGAACATGTCTGCACGGGACTCTCCTGTGAGTTTTTCTGTTGCATGCTGCTCTAGATGTTAGAATTTCAGGGTTGAAAGGTCACAGGGCATGCTTGATTCCAACAGTCACTGCCAGGGTGCCCTCCAGACGGGTGGCCGTCCGCAGCCAGGCTCCTGGCTAGTGCCTTCCCACCTCCTTTGCTCAATGAACCAGGCCCATCTGGCTTATTTTAAATAACTTTTTTGTCGTACCCCCAGTGCACATGGATGGAAGTGGCTCTCACCGTGAATTCTCTCTACCCTGCCAATAACTGGCGAATAGGATTGATGCTTTGCTGACAGTGGGTGTTTAAAGATGTTCAATGTCGGTGACAATAGAAAAAAAAAATCCCATTAGTTCTTTCCATTTGGGTAATAGTGAGAAAGATAAGAGATGAGGCTTTGTCTTTCCTTATTGAAGGAGCATTTAATCACGAGGCTCTAGAATGATGTGAGGTCTCAGTGCGCTGCCTGAACTTTAGTGATGGCCAGAGCCTCCTGTGTGGTCACCTCCTGCGACATGGAGATGTGGGTCTGTGATGCTCCAAAGTGCGTGGGGAACAGGATTACACCCTCTGCACTGGGGGAGAAGGCAACGCCCCCCCCCCCCCGGGGGATAGTCTGATAGTCCTTGCATACCAGCACAAGGTAGCAAGCCTGGAGAAGTGTGCAAAGCTCAGATTATGGTGAGCTGACTAGGGTCTTTGAAGCCTAACCCATGCACACCACACATTGACGTTGCCAATACTCTGTGGCTCCTGCTGAGCTCTGGCTCGGGACTGCAGAGCTGAAGTGTACCTGGCCATCCTCATTCTCCTGCCCAGAGGAAAGGGAGCCCAGTGCTACCAGTTGCTCTGGGAGACTGAGGAGAGAGCTGTCTGTTAGGGAGGTACAGGGGTGTGTAGGTGTTAAAACCTGGGGATCCAGTTTCCTTAGGGCACAAAATGTCATTCTTGATTCTAGCAAGAAAGTAAAATGGAAGCCTGAATGAACGGATGAAAGCCTAGACAGACAGATGTAAGCCTGAATAGGCTGATGGTTGGATGATGGACAGATGGAAACATGGGTGAATGTAAGGAAAGATGGATGGATAGATGGATGGATGGGTGAAAGATGGATGAAAGCTTGGATAGCTATATGGTTGGATGATGGGCAGATGGAAGCATGGATGAATGAAGCAAGAATAGATAGAAGGGTAGGTGGAGGATGGATGTTGATGAATGGATGGATGAATGGTGGGTGGGTGGAGGATGGATGGTGGGTGGATGGTGGGTGGGGGATGGATACACAGATGGAGCAAAGTACTGAGAGCTGGCTGAGGCCAGATTGGAGCAGCAGGGAACAGGCAGTGTGCTGGGGCAGAGAACCCTCTGTGCCATGTGCTGGGGTCAAGTACCCTCACTGTGCAGTGTGCTGGGGCAGAGTACCCTCAGTGTGCCATGTGCTGGGGTCAAGTACCCTCAGTACCCTCAGAACCTTCTCTCACCCTGACTTGCACAACTACGTGGAAGCCCAGAGAAGACCCCTTTCTCCCTTGAGTGACCCATCATTAGGAGAGTCCTGCTCGTGCTGAAGACAGGCGGTCATTGGCTATCACGGAGTGACCTGTGTGTGGCCGCATGTACTTACCTTCTTCCAGACAAAGAGAGGAAAGCCCCAGAGGAAGAGATGAGCTGGTGCACCCTTGAGAACTTGAGAGGTGTCCAGGTGCCCCTCCCTGCCTTCCCCAGGGCACACAGTACAGCAGCTAAGTCACTAGGCTTAGTCTGAGGCCACCTGATGTCTGGGCTTCCCCGCCTTCAATCCCAGACACAACACACCCTCAGCAATCCACATGGGTGACATTCTCTGCGGAGAAACCACCTGGGCATCTTGTTACAAGATAGACTGCTTTGGACGCTGACAGCGTCTTAAATGTTTTTCCCTCTCTTTTACTCTAACTGTAATTGTATGTTTGAGACAGCTGAGAGCAGAAGTGTTTCCATGTAGGTCACATCCCCTCCCCTTGAGGGGGGTGGTACTCTGGGTCCCCACGGCTGGCATTTTGTGTACACCTGCTGAGCCCTGTCCTGGGTGGCCCAAGTGTCCGCTCAGAGCAGAACTGTTGGAAGACTCTGCCTTGTTTAAAGGAATACACTTGTGCGCACATGCAGGAGCACATGTGTGGAGGCCAGAGGTAGTATTTTTTGAGATAGTCTTTCACTGGATCCTGGGGCGCTTTGGTTATGCTAGGCTGGCTGGCTAGTGAACCCCAGGGATGCCCCCTTCCGCCTCCCAGTGCTGGATTACTGGTGTGGGTCACCATGCCTGACCATCCCCACTTTTTAATTTTTTTTTTGTCTTTTTGAGACAGGGTCTCCCTGTAGCCCCAGCTGGCCTGGAACTCACTAAATAGACTAGGCTGGCCTCGATCTTACAAAGATCCACCTGCGTCTGCCTCCCAAGTGCACCATGCCCTGCTTTTTATGTGGGTGCTGGGGATTGAACTCAGTCCTCGTGCTTGCAAGGCGGGCACTTTACCAACTGAACCCTTTCCCAGCTCCTGGTTTTTAAGGCTAAAGTGAGCTCATTCTACCTGGTGGCCTCTCGTCAGGGCTCCCTGACCCAACTCTCCATGGCCTCCCATGGTACATTGGCCACGACTGGGGATAGTTAGTGGTTCCCAGTTGATTTTGGCCTTTTTCACAAACCTGCAGAGGCATGCTACCCTTTCACAATAGAATACATATGCCTGTTTGAACACATGTTGTATATACACTTCTGGGTGCTGGGGATACCACAGACCAGCCTGGGGACATTGCCATTCTAGTCCGGAGAGGCGGGGTGTCAGTTATTGGGTTATATAAATAATTCTGGGTGAATACTATAGAGAAAAATAAATGAAGCAGACAGAATGGGGTCCTCAGGTTTGGGAGCAAAGGACTATTTTAGACAGTATGCCCTGGGGACATCTCCCTGAGGTGCTGATGTTGGAGCAGAGGACCAGAAAGCTGTGACAGAAGCAAGTTATAGTAAAGATCTTGCCTGAGCAGCAGCAGCACGTGCAGTAATCCTGGGTGGGTAGGGGCAAGTAGGAGCTGTTTCAGAAGGCAGGTGGTCAGAGCAGATCACCCAGGGGCCTCAGAAGTGGATGTTAGAAGTGGACATCAGAGACTCAAGCTTAAACATGTCTCTGCAAAGGCACTCCGTTAACACGGCCCATGACCTGTGGTATTGGTAGAGGGTTCTCACTAAGGGGCAGAGGGGAACCTTTATTCACCTCAGAAATCTAACCCAGGACCCAGAGTTCTTGGCTCAAGAAGTCACCTCCTAAAGTTTCTTAGAGAGGTGAACTCAGTAATCTCTCTTTTTCCCCAGAAGACACTGAGTTATTTGTTCTAAGGCCACAGTATGTGGAAGCCAGGACCCTGGAAGACAAGCCTTATTCTCTATAAACCTCATTCTCTAAATCGGGCTTAGTGTCCTACACCTGTCATCACAACACTTGGGAGGTAGAGGCAGGAGGCTCAGAAGTTCAAGTTCATCCTTGGCTATAGATTGAATTCCAGATCAGCCTAGGCTACAGGAGACCCTGTCTCAAAACAACCAGCATGTCTAGGTGTGGTGGTACATGCCAGCACTCCAGAGGTAGGTGGATCTCTGAGTTTGGGGCCAGCCTGGTCTACATAGCGAGTTCCAGGCCAGCCAGGGCTACATAGTGAAACTTTTGTCTCAAAAAACATCAAACAAAAATACAACAAAGTGTACAAGACTGCCAGGCAGCGGCCCCTGTCCCTTCCTAGCCCTCATGAAACTGGCCCTCAGTTTCCTCTGAATACCAGTGTCTGGGGTGCCTGGGGGTCACCTGGCCAGAGCCAAACACCTAGCTGAACCAGTGGCAGCTCTCTGAAAGCCCAGCAGTCTGTCCTATAAACCAGAAACCCAGCACAGTCTGCCACCTGCTTCCCAACCCTTCAGAGAAAAAGCAATTAAAAAAAAAAGCCTCATAAAAGTTCTTACCCTAAGAAATAAATGTGCCTTGGGGGGTATTTGAAATGGCACTCTAGCGAAATCAAAGTTACTCCTCTGACTGACGTTTGGTCTAATTTTACTTGAAATTCAACAGCGTGGGCTAGCTAGTCCCTATTGAAATGTGGGAGGCAGTAGGGGAGGGATGGTGATGGGGTGGCCGGAACCCCAGCCACTGGGGCTCCTTGGAATGAGAATGTGGCCGCCTGCAGGGCCTCTATCAGGCAAGCCTAAAGAGATTAGATTTTCATAAATTTCAGACAGCGCCAACTCCTAATTCCTCCTTGTGCAGCCAGGAGGCCAGACAGGGCCGGGTGCAGGCTGCTTGTTAACCAGGAAGGACGCTGCTGCCCTCCCCTGGGACAGACCCAGGGGCAGGATGGGGGAGGTTGTCTGGAAACCTCCACTAGGGCTAGCAGGAGCCAGGTGGACTCCGACCAGTTCTCCAGTCTCTGAAGGAGCAGAAGCAGTAGCCCCACCACACCTGTTAACTGGAAGCTTGGAGACAGGTGCCCAGGCCCATTCTCTAGGTGTGGCACCAACCTCTGCTATCTCTGTGTGTGTGTGTCTGTGTCTGTGTCTGTCTGTGTCTCTCTGTGTGTTTATGAGTGTATTGCCTACGTGTAAGTGCACCCTGTTGTGCAGTGCCTGCAGATCTCAGAAGAGGATGTCAGATTCCCTGGGAACTGGAGTTACAGATAGTTGTTAGCCACCATGTGGGTGCTGGGGATCGAACCTGGGTCCTCTGCAAGAGCAGTCAGTGCTCTTAACTCCTGAGCCATCTCTCTAGCCCCCGAACACATGCATCTTAATATCTGGGATCAGAACACAGGCTCTAGCCCATGGTGTCATCGAGCAGCACCTGGGACAAACCACAGTGGAGACCACAGCTCATCCAAGTTGCTGCCCAGGTGGCCCCCTCTGTCCCTCCTATCTTTGGCTTCCTTTGTTCTTTTTCTCTTTAATTTTTTTTTGAGACAGGGTCTTATGTTGCAGACCAGATTGGCCTAGAACTTGCTATGTAGATCAGGCTATACTCCACCTGGCAGCAATTCTCTGTCTCAGCCTCCCAAGTGCTGGGGTGACAGACAACAGCCACCATGCCTGGCTTCCTTAACCTGTACTGTATCACAAGAACCTGTTCAGAGACCATGTCCTCAGCTCCATCACGGGCAGTTTGACCTCGATGTGGCAGCATGACTTTGCGAGTCTGCCCAGCCTTGCCAGGGATGGACCCCAAGCTGCACCTGGGCTGGGAAAATGACCAGGGGATGCTATCTTCATGACAGGTGTTTGATGGGAAGGACAGCCGCTTGCATCTATATGTCGATCCTTTGCCATGCCGGCACCCCATTTCTCTTTTCAGAAGAGTGTCCCCTCCGCCTCGCATGTAAAGTTTTGGGATCATGTCTTGTTTAAGTTTGTGGCCTTGGAACTAGGTAGCCACATTTGTGTGTACAGAGCCCTCTCCTCACTTTGGACGTAGTTCTGCCACCTGCTAGACACAGACACTCAGTCTTCTCTACCCCAGCTGGGCATGCAGGAACCTTGTCCACTTTCCCCAAGTCCCATCGGCCTCTGCCAGCCCTGCTGCCTCAGCTACCGTCTCAGCAGTTCCCTGTAGGCACCGGACCACCCCGGGAGGAGCATAGCAGCCTGCCTGAGTCTCTCAGGCTGCCAGGGCTAGGGACAGGAACAAAGGCAGCTCACACTTACCCCTCCCTCCAGGCCTGATGTGGGCAGAGACCCTGGAGACAGCCAGAGGGGGTGCCCCAACCAGGTGAAGACAGCCAGAGGGGGTGCCCCAACCAGGGTGAAGACAGCCAGAGGGGGTGCTCCATCTAGGGTGAAGACGAGCACACAGGGCTGAAGGGGAGGAGTTGTGGGCCCTTGCGGGGAGTGTGGATACTGCACAAAGCAGGCCCTGTGTCCCTTGAATGCTACACTTTATCCTGGGTCCCAGCAACCAGACCTGAGTGCCTGGCACATTCGGGCCTGGCCCTGGCCCCCTCCCCAGGCTCTGTACCTGAGGGTGCCTGAGTGCCCGGGGCAGGGGTGCGCAGCCTTGTTGGGGCATGGAAGAGTATCTTCAAAAATGTCGTAGTTCACCCTCCTCCTCACCACCCTCAACCTGGCTTCTTCCAGGGTGAGTTGGGGATGGGCCCAGCCCCAGCCCAGGTTGGATCCCAGCTCTGAACTTGATCCTTTTCTTCATGGTCCTGTTTTTCGTCTTAACTTTCCACCCTTACAGCTTCAAGAGGGACTGAGAAAGCGTGTGTGTGTGTGTGTGTGTGTGTGTGTGTGTGTGTGTGTGTGGGGGGGGGAATGCTGAGCTGGGAACAGGGCTGTTTTGACATGGGGTCGGGGTGGGGGTTCTGGACACATGCTCAGTAGCATAATGGGTTCTCACTAGACCATATCCCTCAGCGTCCTTACGCTGGGGCAACCTGGTTGAGAAGCAGTGACCTGGTGGTACAGTGGACTGGTAGTCCTTGTGAACAGCTGGGAACTGGGAAGGCCAATTTTGGAGACCTGTTAAGGCTGAAGAGGTGGCCCAGGACATAAAGCCAGTGAGCGGCTCTGAGAGAAGTTTCTACCCATTTGAGGAGAGGCCTGACTCTGCCAGGGTTCGAGGTCTGGGGACCCTGGAGGTGGCCTTCAGCCAGCACCTTCCCCAAATCTTGTGTCTGGTGGGCACAATGCTTAGTCAGTGACCTTGCACTTGACCTTGTGGCCCTGGTGTCCCTCCGTCATCACCTGTTAGCAGCAGATGACACCCCTTGGAAGGGCGTCCCTCCCTCCAGTCCC
Source organism: Nannospalax galili (assembly GCF_000622305.1). Classification (NCBI taxonomy): domain Eukaryota; kingdom Metazoa; phylum Chordata; class Mammalia; order Rodentia; family Spalacidae; genus Nannospalax; species Nannospalax galili. Next base: position 3,046,502 of record NW_008330120.1, read on the forward strand.
GGGGAGGTTTATCCCTGTGCTGCCACCTCCTCAGCCAGGGCTCTTGGGCCTGGCTGCTGTCCTCTGCCAAGTCCCCTGCCTGCTGCTGAGGGCTCTGCTGGCACCAGCTGCAGCCAGCTGCCCAGCTTTGGCCTCCCTGAGTCAGCACAACCACCCGCTTACACTGGATCAAAATAGCCTTCTTCCTTTCTCGGCACCCAAGGGCTTTTCCGCCTTCTAGGGTAGAAACAAACCAAAACCGGGGAGGGGGGGTGTTGCGGGGGGGTATACCTAAAACTAGTGAGAATTGCAATATGCACAGCACCTGGGATGTACGTGTCTTCTCCAGGACAGGCCTCAGACCCTGACCCTCTCTGGTGGGGCATTCGACAAGCGCGTGTGTGTTTGTGTGTTGTCTGTGTGTCTGTATGTGGTGTGTGTAGGAGAGTCGCTGTGTTTGCTGGGGTGTTGTTTTTGAGGTTTGTAGCAGGGCTGGGCCTTTGTTTGTTGGGGTGTGTCAGAGTACCAGGGTGTGGCTTCCTAGGCTGTATGTGGGAATCTTGGGGTGTGGGAGTATTGGGTTTGTTGTTTTGGGTGATGTAGGAAGGTTGGGAATTTGGTGTGGAGGAGAAAATTGGGGTGTATGTAGCAGTATTGGACTGTTTTGCGGGGGCATAGGAAAGTTGGAGTATTTGGGGGTCTATGGGATTTTGGGGTTGTGGGGGGAGGGTTGGGCTGTTACTTTAGGGTATGTTGTTATATACTGAGGTGTGTAAGAGGGTTGGGGTCTTGGTATGTGGGAGTATTGGCATATAGGAAAATTGGGCTGTTTGGGGATGTAGAAGAATTGGGATGGGGGGTATTGGACTGTTCTGGTGTTATAGGAGGGTTGGGATATTAGTGTGGGGTATAGGAGTATTAGGCTGTTATCTGGGGAGATATAGGAGGGTTGGAATGTTCCTTTGGGGAGGGTTGGGGTATTTAGGTATATGGGGGAGGGGTGGAGTGTAAAAGAACATTGGATTGTTGCTTTGGGCGTGAGAAGGGAGAACTGTTGCTTGCTGGAGTGTATGTGGTTAGGGTGTCGGAGGGCACCACATTGGGCTTGGCTTGTGCACATGGGTCTTCATGTATGTCCTGTGCTTCTCCACACCCTGCTCCAGCATCCCCTCTGTCCACACAGCCCCCTCTTCCCACTCCTGTCCCCAGGATCCCCATAGGCAAAAAGACCCCAGCCACAGCAGCTTGGGCACGGTTCCTTTCTGAGAGCCAGGTCTATGGTCAAGTCCTGGGCCACAGGCTGTGTTCTAGGCGGGGTCTTTGAGCCCTCTTCTCCCGTGTCTGAGTCCTTAGAACTGCTGGGTGGGAGCCCTCCCCCGGCCCTCAGGTGGGTGAGTGGGAGCCCTCTGGTTGGCCCTGAAGCCTCACTTGTCCCTCTTTCCCATAGCGGAGCTGGAGTTTGTGCAGATTGTGGTCATCGTGGTGGTGATGATGGTGATGGTGGTGGTGATCACCTGCCTGCTGAGCCACTACAAGCTGTCAGCGCGCTCCTTTATCAGCCGGCACAGCCAGGGCAGGAGGAGAGATGATGGGCTGTCCTCGGTGAGTGACAACAGCCAGGGCTTCCAGTGACATGGGATGCCCTAACAAAATACTCACGACATGCCTACCTGGGCACCTGCAGCAACCCAGATTCAGGCCAGGAAGCCCACATGGCCTCTTCCTCTAGTTGACAGAGTGGGAACTGCCAAGTGGATCTGGGGGCTCTCACAGTCTGAGGTACAGGAGGCCCAGGAATTATGGGAGGGACTGGGCTGGAGGGAGGTTAAGAATCTGAACCCTCAGAGGTCCTGACTCTCAGCTAAGAAAGGACTTAGCACTGCCCCTGGGACAACAGCAGACAGACGCCTGCTCTTCCCAAGAGAACAGAGACGGTATGAGGTGTTCGTGCTGTGAGCTGTCTACCTCCACTGCAGGGGCTGAGTAGGGACACGGTTGTAGGGAACAGGAAAGCAGGAGGCAACGCAGGATAGACAGCTAGGACGGGCAGTGGTCAGTCAAGCCTCAGAGACAGTCAGAAATCAGACTTACCAAGGCAGAGGAACAAGTAGCTGGTGCTTGACTTGGTGCCCACCAAGACAGAGGTGTGGGAAAGATGCCTACAGCCCTGCGGCCGTGACCTAGATACAAGAGGGTGGCCATCCTGCTCTCGCCAACATGCTGCCGGCATGTAGACCATGTGGTCAGAGCGCTTTGGGAAGCCATGGTGGCAACCAGACACCCAAGAGGCTCTCCCGATGCTGAGTGTCATCCTGGCTTCTCAGGTGTGCCAAACCAGCAAGGCTACCCCCTCTTGGGTGATTCAGCCTTGGCATAGTGAGCCAGCTCTGCTGGCTGATGGCACCCCATCTCAGCTGTCTGCTGAGTGTGGCCCTTGTGCCCAAGCACTCCTGACACAGGGGACAGCAGGACCATCCCAAGGCTCTCATCAGGAGGCAATAGGTTAGGTACAGACTGGGATCACACACCTCTGGCTTTGAGGGATGCCAGGGAACTGTGGCTAGTGACTGCAGGTGAGCTGCTTTGCGTCCCAGCCTTCTATGGAAACACACCACTCAGAGAGGGAGGAGAACCAAATACAGCCCTTGGGATCGGACTTCAGTATATCGGGAGACTCAGCCGTCCTCAGAGCCAGAGTCTGAAGAGCTTACGTGTTTGCAGGGCCCTAGCGCTCCTGAGTTACACTGTATAACTAGTTCTAGGTCATTTATATCATCCTGGGGATAGTCACCTAGAATAACTTAAAAATACCCAGAGGATTGCTTAGGTTCTGTGCGTGTGCGTGCGTGCGTGTGTGCGTGTGTGTGTGTTTATAAAGGGCTTGAGTGATGTTGACTTTAGAACCTTGCAGGAACCTGAAACCCATCCTCTATAATACCGACAGACAGTTGCCCTGGCTGACATTATAAGCCTATGTTTTGATGCATTAGTACTTTGAGCATTGGGGGCTTTCTGAAACCCAGCTATGTCCCCTCAAGACTCCAGAGTCAGGGCCTAGAGGGTGAGAACATGCCCTCTGACTGACACCAGGCCCCTTTAGGAGGGTCTATCCTGCCCTTGGGTGTTCGTCCTTAACAGTGACAGGGAGGCAGGGTTTCTTTGGCTCACAGTGCAGGCAGGGCAGGAAGCCACTTTGAAGGATGGGCTGACAGCAGCAAGGAGGAGCTAGCCACGTGTGCGACCCCAGGAAGGCAGCCTGTCTCCAAGACGGAGCTCACCAGGTGCTGGGAGGATGGTGCTAGACAGGCCATGCTGGGCAGGGCGCCCTGGTTTGGGGGGATGCCCCAGGCTGGCAGTGGTACCTAGAGTAAGGGCAGAGCCAAGACAGGACTGGCTGTTGCCTGAGCCAGCAGGGCTGTCCCTGGCAGGTCTGGGCATAGCTGCTTACGTCAGCCCAGCTTTAGTGCGTCACCAGCTCATCAGGGCAAGAGCATTAGCTCCTGCACCTGTGACAGAGACACAGACACCCCTGACCTGAGTTCCAGCCTGCATCCTGAGGGCAAAGCTGGCACCTATTCTAAGGAATCCTGCCTCTCATGCCGAAGCTCACCTGGCTCCTTTGCAATCACTGTCACCCAGCAACAGGCAGAGCCATCAGACTGGCAAGTGCTCTGTGTGCAGCACCAGCCATCAGTGACTAACAGGGCTTACTCTGCTTCACAGAAGACAAACTAGGGCTCAGAGAGGTGGAACACTTGCCTGAAGCCACACAGTTTTCATGATGGTATCCTATGAAGAACCCACAGCCCATTTGGAGGGATGCAGTTAGAGTGTGTAGGATGTGCGTGCACACAGGCTCTGGGTGGAGGTGGCCAGGGAAGAGGAGCTGGGCCTGCAGGCAGCTCCTAAACTTGGCTGCTGACACAGGCAAGATTCTAGTCCTTATCTCCAGACAAAGATCAGGGCTCAAAGAGAGTCTCCCCAGTGACTGCACAAGCCAGGAGCCACCCCGGTAGGTAAACAGGGAGCCTGGGGAGACCGGAGAAGGTGATGGCTCCCCCGGGATTCTCTTTCTTCCCAACATGGTGCATCTTAGAAGTCTCCAGGCCTTGTGACCTCCCAGAAGACCTAGACACAGCTGTTGTCTGCCTGGACTCAGTCCTGTGTCCCACCTAACCACGGCTTCTGGCCATGACTACTTTTTACAGTAACCCTGGGGGTCCTCTCCTATCTTTGTGTGCATCCCACAGCTCCCCTTATAGGCAAGTCACCTTTCCCAAGACCCAGAATAGGAGAGGCAGGTGAGAAGTCTGGGTGAGGCCAGGTCATCTCCCCCTAGCTGTGGGACAGTGGCAGGTGGTTGCCCTCTCTGAACCACTTTCCCATCTGACAAACAGGGTAAGAAAAGTGGTCAGAGTGAGGGTCAAGTGCAGGGAAGGACCCTCCTACCTATCCATCCCTCAGCATCCCTCAGCCGTCCTTCAAGTACTTGCTGAGACAAATGGTCCCTGCCTTCAACTTCTCATTGGCCCCTCACAGCCTGTCATTATTCCATTGGCTGCATCATCTCATGGGTGGCTCCTGAGGGGTTGTTGTTTATGAACCAAGAGTTCAGCTAAGGCCTGGATGGAACTGTGCTTTGTCCTCTCATCAACCCTTGGTCTGGGTCTCCTGCTCCTCACAAGAGTCAGGCCTGCTAGAAGCTCCTGCCCCAGGCCCAGAGGCGTAGTAGTTCAGATGTAGGGATCAGCCACGGCAGGCACCTGGGCCTGGATGCACACCTGTGACTTCAGGGGGATACACAGAGCTTTCCTAGACTTGAGTCAGACTGTGTCCTGGCCAGAGACTTTCTTTCACAATGTCAAATCTGTGAGTCCCTACTGTCTGCCTGCCAGAGGAAGGAAAGATTGCCACTGTAGTGCTGAGGAGGCAGTCAGACCCCCCCCCCCCAACACACACACACACACACACACACACGCACACACCCCTAGCCTAGTGAGTTGAAGACCCTGAGCAGCCAGGGAGTTGGAGGTTGGAGGTACTTGCCAAGCAGGCCATGATTCTTAGTCTGGAGTTGAAGTCAGAAACTTTTTTACTCTGATCCTTTATGGAAATAGGTAATACAGCTGTGTGTGGGAGGGAGAACTGAGGGAGGGTCTAGGAGATGGGAAGAGGGCAGCAGGGACAGGGAGCTGATAGGAGAGACCCACAGGTCTGACTTACACAACTTGAAGGTAGCCGGGGCCATCCACTCTTTGAGGAGCCAGACCAACCAGGCATGATGTCCTGCAAGTGCGTCTCCAGAACCTCCTAGTGGCCATTCGAGGAACTGCGGCTCAGTTCCTGCTGAGGCAGAAGAAAGGGGGGCCCTGGGGAAGCTGCCGCCCATAAAAGTGTTAGGGATGTTGCTATTTACATATTGCCAGGCTTAGCAATTGGTAGGTTTTGAATATTCGAGTTTATTGCTCCATAGTTACATCTCAAAGAAGCTAAAATTAAAGAGACGTCCTTTCCTTAAGCCAGGATGCTACACCTAGATCCATCCAGGGAAACACAGATCTACCAGTCCTAGCAAGCAGTCCCTCTTTCCTGGGAGGAGCTGCTTCCCTGCAGGGATCCCACAGCAGAGGGCGTCAGCTTCATGGGTGACAATTGACTTCATGGCCCAGAGCCCGCCACACAAGTGGCTGCCAGTCTGTGTTTACTGTTGATGATGTCAGAGAGTCTGCGGGGACCTGGGAACTGAACATCCACAGAGACCTGTCCCCACAGCTGACCAGTGCAAAGGCCCTGTGGCCCATGCCTAGTCTGCTGAGACATGCCATACCTGGGGGCGGGGTGGCACTTTCTTATGTCCCCTGAGGGCCATGTGATTGTGACATTCATGTTAAATTCACTAACTCCTCCAAGAGAGTATAATTATATGTTCAGATGTGTTAAATATCTTGCCAAGGTCATGCAGGGGCACAGGAGGAAGGCCAGAGCATTTTGGGCTGTCGTACAATCAATTAGGGATTCACTCTAATGTCTTGGAAAGCTGCCTGTGGGCTTTGAGAATGGGGTGTCCCACAGATCAGATACACATTTTGGAAAGCTTCACTGGACAGCAGCAGGAGCTGGGTGAGGGGTCAGCAAGAAGGCGGATGTGTTTGTGTCCATGAGCACATGGTGGTTAGGGTGGAAGAAGAGATGTGGATAGGCCCCAAACCTCACTCTAGGATGATGGGTCTGTGTCTAAGCTGGGTGGAACATTGGATCCCCACCTCTGGCCTCTCCACTGACCTCTGTGTCTCTCTCCCCTGCAGGAAGGATGCCTCTGGCCCTCAGAGAGCACTGTGTCCGGCAGTGGGCTACCAGAGGTAAGACTGAGCCCCGCCTTCACTCCTGAACTCCAACACTGGTGGCTGAGATGCCCCATACCCTTCCAAAACCCCTGCCCTTGGAGCCTGGAACCCTTGCCCAAGATCCCAGCCCCTGACTCCTGGAGGGGGCGGCACCCACAGTATCTGCAGCAGGGAGGTTTGGGGGTGGCCCTGTTTCTGGGAGCTTCTAGGGGTTCACTGGGACATCCCCTCCTCCACTGCCCATGCAGCTGAGCCCATCTCAGGCTCTGAAGCTGGGGTACCCCATCAGAGTCTGCCATCCTCCCTGACTCTATTCTATTCAGCCTCAGGTCTATGCCCCACCTCGGCCCACCGACCGCCTGACCGTGCCCCCCTTCACCCAGCGAAGCCGTTTCCACCGCTTCCAGCCCACCTACCCTTACCTGCAGCACGAGATCGCCCTGCCACCCACCATCTCCCTGTCTGATGGGGAGGAGCCCCCACCCTACCAGGGCCCCTGCACCCTCCAGCTGCGAAACCCTGAGCAACAGCTGGAGCTAAACCGCGAGTCTGTGCGCGCACCCCCCAACCGGACCATCTTCGACAGCGACCTCATGGACAGCACCATGCTGGGTGGCCCCTGCCCCCCTAGCAGTAACTCGGGCATCAGTGCAACCTGCTACGGCAGCAGTGGCCGCATGGAGGGGCCGCCTCCCACCTACAGCGAGGTCATCGGGCACTACCCCGGCTCCTCCTTCCAGCACCAGCAGAGTAATGGGCCACCGTCCCTGCTAGAAGGGACCCGTCTCCACCACACACACATCGCCCCCCTGGAGAACATGGAGAAGGAGAAACAGAAAGGTCACCCCCTCTAGGAGTGGGGACCGGAGCACCTATAGGCAACACAGCAAAAAAAAAAAAAAAAACAAAAAAAAATAAAAAACACTCCGCACTTCCTAAGAGAGAAGAGAGGGGGACAGGGGACACATAGGCCATGCAACGTGTGCCACCTCTCCTCTCCATGTATAAATATTTACATGTTCTGTGTGGTTTGAATGCAGCTCAGAAAGCTTGCCAAAAAAAAAAAAAAAAAAAACACAATTTCTTTGTTGAGCCGTGTCTTGAAGGCAAAAGAGAAAAAAATTCTCTCCAGTAGTCTTTTTGTTCTTTCTAGTTGAGCTCTGTGCGTGAATGCTTAATTTTCTTTTGTTTATGATGGTTTCACTTAACTTTAAAGACATATTTGCACAAAACCTTTGTTTAAAGATCTGCAATATTATATATATAAATATATATAAAAGAAGAGAAACTGTATGTGGGAGGCAGGAGTATTTTTGTATTAGAAGAGGCCTATTAAAAAAAAAAAGTTGTTTTCTGAACTAGTAGAGAAAAAAATGGCAATTTTTTGAGTGCCAACTCAGAAAGTGTGTATTACCTTGTAAAGAAAAAAAACCTACTAAGCAGGGGTTTAGAGCTATTTATATAAATGTTGAGATTTTGCACTATTTTTTAATATAATATGTCAGTGCTTGTCTGATGGAAATGTCTAGCATGTGTGTTGAGCCTTGAAGGAGCGTCTGAATGAAGCAGAGGCCTGTCCCCTCGGGTCCCAGAGGGGCCAGTACAGGAAGGGTGGGCTCCCTGGGGCCGCTCGCTTGTGAATCGATGCTTCTATCTAGCCAGGCTGTGAACAGTTACACATTCCCTGCGGAAGGGGACCCTCATGGTCCCTCTGGATTGCAGATGAGTCAGGACCATCCCCACAGAGGCACCAAGTTCCAGGTGGTGGCCTTTGCCTTTCCCGACATGAAAATAAACTGTTACCGAAGGAATCTTAGTTTTTCTTCCTCTCTTTTATAAAACCAGAGGTCCCCTGGGAAGGGGCAAGGCATACCCCCAAAGCCAAGGCCACGTCCCGTCCCTGTTGCCAGGGGATCTGGCTCCTGCGGGAGGGGGTCGGCCAACTCCAGCATTACCAAGCCACGGTCGGCACAGTGCTGGCAGGTAGGAAAGGTCACAGTGAGTGTTACTTGACTTCATCCTAGTTCCCTTTCTGTATTGATTTTCACTTTGAAAGCCAATTAACAGACAACCCATATTGAAAGGTGGTAAGCTGAGGTCTCCCTCGGGAAGCCCAAAAGGTTCACACTGAGAAAGACCAACTAGTACCAGCCCAAGCCTTGGGTTTTAGAACTCTTGACCTTCTCCTGACGTGTTCATTCGCTTGGAAACAGTGGTTTCTTTGGATGTGCTAATTTGTCTTTTTGTCACACCTTTGTGGGGCTGGGTTCTCATTTCCCATGTAATTAGTACTTGGGGTGTGTTGGGATCCCTGGGGTAGGGGGGTCCCCCCAGTAGAACAGGCTCATGTGAATACAGGGGACAGAGGTCCAGGGTCTTGCCTCCTCTAGTAGATCCACAGAAGTGACCCCACCACCACTTTCTACCCCACATAGCTGTTTCCATTTTCTGCAAAAAGCTAAAATAATTAATATCTAAGAGGCAATAACTTGTATGCAAGTACTTTTTTTTGTTACCTGAAAAGCAAGAGTGTTTGGTCTGTTTATACACCTGTTTTAAGTATATGGTACCCCTCAGAACGACCCCTCCACCCCCAAAGCTCTGCTGACCTGCCTACTAGAACATTCTAGCACCTGTCAGCAGCCAAGCCTCCCTCTTCAGGAGGGCTTAGCCTGAAATTGGCTTTTCTCTCAGAAAGTTCTTTCAGAGGTCACAAAGACTTTGTTCCCACAAAGATGTTATCGTGTGTCTTTGCTGTGTGCTCAGCGTCCAGTGCCTTACAGAGGAAGCGACCACCCTCTAGGCTCAGGGCTGGGACACTCCTGGGCAGGTGCCTCACTCCTGGGGCCAGTCCACCAAGGGCTATTGCCACTGTTTAACTGTCCCCATCATACCTTGTATCCTGGCACTCCCTCCCCACTGTGGCTGTTCCCTGCTTGAACAAGGCACCCTACTGTTGTGTGTGTGTGTGTGTGTGTGTGTGTGTGTGTGTGTGTGTGTGTGTGTGTGTGTGTGTGTGTCACCAAAAGTCAGGCCCAAGTGTCCCCACCGTCCTCTTGAGCCAAACCATTTGACTGGCCTCATATGGACTGTTGGTTGCCCAAAAGAGAAAGGCGGAGGGGCATTGCTGGCCTTATCTGGCTTGAGGACAGAGCTGCCACCCCCTCCCCCATAACAACCTGGGACTGAGGTGCAGGATGCCCATTGCAAAGGTTCAAGGTGAAGGACTTGCCAAGGGCAGGCCACATCCCAAGAAAACCAACCAACCACGTCCAGGTGTGAGGACTCCTGCAGGAACCAGGCTTTCTGCAGCCTGCTTGGGACCCTGAGCCCTGGCTGCACTGTCCTATATATGCTGGACCACCCACCCCGACCCCCATCAACTTTACTTTTCCAGTATGAAGTTAGGTAGCCTGGGAAGTGGCTGGCTAGAGGGGAACTAGGTTGGTTTTAGGGGGGATCTGCTGCTCCATGGGGTTGAACCCCACATTAGTCTCCATGTTTCCTCCAGAGAAACCCCATTCCTTCTGCAGAGCCAGGGTCCACACGGCTTGGCAAGTTGCACACAAGCCTTTGTAGATGACTTGTTTTTTGCAAGAAGTTAAAAAAAAGGGACCTTTCCCCCTACATACAGCAGGAACCAGGGCCGGGCAAGAAGCAGATTCCTTCTTCTGTGTTAGCCGTGCTGTCACCTGCATGTCACTTTTTCCATGTGGACCTCAGTTCCCAGAACCATCAAATATCCCAAGGACGAGGAAGAAAGTGTTTTGTTCTGTGTTCCTGGCACCATGCTTCAAATGCCGCTGCACAGTAGAGCCCATGGGCTGTGGGCCGTGCCACTTGTGTCCCCTGACACCCCACATACAATGTCATGCTGACCTGGCTGTTCTTACATTCTGACCCTGGTAGCCTCGGGAATCTCTCTTGGGCACGCTGCTGTGGAGGCTGTACCCAGATGCCCTTCCCTGGGCCTGGAAACCCCGCTTGTGTATGTCACCTTTGGCACCAGTGACGGCATTCTGAAAAGCTGCACTACTTCACAATAAATTTTACAATCTTTGAATCAAGTCCTCTCCCTTATTTGCTGTGTGGGTCTTCTGTCCCGCCCATGCCCACCCTCTGTAGCAATCCTGGGATGTATGGGGGAGGCTACACAGGTGCTAGGTACCTTTAAGCAGTTCACCTTCTCTACCTAAGTCCAGGTGCTGTAGCGGGATGCTGGCTCCAGCAGATTTTTCCAACAAAATGGGTGGTGCTGGGGTTAAATGAGTTGGCCAAATATTGTGTACTTTTCTTCCCTAGTGGGAAATCATTGCTCATCATTTCCTGATAAAAGCTCTGATAAGGTCTGCGGGAAAGAAACTCTTCAAGGGGGTCATCAGAAGTAAGGCCTGAGACATGGGCTGTGTGCAAGACATCTGATAAACACAAGCCCTCCTCCCCAGGGGAGGTTAAGGAAAGACTGGAATAGGGAGGAGTGAGTTGGGTGCAGGCAAAGCCCAGCCCCAGGCTGACCCCACACTCCCTGTGGAGAGCTGTGAGGTTAGCTACACCCATGCAGGGTGGACACAGGGGCCTCTTGATTCTCAGTGCCCAAGAATGCAGCAGAGAGAAGGTTCCAGAGGCTCCTGAGCGCCCCCTCCCCAGGTGTCAACCCTCAACACAAGGCTCGTGGAAGCTGGGGGCTGGGCACACAGATCCCTAAAAGGGTTTCAAGAAGGTTTGAGTGCAGCCCCCAGGGTACCCCATATAGAAAGTTTTGTTTACTTCATATGGGATCATCTTTAAGACCTGACCAAGGTTTTTAAAACCATTAACCGATACAGAGGTGGAAGCCCCAGGTGGCCACCATTTGACCTTAGCCTGGGAAACTTCTCAGAACTTGGAGAATTGCTGCAGGTTCCTGATGGCAGGATCCCAGGTACTAGAGTATCCAGAAGAAGCCAACTCTTAACCCCAGTGCTAAAGCCCCAGAAGCCTCCTGTGGTGAGCAAGGGGATTCCCTGCACCCCCCAGCTGACCCTCACTAGAGTCCCTCCCCCACAGACCTTCAGTCACCTTGTCTGTGGAAGTGGTTGTTGGCAGGCTACTGGGGTCTGCCCCCTAGCATCCCCACACACATCAGCCTCTCCTGCTAGCACTTGGGGCTTCTGTGAGCTTCCTGGGGACCATTCAGAGACAGAGCTACCCCAACAAGCACCCAGGTCAGAGCCAGAGCCTGGCCCAGCTGGAAAGCAGCACCTTAGGTTTGAATCAAGGAGGATATTCTCTCCCATCAGGTGCCACGTAAGCAGATGGCCAAGTCAGTTCCAGAGTGGTGGCTGATGAGGGCACAGCCCATGCTGACTAGACCTCCTAGATGTCCAACCCAGCACCACATCCCCACATTGGCCACCCCTCGTTGGGCATGCCACTTGTTCAGAAGTTTTTTGCGCGAGGTTGGATGCCAGGCACTGAGTTGGCTGTGGGACAATGCCTGACCTCAGGATGACTCCATCTGGGATGAGGATAGGGAAAGCCATTGAGCCAGATGGAAGCTTACAGAAGGCAGAACTCGGAGCTTCGAGTCCTCAATGCTGTTAACTTCCAGTGAAGTACATCCCCATAAAGCCATGTGAATGGAAAATACCACACGCTGGACATAGCTGTCCCACACCTGACCTCCCCAGCATCCTTGCTTGGCCAGGGTACCCTAAGTAGGCTGGAATGGCAGCAAATGATGCAAGGCTACTCTATATTCAAGTGTGGGGTATATAGTAAAAGAAAACAAAAGCTAGTGGTCTATCATCCCAGCTCTGGGGAGGTGGAGGAAGGAGGATCAGGAATCCAAGAGGAGCTTCAGCTACCTAATGAGCTGAAGACCAACCTGACCTCCCTGAGACTTCACAGAAACAAAAATGAAATCAGTCCTGGGTTCGCTCTCCAGCACCTCATAAACAAAGTGTGGCAGCGTACCCTTACAATTCCAGAACTCCAGAGGTGGAGGCAGCAAGATCAGGAGCCCAGAGTTATCCTAGGCTACATAATGAGTGCAAAACCAGCCTGGGCTACATGAAAACTGTCTCAAGCACACACATAACAAGTAAAGCCAGTTGGCTGTACCTTCTCATCCCTGCAAAGTTAAACAATCCCAAGTCAGGTCATTCTAAGTTGAGGCCCAGCTGTGTTTGGGGAACCTGAAGAGAGGAGTGACTCCAGCCTCTAGGAGCAGTGGCCCAGGGCTATGGCTCAGCTCCTGCACAGTGTGACAAAGTATAGGAGAGCCCCTCACTCTCCTGCTCCGTGGCTGGTAGGCCACACTGGAGACACACAACATGAGCTGAGTATTACTTCCCCTGGGTTAGGGGCATCATGTGCTTGACCTGAGCATGAGGAGGAGGATGCAGGTCCCATTCACAGACCATCCTATGACAAGATGGGAGGGAGGTGGAGACAGGAGATCCTTGAAAGCTCAAAGGCCAGCTACCCTGGGATACACAGCCGTGACCAACAGAGAAAGAGATACCTTATCTGAAACAAGGAAGAAGTAAAGGGTGGACACACGAGGCTGTCCTTCAACCTCTACATCCCTGGGGTGGCACCCATGCACCCACACTCTCATGTACAAATGCGCGTGCACCCCCCCGACACACACATACACACACATACAGAAATCAAGACCTGGACACTAGGTTACTTGTAACAGCTGAGCAGGGAGCTGTGTGCATGCACACCAGCTCACGTCTGTCTACGGGCATGGCTGTGTATGAGCTGCTTTTATCACTCTATGACTAAACACCTTATAAAGTGACTGCAGGGTGGCGGAGGGGGATTTGGCTCACAGTTTTATGGGATACAGTTCTACAGTTCATCCTGTCTCCTCACATCTGGGAGGAACTCATGAGAAGTGGGCAGGCTATGAACCCAAGTCCCCCTGTCCCCAGTGACCCACTTCCTCCTAGAGGTTCCACACCACAGCAGCACTACAAGCTGGGGACCAAGTCTTCAAACTTGAACCTGGGGAGACATTCCAAGTCCAAGCCACACTGTTACAGGTCCAGGAATGTTTAAGTTAAGCCAGACCTGAGTCCCTGCTGTGTACAACCAGATCCATCACTTGAGGCATCACTGTAGTATCCCTGGTGCTCTTTGTAGCTTCCTGTCCCATAGAGGAACCCATTGTCCTGTGTACTGCCCAGTTCCTGGACCCATAGGCGTAGGGATGATTTTTATAAAATGGACATAATCTGGACTAATGACTTTTCATGAACCCCAGTAAAACCATGTGCTCTTGTGTCTTGTGACCTGGGCACCTGACCTTGTTTCCTTGGCAACCTCAATTTGGTACTTCACCCAAAAAGATAATGAATGTATGTGGGTATGTATGAGAATTAACATATCAAAGGCCGGAAGGCAGCTCACCCATCTCCATTGCACACAGTGAAGATTGGGAAGGATGCTTGGCCTTGGGTCAATGAGATATTCTAGAACTAGGGATGAAAAAAAGATGGTCTGTTAAGATTAGAGTGGATCCAAACTTGTATTTCCCCAGCTGACTCTGGAGAAGCCATTTTGAATAAAATCACGGGTGGTTCCAGGGACAAAGTTTCAACAACACAGTTTCATTAGCACAGTTCCAGGAGGCATCCAGGGGGAACCACTGTCCTCTTAGCTCGGGCCCACTCTTGTTTTTATTATTATTTATTTATTATTTATTTATTTATTTATTTATTTATTTATTGGCTTTACATACAATTTTTTAAACTACTACTGTTATTTTATTGATTTTTTTATATGTGTATTTCATACAGAACATCCCAAATAATCTTAATGGTTTTTTTGGGTCTTTTTGAGACAGGGTCTCCCTTGAACTCACAGAGATCCACCTGCCTCTGCCTCCCTAGTGCTAGGACTAAAGGGGTGCACCACCACGCCTGGCTAATCTTAATCATCTTTATAGCCCCACCCCAAATGGCACCCTCCCAGATCCGCCCCCCACTGGAGCCCATATACTCTGTCATCCCTGTTACTGTCCACTGTGTTGTCAGTGCCCCCAGCCATTCCCCAGTGCAAGTCCATCCACTGAGCCTAGTCAGCCTATCTGGAATTCCTTGTTTTATGAAGATCAGCTCTTCTTCATCTAGTAGCAGTCAGTTGCCAACATTCCTTCAGATAAGACTGAGGTCTGCTGTTCATTTTCCCAGTTCTATGCTGGGTTACTGTCTGCCTGAGTTTGCATGGGACTTGTGTATGCTGACACCATTGCCACAGAATCATATGAGCAGGTTCCCAGGAGCTTGTAGGATCTGTTTCCATATGGTCCTGCACCTCCTCCCTGGCTCTTACAATCTCTCCGCTCCCTCTTCTGCGATGGTCCCTGAGCCTCGGGCGGATGAAGTTTAATAAAGGGGTCCTGTCCAAGGACCAGCATTCAGCAGACTCTTGATCTCTACACTTTGGCCATTTGTGACCCTTTTTGTTCCTGGCCCTCTGCTGCATGAAGAGCTTCATCATTGAGAATGGATTCCTCAGTGTCCTCTTCTTTGTCCTGGCTGTTCTCTTTGCTTAGGCTGAGCCATCTCACCAGCCACCAGCCCAAGGGTGTGTTTTTGTTACAGCTTCATAATTGCCGGTTCATCTTGACAGGCAGGCCTGCTTCTGCATCCCCACACATACATTTATATGGACATGGGTTTCTCATCACAGGTAAACAGCTGGGCCTGTGGGTGCCTGATGGAACAGCAGGCTCCTGACAGCCTCCTCAGAGTCCCCGAGCTCTCATTTCAGGTGGCCACACCATTTTGTCCCACCAGCAGTGCATGACATCAAGGGCTGTTCCTCATCTTTGTCAGCAACTGGTATTGTTAGGTTTTTGGATTTGAGTCATAACTCCTGTTGGTGTACGTTCCCTGGTGGCAAATGGCTTTGAATGTCTTTCCCTGAGCGTACCTGCTACGGTAATCCTCTTTGGTTGACCAGGTCTTTTGTTGAATTTCAAATTTTGTTTTTCTTTTTTTAAAATTTTATTTATTTTTATTTTATGTGTATGAGTGTATTGCTTGCATCTGTGCAAGTGCACCTGTGTTGCACAATGCCTGTGGAGCTCAGAAGAGGGTGTCAGATCCCCTGGAACTGGCATTAAGGACAGTTGTTAGCCACCAAGTAGATGCTGGAAATCAAACCCAGGTCCTCTGCAAGAGTAGTCAGTGCTCTTAAGCACTCCAGCCTCCAAATTTTGTTTCTCTTATTGTTGACTTTCACATACATGCTCTTTGTATATTTTGAAGCACAGCTATCTGATTTGTGTTTATAAATATTATCTTTTGGGGATGAGGCCTTGCCGGACGAAGTTGGTTACTGGACGGTGGGTCAACAGGTCAGCCTGGGCCTGCTTCCTGCAGCCTGGGCCTGCTTCCTGCAGTCTCTCTTTTATCTTTTTTTTCCTATTTTAATAGGCTCCCTCTCCCCACTCCCACTTCACGGCTCACGCCCTCCGTGTAGCAGCTAACATCTAATGTCTTCTGGTTTCTCGTTTCTCAAAGTGTCAGGCTTATACGTCACACTCAGGTCTGTGATCCGTCTGGAATTATTTTTGTGAAAGGACAAGGTCTGTGTCCAGGCAGGTGCTTTTACAAGGTGGTAGCCTAATGCACCAGCTCCATTTTTAAAAGGATTTATTTTATTTTAGGGGGTCAGAGAGATGACTCAGTAGATAAGGGAACTTCCTGACAAGCCTGATTACCTGAGCTCAATCCCTGGATGCACACGGTCCTCTGGCCTCTTCATGAACACCATGGGACCATCCCCCTTCCCTAGACAAGAAAGAAAGAAGGAAAGAAAGAAAGAAAGAAAGAAAGAAAGAAAGAAAGAAAGAAAGAAAGAAAGAAAGAGGGAAGGAAGGAAGGAAGGAAGGGAATAACTTTAAAAAAAGATTTATTCTTTTTAAAAATATTTTATTGTTTTTATTTTATGTGTATGCATGTATTGCCTGCATGTAGGTAAGTGCACCCATGTTGTGCAGTGCCGGAGGAGGACAGAAGAGGTTGTCGGATCCCCTGGAACTGGAGTTATGGACAGTTGTTAGCTGCCATGTGGGTGCTGGGATTCGAACCTGGGTCTTCTGCAAGAACAGCCAGTGTTCTTAACCAACAAGCCATCTCCCCAGCCCCACAAAAGATTCATTCTATCTTTAATTATGTGTGTGTATACATAAGAGTCCACAGAGGTCAAGGGTGTCAGATCTTCCTGGATCTGGAGTTGCAGGCAGTTGTGAGCCACCAAGTTAGGTGCTGGGAACTGAACTTGAATAATCTGCAAGAATGCAATGTGTCCTTAACTGCTGAGCCAGCCACCAGTCACATGCCACAGCACATGTGTGGAGATCAGGACAACTTTTTGAGAATCATTTCTCTTCTTCCACGGTGGCTCCACAGCTCTAACTCAGGTTGTCAGAGGTGCATCTGGACCAGATGTTTTCTTTATTGGAAAGGTGATTGATTATAAATTGATTATTTAATTTTTACTATTTTATCTTTTAAAAATAAAATCCCTTCCAGGTATGGTGGCATACACCTTTAATTCCAGCTCTTGGGAGGCAAGGGCAGGCAGATCTCTGTGAGTTTGAGGCCAGCCTGGTCTACATAGTGAGTTCCTGGCCAGCCAGGGCTATATAGTGAGACCCTGTCTCAATGAATGAATGAATGAGTGAATGAATGAATGAATGAATAAAATCACTTTATTCTAACTAACTGACAATTGGTTTATTTATTAATGTAATATTTTACACTTTGTATATTTCAAGGAGTTGCTCTATTCAGTTTAAATAACCACATGCACAGCTGTGGGCTTGTTAGTGATCGTGGTGTCTCTAACCTCCATGGAGTCAGTGATCACAGCCCCTCTTGGGAGTTCTGGGGCAGAACCCAGACCTTCACGCATGCTCAGCAAGTGCTCTACCATTGAGCCACGTACTCAGCTCTCTTATTTTCTTGTTTAAAGGCAGGGCCTCCCTAAGTTGCCCTTGAACTTACTCTGTATCCCCAGCTTGGACTTGGCCTTGAGAGCCTCCGGCCTCAGTCTCTCAAGTAGCTGAGAGGACAGACCTGTGCCATCAGGCTTCCGTGCGTGCATGCGTGTGTGCATGTGTGCATGTGTGCAGTTTCTGTCTGCTCCCTTTTTTTTTTGGTTAGCCTAGCTAAAGGTTTATCAATTTCATTGACATTTTTAAATGAATCAGCTTTGACTTTATTGATTTTCTTTACTGTTTTGTTCTTTTATTTCTAGTTCTCAGTTCGTGTTGGCCAAGTTATGTTCCACAGGTTTTGATGTCCTGTGCAGTGTGTAGTTAAGGCATCTTGTGCAATGTGTATGGTAAAGGTGTCCTGTCCAGCTGTGTGTGCATGGTTGATGTATCCTGTAAAAGTGTGTCTGTGGTTAAGGGGTCCTGTGCAGGTGTGTGTGGTTAAGGGGTCCTGTGCAGGTGTGTGTGGTTAAGGGGTCTTGTGCAGGTTTATAGATGGTTAGGTACACTGTTTCAGGTGTTCGTGGTTAAGCTGTCCTGAGCCAGGTTTGTGGTTAAGGTGTACCATATCAAGTGTATGTGTGTAGTTAAGTTTTCCTATGTCAGGTGTGTGTACTGTTAAGGTGTTGTGTATCAGGTGTATGTGTGGTTAAGGTGTCCTGTGTCAGGTGTGTGAGTATTTAAGGCATCCTCTGTCGGGGTGTGTGTGTGGTTAAGGTATCTTGATCAAGTGTGTGGTTAAGGTGTCCTGTGTCAGGCATGTGCGTGTTTAAGGTGTCCTATTTTGGGTGAGTCTGTGATTAAGGTGTCCTGCATCAGGGGTTTGTGTGTTTAAGGCGTCCTGTGCAGTGTTTATGTGTGGTTAAGGCGTCCTGTGCACGTGTTTGTGTAGTTAATATCCTGTGTCAGGTGTATGTATGTTGAGGTGTCCTGTGCAGGTGTGTTGTTAAGGTGTCCTTTGTCAGGTATTTGTGTGTGGTTAAGGTGTCCTGTACAGGTATGTGCATGGGTGAGGTGTCCTTTGCAGGTGTGTGTGGTTTAGGTGTCTGTCGGAGGTATGCATGTTTAAACTGTGTGCTTGTTCATTCATTTTGTTTGATTTCCTTTTTGTTTTTGCATTTTTAATAGAATTTTGGGGATTTTCATATGATATAGTTTGATGGCATTTAGATCCATTCCCCTCTTCCCACCTTGCTGGAGGAAGCATACTACTAGGGACAGACTTAGAGAGTTCTTAAGCCTTGCTAGCTTTCCAGTCGCCTTCTGCTTCCTGTGCTTGCTTGAAGATGAGAGTGCTCCCCTTTCTGCTCTGGCCATCCCCCCATGCCTCCCCACCATGATGAACTCTAATCCCTCTGGAATCTGGAACCATAAGTTCAAATAAAGTCTTCCTTTTGTAAGTTCCCTTGGCACGGTGTTTTATCACAGCATCAGAAAAGTAGGAAAGACAGAAGTTGGTATTGAGTGGGGTATTGGCAGTAAAGAACCTGACCATGTGGGGTTTGGAGGAATGTGGAAGACTGTGAAAGTTGGAGCTGGAAAAGCTATGGAATACTGTAACTGGAGCTTAATGTGGAATACTGTAACTGGAGCTTCTAGTAGGAGCCTGGAAGAAAGTAGTGCTGAGAAAAATGTAGTTTGAGAGGGAAATATGGACTTAAGCAGCAACTGGGGTGTTTTGTTAAAGCATCTGGCTGTAGTCTACCCCCAGCTGAAGAGCTTGCCTGAGGCTAAGTTGAAAATCAATGGACTAATTTCTTTGACGGAGGATATTACAAGACAGCCTAATATAGAAATGGTGTGGCTATTAATGGTGATTATTATGGGGCAGAAGGAAATACAGAATGTACAGGATGGCTTGAAAACAAGCACTGGGAAGATTAATGTTGGAGCCCAGGCGTGTGCTGCAGCAGAGTATCTCTTTGATAAGGAGATTAAAGCATTTAAGGAGAAGCCTAGAGGTTTGCGCTTTAACAATGGAGAGAGTATCTCCAGGGCAAGACCTCCAATTTATGAAATGAAAAAGTCTAAGGCATTTTCTCATAGAAAACTGCAGCCCACAAAAACCGCAAATGTGGACGAAGCAGGCCAGGGTCTATCCCAGGCTGGTAGCCAAACTTGGCAGTGTTGTTCATGTAGGGGTCACTGGTTCCTCCTCCCTGGTTTCAGAGAGCCCCCGAAGCCGGGCAGCGTGCACAGGGGTGCCCCTGCAAAAAGAAAGCCCTGATGGGCTTCTGCACGAAGCTGTGAAGGTGAAGCCTGTTGGCAGTGGAGACCGCAAGATGATATTGGAGATGCCAGAGCCGTGAGACATCTGCCTAGGAGAGCTGCGTACAGGGAGTGCTACCAGCCCAAGAGAGAGATGTGTGTTGCACGCAGCAAAGCTGGAGAGGCTGAGCCATTTAAGCCCTTTGGAAGTAAAGTTCCAGAAGTCAGACATGGAGCTACTAGATCTGGTGTTTGTCCTGCTGGGTTTTGGTCTTGTTTTGGTCCAGTATTTCCTCAGTATGCCCCCATTCCTCCCTTCTGGAATGGGAATGTGTATTCAGTGCCATTGTGCTTTGGAAGTATGTAATTTGTCTTGATTTTACATGTGCTTACAGTTAAGAGATTTCCTTGAGTCTCAGAAGAGACTCTGGACTTTGGACATTGAATAGTATTGAGAGTTGTAAAGACTATGGGGACTTGAAGCCAGGCATGGTGACGCACGCCTTTAATCCCAGCACTTAGGAGGCAGAGGCAGGCAGATCTCTGTGAGTTCGAAGACAGCCTGGTCTATATTATGAGTTCCAGGCTGCAATCTGCAGGATCTGCCACTGTGGATGAGTGACAGCTCTGACAAAGGAAAGACTCCCAGAACCACAGCCATGTTGTCCCTGGGTGGAAGGGCTCCCAGGCAGCACTGCAGTGGAGACCAGTTCGACTGCTTCCAGAGGTTGAAATCATAGCAGCACAGGTGAGTCTGACTTTCTGTCTCAGCGGAGACAGTCCCTGGGCAGAAGCCAGCCAGGGGGACACACTCTGACAGTGAACCTCAGGCAGGTAGTTCTAAGGGAAAGAACTTCTTTCAGAAATAACAAAATACCTTGGAAGCTTCACTATCAATTTGGAACAATGAGTTTGAACATGTAAATAAATTCAAGATAAACATATGCCCATGTGAAGGCACTTGTCTATATGCTGGAACATGGACCATCCTGTGCAGCTCTCTCCCTCTATGTCCCTTTCCTGTCCCTGGGATCCTCCCCACTGTTCCCGAGGACTCCAGGAAAGCCCTGGTGCCATGGTGCTCAGCTTCTGAGCACCAAGTTCTGACCAGCTCAGCTAACCGGCTAGTACAGCTAATTAAAAGGCTTCTGTGCTGGAAGAGGTTTCAGCTGGTAAAGTGCTCACTGAACAAGTGTGAAGATCTACATTCTGATCCCCAGGGCATGTGTAAAAAGCTAGGCACAGCCCTGCATTTCTATAATCCCAGCTCTGGGGAGGCAGAGACAGGAGGATCCCTGGCATTACTGGCCAGCCAGTCTAGCTGAATCTGTGAGCTCCAATTCAGTGAGAGAGCTTGTCTCAAAAAATAAGGTGGAGAAGGGTTGGAGAGGTGGCTCAGCGGTTAAGAGCACTGGCTGCTCCTGCAGAGGACCCTGGTTCCGTTCCCAGTACCCACATAGCAGCTAACAACTGTCCATAACTCCAGTTCCAGGGGATCCAACACCCTCTTCTGACCTCCATGGGCATTGTACAACACAGATGCTCTTATATACATGCAGGCAATACACACATACACATAAAAATAATAAAGAGAATAAAAAATAAGGTGGGGAGTAATTGAGGGAAACACCAGATGTCAATCTCTGGCTTCCACGCCCACCTGCACCTACCTGTGCACCCACCCCACACAAATGCACGTAAATAAATGATTTTTCATTTTCTTTAAAAACATCTACCCTGATTGAGTTCAAAAATGACTGTTGTTGTTTTGTTCTTGAGGCAGGATCGCACCCTGCAGTAGCCAAGGCTGGCCTCAAACTCACAGTCCTAGCACGTCAGAATTCTGGTGCCGGGATTACAGGAGTCCACTACCACTGAAAGCTTGAAAATGAAAGTTTGAAGCTTGTGAGTGAGGCCAGGGTCTCTCCCAGCCTAGCTCTGTGATCACATGATCTGAATTTAGCTCCTCCCACTATGACCTAGGTCCAGTTTCTGTTCTAGGTGTGCCAGGTAACCTGGGGGCAGTTCTAAGAACTGCTGTTTGAGGGTTCCTTTGGCCTGCAGAACCATCTCCCCACACAGCAGACCTGGACGTGGGACACCAGCATCTTCTAGAAGGGCAGGTGAGGTGGGGACAAACTCCCTTGCTCCAGGGCCTGAGTATACACACACCAGGGGAGGACGTACCTCAGCACTTCGTGGTGACTCTGAATAAAAGTTGTGAGAATCCGTTTGTGCTGGGCATTAAGTCTTTGCCTTATGTAGTCTATATTGTTTTTCCAGTAACTGCCTGGAGTGACCTTCAGACCTTCCAAGGGCAGTGGACCCACAATCCTCTTCTACTTGATATCCTGGAGTTGGTGACCAGCAACTCATCTGGCTCTTCTCTGACAATGGGTCAGATGACTGTTCTCTTGGCAGCAACTCTTATGGTCAGGCTGAGAACACTGTAGCAGCTGTGGGGACACCTACACCTGACATGACCACCTACCATGAGGTCAAGAAGACGTGGCTCCAAGTCATGGCCATACCTTGGTGAACTCTAGCCTTGCTCAGGCCTCTCCTGGAGGCTGTGCAGGATGCTGCAGTATGAGGCCTGTGATTGGCTCTTATATAAGCCCTGTGAGTGGTGGAACCAGAAGCTGTGCTGTAATTGGTGCAAATACAATCCTTCATTTGCATGCCACACCCCTCCTGGTCATCTAACCACACTGTTCCAGTCTCTTTTCAAGTCAGTGGGCCATGCCTCCCTGTATGGCCCCCAAACACTGGGCCTCATAAGGGACTTACTGAGTGGTCTTGTCCTGCCCACTTTTGTTTTTTATCAAAAGTCAAGTGGGTTGAGTTGATATCAGGAAGAGGAATCTTCAACTGGATGGGTCCCTGGAGAAGCTGAGGGGAGGGGCAGAGAGCAAAAGGCTGTGGGAATGCAGAGTCAGTGGTGAACTGAGGACAAGGGACTGTGGGCCTATGCTGAGGATGAAGGATGAGGCTGTGGGCCCCTGCTGAGGATGAAGACCAAGGGGCTCTAGGCTCCATGATGAGGACAAGGGCCAAGAGAAGTGGGACACTGGACTTTTCACTGGAAGAGTTCCAGGTTGCTGCCCATCCCAAAGGGCCAGGGTCCAGACACCCAAGCCCCAAAGCTTTAACAACACTCACAGTAAGTTTTCAGGGGTCCTGACTCCTGAGGCTTGGGAGTTGCCTTCCTAGCTGGCACTGACCACTGCTGCTCAAAACTAAGCATGACACCAGTTCCCAGGTGCTTGGCCATTGCAAATCCAGAGCAGTGTGCCTCTAGTCTGACACTTAAAGTCTTAAGCCCTGACCTCTGGAGCCAGAGTCACAAGATCAAGTTGTCAGGACCTGGAAGCCTTCAGGTCTCCAAGCCTCAGGTCTGCTAACACAGGAAGAGCTTCACCATGCCTCCTAGCAATTTCTGAGTAGACAGAGGGCCCAAGGAGCTAGTATTAACAGCAAACTGAGCTCTCTCAGCCCCTGATGTGACCAGATAATACTATGAATGAAGGTGAGAGTGTTAAAGTGTCAAATTATAGAGGGGAGTGTGATGGTGTGAATGAGAATGTCCCCCATAGGCTCCATGTATTTGGACACTTTGTCCCCACTTGGCAGTGCTGTTCTGAGAGGTTTTAGAAGGTGTGGCCTTGCTGGAGGAAGCACATCACTGGGGGTGGGTTTCGAGAGTTCTTAAGTCTTGCCGGATCTCCAGTTGCTCTCTGCTTCCTGTGCCTGCTTGAAGATGTGAGGTTTCCTCTGCTTCTGCTCCAGCCACCTCTGCCACCTTGCCTCCCTACCACGACAGACTCTTATTCCTCTGGAATAGTAAACTCAGATTAAACTCTTCCTTCTATAAGTGCCTTTGGTCCTGGTGTTTTATCACAGCGACAGAAAAGTAACTAATGCACTATCCAGTTTCAATAGTTAGTATAAAGTCACAGCAACCAAGATGGTGTACCAATGACCACAGGTGTGACTTGACTATCAATGTCCTTCAAGGCTCATGAGCTTGTACACTTGGTCCCCAGGTAGTGGCGCTGTTTTGGGCGGTTGTGGAATGTTTAAGAGCTGAGGCTTTCCTGGAGAGGGGCTTAGCTTCTGCTTCTGCTCCTGCTCCACCCACCTCTGCCACTATGCCTCCCCACCATCAGGAACTCTTGCCCCTTTGGAACCATAAGCTAAATAAAATTTTCCTTTTATAAGTTCCTTTGGTCACGGTGTTTCTATCACAGCAACAGGAAAGTGATTAATACAGGGAGGAAGGAAAAAAAAGGCACCACGAATTCAGAATCAGAAGCATCTGGACACCTTAATTAAGCATCTGGACACCTGAGGATCATGTCAAATTCATTAATCATTCCATTTAGTTGTCGTGAAAATTTCACGATATTTTGTTACAGTTGAAGAGAATTTATAGAGAAATATTCTCATGGTATAAGAGTTCCCAAGCACAGTGGTTAGCTGCAACTAAGTGAATATCTTGTAGGTAATCTGGAAAGCAAAATTATTTTTAAAACGTCTAGCTGGGGGCTGGGGAGATGGCTTGATGGTAAAAAGCCTGTCTTGCATGAGGTTTCGAGTTCAGATCCCCAGAATCACAAAAAAGGCGGGCGTGAAGGTTCATGTCTGCAGCTCCCGTCATGGGGAGGGCAGAAACTGGAGGCTCCCTGGGGCTCCTTGGCCAGCCAACCTAGCAGACTCAGTGAGCGCCAGGTTTAGTGAGAAACCCCCCAACCCCCAATCTTAAGAAATAAGGTGAAGAGTGATAGATGGAGACACCAAGGGAGACACGGAAGACCCTGTCTTCCTTAGGTTCACACTGCACCACACACAGACACAGGAAAGTCTAGTCAGTCAGGGGGTGCATACCTGCAGTCCCAGCCCTCTGGAGGGTGACACAGGAGAACTGCTGCATGTTAGAGGCCAGCCTGGGCTACAGTGAGACAACAACAACACAGAATGAGAGAGAGAGAGAGAGAGAGAGAGAGAGAGAGAGAGAGAGAGAGAGAGACTCTTGCAATTATAAAATTCAAAGTCAGGTGTGAAGTAAGCCCAGGGCAGTTGATGGAATGTAGGACAGAGATTCTAAAATAAGTTGATGAGTGGGAAGGGTAAAACCACTGCCCAATGGCCACCTTCTCTGTCTCCTGGCCCACCTCCTGCCACTGGGGCTGGCCAGCTTTCAAAACACCCAGGTCTTGAAGGAAGGAGACTTCTTTGGTCATTCTTTGCCTCCTGGGAAATCTTCATGTCTCTGAGGGCCTGGTGGGTGCTCTTGGTCTGCCAGCCCTGGACCCATCTCACACGTCCCCAAAACAAAGTAAGTGTCTGATATATTTGGTTAAGGACCAGGCAGACAAATAGGATGGCTTTGTTACACAGGACAGCCAGGAGCAGTCGGGAGAAGAGGCTCTCTGCTCCCATTTATTGAGCTGTGTCCTATGCTCAGCTCTCTGCAGTGACCTCGGACACAGCCAGTCCTGGATTAAGTGCTGGGGGATCCCACTGATCCTCCTGATCCCACAGGACAGGAGGTAGGAATTACTTGGGCATTGTAGGGTAAAATGACCCTCAAAGAAAAGTGACAAGTTTCTTTCTTGGCTAAAAGCTGGAAACGGCCATGGATTTGCCAGTACACTGGTTCTTACCTGAGGTCAGAGATGCTAGAACTATCCAAGACAAAAGTGTGTCTGGTTCACCATAGCCAGAAGCTGTGGATGTCAGGAAGGAGGTCTGTTGTTGTTTATTTTTTCTCATCTGTTTTCCCTATAGGAGTACCCTGTTCCCAGAAACAATACTGAGGACATGACCAGAACCTTGAGAGACCTGGACACCTGGATTGGGAACTGGACTGACCAGTTCATATCCACTAAACCCTTATCAACTCCCTTGCCCTTTGGAATCCCTGCTATGAAGGAAATCTGACTTCCTTCTCTCTCCTAAGCTGCCTATAATAAAATGCTCCTTTCTGAACTTCACCTCTGTGGCTCATGAATTTCATTCTTCAAATTCTTGAGACAAGAACCTGGAAGCCTCTGGATTAGGGTGGCTTTGATGGCCATTGAGTTTCCAGGACCCTAGCCTCTCAGGCTAAGTACAACAGAGCCAAGAAAGGATCCATTGCTTTCAAAGATACCCCAATAGTTCCATATCAAAACTGATGCCCATAAAGAATGGGACCTTGTTCAAGACATAGTACTAACAAGTAGAGATGCTCAGGTGCAGTTGACTCTAGTGGACACAGAGACACTGAGGCCCACCAATAGCTCTGCCTTGTAGACTCACATCCCAGGGACGTACCTGCCACAAGATGTCTTTTCTTCCTTGCTCCAGGCAGGGAACAGAGATAGCCAGCAATTCCCTCGCTGTCACCAGCCCCCTCTGGTCTCTGACCAAAGCCTGCTTGCTGCCTACAATCCACAGACTACAGCCTTCCTCCTCTCCCAGGCTTTAAACATAATCCTGGCTACAGGGAGGAGAGGAAACAGGTTTTACCAATACATTTTACAGTAAAAATGTTTCTCTTTTAAAAGAGAGGTCAGTAACATGTAATTATCCCTTGCTTTGGGTGAAGAGTTCTAATAGTTTCTGTCGGAGTTCACAAAAAATCATCAGCCCCACTTTACGAAAAGTAGCAAGGTAAATGTTTATTATTTCAACCATCCGGGCTGTCTATCTTGGGAGTAGAAGCAGCCCTGATCATTGTCGGGTCAGAGTTTTTATAGGATTACAGAAATAGTATTCAAACAGGACACTTGTGAACCAATCAGGTTTGTACAACATAGCAGAACTTTGAATCTATTAATCAACAACCAATCATTACACAGATAAGTGATACAGTCATATAACTTGGCAATCAACTTTGTAATCTTAAAATTAGTCAACTTCCTAGCCATAACAAGTATAGTAAGACAGCTAAAATCAGCAGTTACCGGGTGGTCATACAATAACAGGGTGGTCTTACACTTTGTGTGAAGGTGACCTAAAATAGCAAGCGAGTTACAGAAGCGAAAACAAGCAGTTAGCCAAATGCCTGAGATTAGCACGTCAATCCACTGGTTTGTGATTGAGCTATTTCTTAGAACTCAAGGCTGTTGTCTCTTTTTAAATATTTCCCATAAGTGAAAAGAGGTTACTGTTAAAATAGCTATTCTAGCAAGATGGAGTAACTTAGATTAAGTTGCTAATATAGTTCATTCCCCACTCCTGTTGCAAGTAAGGTTAATTCTTTGACCTATTTAGGTTAAACTTTTTTCTTGTATTTCTTCAATTGGCACAAGTTGATTATACTGGCTTCTTAATAGCATGAGTTTAACTGCCTGGAGCCTTTGATTAATGACTCTTACAAGAGTGTTTAGGAGGTAGGGCCCGAGGGTAAATACTAGGGAGAATAAGGATCAAGGGCCCTGCGACAGCACTTAAGAGTGTAGTTAGCCAGGGTGACCAGGAAAATAAGGACTCATACCAATTCTGGTGATTAATAAGTTCCTGTTCTCTGGCATTAATTTGTTGTTGGACCAATCTAATGCTATCTCTGATAACTCCAGTGTGATTAGCATAATGCCATGCATAAACCATCTTGTTGCATAAAAACAAGATCAAGCCCTGGATGGTTTTGTAACACTACCTCAGCTAAAGAATCAAGGGAGCAAGTTAAGTTTTCCCACAGTTATACCCAGAGTGCCACACCGAAAGGAAATCCATTTATCCTTTGATCTGATCCAGGAAGCAAAAGTCTCACAACCCCAAGGTCCACAATGCCATTCATTTTCATGGTTACAGTCTGGACTCCCATCTGCTGGGCATCAATAAACTTGTGGGCTTTGCAGTTGTTTCTCATGACTAGGGTCGAGGAGATGGGACACGAATAGTTACTCGTAAAAAAACAGATCACAAAGGCCAAACAGAAAGCCGGGGAAGTGGTTAGTGGTAGTGTTAGTGGCTAAGATCTTACCATCTGAAGTTCTTTTTAATACTCAATTATCAGGGAATGGCTCATGGGGATTTCAGTCGCTGAACCCATTTACAGTTTTTATTATCCAGAAGGAGAACATAAGAATTAAAATTCTTTTATCAGTTTTCTTCGAGAGGATTGTCTGTTCTTTTTACCGTCCATGTTTGAGGAATGTGGCCTGGATGAGCTCTCTTAACTTGGGAACGGTGAATCCAGTGGGCACATCTGGGAACTTTAACAGCAGTTGGAGTCAGCAAGATGATTGGGTACGGACCAGCCCATTTGGGTTTGAGGTTAGGCGCTGATGTCTGCGGACCCAAATCCAGTCACCAGGTTCCAGATCTGTCTGTTCAGTGGTCAGTGAGGGATGACTGGGCTCATGAGCCTCCTGCACTAGTCCATGTACCTGGCTCAGAGCATTTTTGCAGAGTCTGCAATGACTGTCAAAGGCTGTAATTAGATATTTCCGCCAGGTTTTCCTCCGCTAAATGCGGAGTAAGGGTGGAGGTCACCCAAACAAGATCTCAAAGGGAGTAATTCCTTTCACATAAGGAGTACATCTGGCTTTTGGAGGGGCAAAAGGAAGAGTACCTACCCATTCACCACCAGTCTCTGTTATTAACTTAGTCAAAGTCTCCTTAATAGTTCTTTTCATGCTTTCCACCTGTTCTGAACTCTGGGGGTGATATACACAATGTAATTTCCAATCTATCTGGAGGACAAAAGCTAAGGTTTCAGATACACAGGCTACGAAAGCCAGGCCGTTGTCAGACCCCAGACCAATAGGGATGCCAAATCGAGGTACAATCTCATTTACTAGCTTCTAGGAGAGCAATGATTTCTTCTTTATTTTTAAAATTTAAAGCGGTAACTAACCCAATTTGCCCATGGGGAATTGGGACACAGACTTCTCTGGCTTCTTCCGTGCTGAACAGGGACATAGGGTGTGGCAATTGGGGTACCCCTTCAGTGGGTCTATTTAAAAGACTCTCAAATTGAGATATGAAGGAGAAGTAAAGGCAAGAATAGTTAGCATTACAAGTTCTAGACAGGGAACCAGAAAAAATCAGAACAGGGCAAACTTTAAATGCTTAAATTAAAGTCCATTGGAATTTTCTGATGAGGGCTTTCAAAAGCATCCATCTATTGGGTTCTTTTTCATTTTTCTTTGGGCTGTCAAGACTAGACTTGAGAACAATGAACTCAGGATTTGTTTTCAGGTACTCTGATAGTTGTTGGAGTGGCTAGAATCAGTAGATAGGAAGTAAAATAAACTTAGTCATCATTTTAGAACAATAGCAGCTATAGGTGAGTGCTATAGTATTGGAGACCAAGATTTGAAGTCTTACACCTGAGCAGTATTTTCTTGTTAAGAACAAAATCATTATTGGGAAATAGTTGTCTAAATAACATTTCACCTGGGCTTAAGTCTAATGTCTGGAAAATACAATCTTTTGGACTCTTAAAGATATATACTTATTATTTTAATTTTTGGTTATATTTTCCTTTTGGGTGTTTAAGACCATACAGTTGGCCCAAATAAACCATTTTATTTTTACTTTAAGATTGGTTGAGGATCTGGTCCTCAGGGGTCACATGGGCTTAGGGGGAGCCCCTGGCTCCTTAGGCTTTCTTTTACCAGTTCCATCTACATGAAGATAAGTCAAGAGGTCTTGCTTGACTGGGGCTTCACTTGGAAGCATGGAGGAAATATTTTCTCTGTGTTGACCCTCCTCTTTGCAGACTGGACACTGGTTTGAGTCCCTCTGGTGGGTCTCCATGACCTCCCTGAACAAGAGGACAGGTGACTCATCATACTTCCTGGATATATCAAGATTCCCATAGTCCCCCTACAAGGCCCTCTAAGATCTCGGTGGAACCTCCAAATGTTATAGGTCGGAGTTCACAAAAAATCATCAACACCACTTTAAGAAAAGTAGCAAGGTAAATGTTTATTATTTCAACCAGACAGGCTGTCTATCTCAGGAGTAGATGCAGCCCTGATCATTGTTGGGTCAGAGTTTCTATAGGATTACAGAAATATTATTCAAACAGGACATTTGTGAACCAATCAGGTTTGTACAACATAGCAGAACTTTGAATCTATTAATCAACAACTGGTCATTATACAGACGAGTGATACAGTCATATAACTCAATCAACTTTGTAATTTTAAAATTAGTCACCTTCCTAGCCACAACAAGTATAGTAAGAAAGCTGAGATCAGCAGTTACCGGTGGTCAGACAATAACAGGGCAGTCTTATACTTTGTGTCAGGGTGACCTAAAATAGCAAGCGAGTTACAGAAGCGAAAACAAACAGCCAGATGTAGACTGTCGGAGATTAGCAGTCAAACCACTGGTTTGTGATTGAGCTATTTCTTAGAACTCAAAGCTGTTGTCTCTTTCTAAGTATTTCCCATAAGTAAAAAGAGGTTACTGTTAAAATAGCTATTTTGAGCAAGATGGAGTAACTTAGGTTAAGTTGCTAATATAGTTCAGTTTCCAGAAAAATATGAGCCATGCAGAAGGAATATACTCTCCGAGACAAAAAGACACCAGCTTACATGCCACGCAGCCAGCTATCTTGTATCTCTGGGCCCTTGCAATCCTTTCTAGTCTGAAGGAGGAGATGCTTTCCTTGAATAGCCTGGGAGGATCTCTGGATGCAGGGCAGCCTTTGAACTCAGTCTTGGCAGGCTCAACTGGCCACCTGCTAGAGAAAGAGGTTGGAGGGGAGGGAACTGGGGCCAGCCTCAACTGCAGAATGAAGGGACATGTCCTTGCTCCCACCTTAAGAGACTCTTGAATTGGCACCTACAGCTAGGTATCTGCCAATATCTGTTGCACCCCATGTTGAAGTAATACGACTCCCAATTTTATTTGGGCACACGGTGATCTAGAACACAAACCATCTTTCCCAGCATTCCTTGCAGGTCAGGGCCACAAGCTCTGACCAACTATTAGTGGAAAGTTTGCACAACTTGCAAGATGTGTTCTTAAAAAAGAAATACTGCCCTTTACTCCTCCTTCCTGTGTGCAGGAATGCAGATGTGATCTGTGGAGCACTAGCAGCCAGCCTAGAACTTATGGCAAATCCAAGAACAGAGGTTACAAAAGGTGGAGCAATAGGCTAAAAAGAGCCTGGATCTCCTGGTTTGCCTCAGCTGTCAACTTGACACAGGCCAGAGTCATCTGGGGAAGTCTCAATGGGGGATTGCCCAGATCAGATTGGTCTGTGGTATGTTTGCGAGGAATTGTCTTGACTGATGATTGATGTCTCCGGGCCCAACCCACTGTGGGGCGGAACTAGTCTTTGGCAGGTGGTCCTGTTGCTGTATTTTAAAAAACTAATTAAGAAACAGCCAGGGAGTGAGCAGACATCGTCATAGTTTCTGCTTCAAGCTCCTGCCCCGACTTCCCTCAGGGGTAGTCTGTGACTTGAAAGTGTGAGATGAAATAACTTTCCTCCCCAAGTTGCTTTTGTCCTGGAGGTGATCACAGAAAAGCTTGGAAGAATTAAGGATGATGAGCAAAGAGGCAGAGAAGGTGGGCTTGTCTTGGACCCCAGGCCTCTAAATCTGGTGGCCCGCCTTGGGTGGAAGAGCCTCACTTTTAAGTCCCAGGGACCCCTCTGTGCGAGAGCCGGGCTAACAAGCGGGCGCCATCTAGTGGCAGGTCCCCACATTGCGCGTCCCCCAGCCTGCTCAGGGCGCCTGGGTGATGTCCCTCCCCAGCACAGATGCAAGCATTAAAATGGTGACCTTGTTTATTTCAGATGACCAGTGCAGTTTGCTATCTTTCTCGACTGGTTCTGCAGGCGCTGGTTCTCCCCCAGGAGTCGTTAAAATAATCACTTGAGGATTTAAAAGATTTCCACGTGCTGGCCCGTGCCAAGCTGTGTGGAACTGGCCTGCGCTTAGATAGCCTCGGCAGCGACTTTTTTCTACTCGCTAAGGCGCTAAGGCGCAGCGGGATGAGCACCTGCAGCCTGCTGCTTGATGAACAGACAGCATCCAGGCGTACGTTCCTCCTTCTGCTCCCTGCTGCCCTGTGCACTAATGATGGGGCACAGGGGTCTTGAGGCTGGGGACATCTATACCCCCCCCCTCTTATCCCCGGTCCCCTATAGTGGGGACCCGGGTCCAGACACCTTGGAGGCTCAGTTCTTGGCACAAGGCCATTCTGTGAGCCTGGACTCCTGTAATCTGGGAGAGAGTGTTCTCTAAACTGGGGATCACTAACTGACCTTTTTGAGAATTTATTAAAGCAGGGGGGCCAGGAAGTAGGTAGTTTCATTAGATTTTTTTTTTTTTTTTGGTCTTTTTGAGACAGGGTCTCCCTGTAGCCCTAGCGGACCTGGAACTTGCCATGTAGATCAGGTTGGCCTCATCTCACAGAGATCCACCTACCTCTGCCTCCTAAATGCTGGGATTAAAGGCATGCACTGCCACACCTGGCTCATTAGCTCATTTTACAGGCAAGAAAACTGAGGCTTTAGGGCTTGAGAGATGAGTAAGAGCACTGGCTGCTCTTGCAGAGGACCCAGGTTCAGTTCCAGCACCCACATGGCAGCTAAGAACCAAATAATTCCAATTCCGGGGGATTCAATGCCCTCTTCTGGCCTCTACACTTACACATAAAAAAATAAATCACATAACACTTAAAACTGAGGGTCAGAGAAATTAAATAACTTGACTAAGGTCACACAGCCAGTGGAAAATGGGGTTGAGTTTGAACCCAACCAAGCTCCCATTCCTAAGATTCAGCAGAGTGGCCCCAGATGTGAGCTTCAAGGCTGTCTCTGGGAAGGAAAGTCAGAGGATGTTTCTCTCCTCCGATTCTGAAATCTCTAAGTTTTTCTATGCTGCTGGGTGTTTACATATCAGACCTCCTCAAGCCCCAGTTTCCCATCTGAGGAAAGAGGACAGTTTAGCCCTAGCTTTATGGACAAGTAAGCAACACACAGTAGGTGCCTTTTCCCAGGTCTCCATTGTCATCTGCATAGGGACTCTCGCAGAGCACATGGCCCCTCACTCCCAGGTCTTGCCCTCCTAGGGGGTCCATCCTGTGTGGTCCCGATGTCGTGTGTGTGTGTGTGTGTGTGTGTGTGTGTGTGTGTGTACCCCTCCCGGCCCCACAAGCCATGACTCCGCCTACCAGCATCACATCAGCCAGCATCACACCGGACTGCAGCTTACCAGCAATTCTGGTTTCAATTCCCTTGCTTTCAAGAGACACACCAAAGTTTCATTTTCTCTTTCTCCAGGAAGCTGGGGGTGGTGGTGGTGGAGCTGAACGGGTGTTTGATTCTGGGGTAGAAACAGCTGACACTTGCTACAAGCCATGACTCCGCCTACCAGCATCACATCAGCCAGCATCACACCGGACTGCAGCTTACCAGCAATTCTGGTTTCAATTCCCTTGCTTTCAAGAGACACACCAAAGTTTCATTTTCTCTTTCTCCAGGAAGCTGGGGGTGGTGGTGGTGGAGCTGAACGGGTGTTTGATTCTGGGGTAGAAACAGCTGACACTTGCTGGGTCCCAGCAGTCACCCCTTCCCTCTTGGGCTCAGAGTTCAGTCACTTAACGGCCAGGCCTGGGATCCTGCCACAGTGCAGGAACCTGCCACCTCAGGCCCAAGAGTGCCCCGAGGCTGCTGCAAGCATGGCGGAAGCTCCGACAGACCAGAGCACAACGAGAGGTAAGCAGAGGTCTTTCCCAAGCAGAGCTGGTCTGGAGGGGTAGGGGAGTTGGGGGGGGTCTAGGGCTCCTTCTTTCCTTGGCCCAGACAGCAGCAGTACCCGAGAACACCCCAGCCGAGGAGGAAGACACCCAGCTAAAGCAGGCTCGCTCAGGGCTCCTGTGCCCTAAGCCTCTTGCATCAGGCTTTGACAGCCCTTAGGCAAACGTGACAGCTCTTACCTCATGAATGAAGTCACCCAGGGTAGTGACAAGCCTCAGGTGTCACTGTGGAGTGCCTCTAGGCAGGGATCTGGACAGTCACCTTAAAGTCACTGTGGGAAACTGGGGCGCCGGCTTTGACAGGAAACATGAACGTTCTTTGGCGTTCCTGTACCTTCTGGCCCCTGGTTGAATTCTTTCTACGGTCCCTTTTTTCCCTGGAAGTCACTTGCTCTGTCCTGAGACTGAGCCAAGGCCCAGGCCTGTGGCTTTGTGGGTGGGATTTTGTTTGCTATACTTTTTTTTTTTTTAAGTAATCACATCCTCTTTCAATCCTCACACTATCCTAGATGCCCCTGCTGAGGCAGCTTATGGTAAAGTCTAGTTTATTTTCTTCAGACATCATGGTTCATTGACCAAACATTTGAACGTTTATAATGGGCATTTTAAAGATGGGGAAACCGAGACACAGGGCATTCACACAGCTAGTAGCTCACAGAGCCTGAATGTGGGTATATGAACAGGAAGAAACAGACCAGGAAGGGGCCTGTGAAACCAGGCAGGGGCCAGGTCAGGTGGCATGTTCCTGCTCTTCCTGAGGTGACAAGGAGGGGCCAAGGTGTAGAAGACCAGGGACTGGCTTCCCCTGGCTCCTGGGCTTCCTCCCTAGATGACTGTCACTGCCATCCTGTCATTTCCATCCCCATTCCCTGAACTCCCACTTTCAGACCCAAGCCAGTCCTTCAAATTCATCCTTCATCCCCAGCTCTGCCCACCTGCCCAGTGGAGGAGGGAGCGTATGGGAGCTCACTGTGGGCACAGTCACCAGGGAAAGGTTTTCCAAAGACAAAGTCAAGCCAGAATCAGAGGTTCATACCTATAATCTCAACACTGGGGAGCCTGAGGCAGAAAGACTGCTAGGGGTTCCAAGTCAGCCTGGCCTACATGGTGAGACCTTGTCTTTAAAAAAATTTAGAAAGATAGCCGGGCGTGGTGGTGCACGCCTTTAGTCCCAGCACTCGGGAGGCAGAGGCACGCGGATCTTTGTGAGTTCAAGGACAGCCTGGTCTACATAGTGAGTTCCAGGACAGCTGGGGCTACAGGAAGACCCTGTCTCAAAAAGACAAAAGAATAAATAAATAAATTAATTAAAAGGTAAAACTTGGCGCATAGATAAATGACTGGGGTAGAAACCCCCCATTTCCTGAGTATCCAGTGGGTAATCATCACCGAGCAAGACACTGAGGGTGCTACAGGGAACCAGGCAAACATCAGGGACCCTCAAGGACATGGTGGGTGAAGACGATTTCCCAAAGGCTGTTAAGTGGATGCTGGACAACAGATGGGGGTTGGGAAAAGTGTCCCTGTAGACAGGTGTGCCTAAAAGAGGGCAGGGGTAGTGCC
This sequence comes from Nannospalax galili, assembly GCF_000622305.1. NCBI lineage: Eukaryota > Metazoa > Chordata > Mammalia > Rodentia > Spalacidae > Nannospalax > Nannospalax galili. Next base: position 3,081,311 of record NW_008330120.1, read on the forward strand.
TGGATGGCCCCTGGGGTTGCATGTAGAGGAGATTAGGGAGCGAGCACAGCCTCGTCTGGCTGCTAGCTGAGGGCACTGAAGAAAACCTTTCCGGAGTTGGTGGGCCACCTGGGAGACTGCTGGTGCCATCAGGGACATGGTGTTGAGGAGAAAGGAAAAGTAGAGAACCAGAGAGAAATCTGAGTTGTGCCTCCCAGGCTCCGGATCAATCTGACATGGAGCCCATTTCCCATGTCTGTTGGACTTCTGGCCTGGCTGACACCCACACCATCATAGTAGGTGCTGAGTTGGAGGGAGAAGTGGTCCCCGAGCAGGCTGGGAGGGGCAGCAGGCTACCGCAGCGGGGGTTCAAGGCCAGACTTGGCCTCAAGCCTCTTGCTCCATCATCTCAGAGCTGAGGGTTACTGCCTGCCCGGGCCCCCTCACCAGGAGGACACAGAATAGCTTGCACACTCCTCCATCATCTGATGATCCAACCATCCGACTGCGGGGCAGAGTCCACTCTGACCACTCTCTTGTCTCCGAACAGAGGTTTCAGCCGCTTTGCCCCACTGCCATCTGCTTGGCTTGGGTCTTGGCTCCCTCTCTGTTCTGGGCCCCTCTATGGAAGTCACCTTTTCCCTCCACAGCCTTAGACCCTTGGGCCATGGGGACCCCGCTTAGCTCTTCTCTCTGCCCCTACCCTAGATAACCTGGAACAGAAGATCCTGCAGGTGCTGAGTGACGCTGGTGTCCCTGTGAAGACCGCTCAGCTGGTGAAAGAATGTCAAGTGCCCAAGAAATTCCTCAACCAAGTCCTCTACTCCCTGAAGAAGGAGGCCAGGGTGTCCTTAGAAGCCCCTGCAACATGGCGCTTGGGCGGGGGTGCTCCTGGAGATGGGGTGCCCCTGGTCCCCAAGGTCCCTGAGGTCTCTGCTGCCCAGTCTAGCTTTGGTAATCTGCCATCAGGATCCATCTTTGCAATGGACAAACCTAGATTTGGGCCTGGGTTCCAAACCAGTCTCTGCCACTTTGGGACATGTGTCATCCTCTCCCTATCACATGGTTTCTTCTGGCCAATGCAGTTGAGGGTAGAGCTACTGCTCAGCCCAGGGTCTGCACATAGTAGGTCTGCAGCAGGTACCAGCCATAATAACAATACAATCCCAGCAGTAGTCACAAGAGCAGTGAGTGACACTGATAAGAGTCCAGTTGGAGCACATGCAGGTGGCTTGACAGCCCCCAAGCAGAAAGGGCCAGTGGCTCCAAGTGCTGGCACAGCACCGAGGGAGGGGGACAGAGAAGGAAGTGGTGGAGGAGGAACTGGCCTCCCGGCAGCCCACAGCTGTGACCCAGGAAGGTGGGAAGCAGCCCTCAGCTCTGGGATCCCAGTTTAATGCCCTGTCCGCCAAACCTCCTGTGGAACTGCTCCCCACCAGAGTGGGGACAGCTCCAGTATTCAATCAATACATCTTTGTTCCAACAGCCCCGAGGCCCCAGCAAGACACAGGTTCAGTCCCAGGCAGTCCCGGCCCTCAGCTCAGCACCCACCGTAAGCCTTCCCATTTCTCATCAACCCCATCCCTGCTGTTACAAACTGTTCATGGGGTGGGAGTGGGGGAAACACAGGGACCAATGTTTGGGGTTATGCCCTAGCACCAAGGTGCCCACAAAGGTCTCAGAGGCCAGAGTCATTCTTCACAGTCAAAATATCTAAATGGCCAAGAAGCAGTTTCTCTGCTTAGAGCTGACACTTGTCTGTGCCCCACATAGCCCAGGCTCTGGACTGAGAGTCTTATGCACATTTGTGGTTCCCAGACAACCACTGTCTCCAGTATGACCATGTGCTGTGGTAGATGAGGACTCTGCCCCCGACTTCATAAGCATCCCAGGCCACAGTCATTGAGTGGTATGTGGATCCAAACCCAGGAATCCCCAATAAGCACCTGCCTCCCACCTTGCAGAGGAACAGATCTACAGGTTCCTGGAGGCCAAAGGGCCTTGCAAAGCCCTGCACATCGCCCAAGCTCTGGGACTGAAGACAGCCAAAGATGTGAACCCAGACCTCTATGCCATGAGGAACCGCCACCTTCTGAACTATGATGGCCAGATATGGACAACCTGTGGGTCAAATCAAGGGTCAGGTATGAGAGGTCACGGGTCAGATTGGGATGGTCAAGGGTCAGTATCAGATGTTCTAGGGTCATACTGGCAAGGTCATGGGTCAGGAGTCAGTGGTCGAGGGTCAGGTAGGGGAGATCAAAGGTCAGGTTGGGAAGGTCAGGGCAAGGGGTCAGATTAGAAAGGTTAAAGGTCAGACCTGGATGGTCTAGGGTCAGGTTTTCCTGAGAGTCCTCCGGGTGGGATTCCAGGAGCGGGGGTGCTGACTGCAGAGAGGGGTGCTGGAGAGTCAAGAGCTGCAGATGCAGAGGGAGGGGCCCAATGCGACTGATCTGGGCACTGGGGTCAGTCTGAATTAGGTAACAACTCTGAGGGGTTTTAGTTGACTGAAGAAGCTAGGCCTCATGGCACAGGCCTCTAATCCCAGCACTCGGGAGGCAGAGGCAGAAGAACTGGCAGGTCAAGGCCAGCCTGAGCCTGTGGTACTTTAAGGAGCCCCCAAAATGTTTTATGTTAATGTCTTTTAACGTCAGAAGAAGAAATGAACATTTTAACAGCAATGCATATCTAAAAATTCCCCAGCCAGGATTTGCTTGCTTTCACACCAACATGGTTGCAAAATGCCATTATTTTATTTAATTTTTTTGAGACAGGGTCTCACGTAGCTCAGGATGACCTTGAATGCCTGATCTTCGGGCCTCCACCTCCCACGTGCTGGGATTACAAGTGAACACCACCATGCCTGGCTACTTTAAGTTTTACAGAAGAAAGTATGCACAGAGGCACACAAGCTGATGGCTCAAGAAGGTGTGTGGTCCTGTGGAGCAGAGCCTGGGGGTACTGGCCCGTGCTCCAGTGGGCCTGCCCACCTGCCTGCTCCCCCTGCTCATGGTGCCCACAGGGCTCCTGGCTACTGTGGGTGGCAGCCAGATTTTAAACATGGGGGACACATCAAAATCCTTAATACTGTTACCTGAGTCCTTGCTGGAGGGAGAGGAGTCTGGGGGGCTTGTTGAGAGCCGTGGTAGTCTCTGGAAACAGGGACAGAGTAAGGAGAGAGTAGGAGGTGCTGCTGTCCTTCAAGTGAGCCATCATGGCTAAGGACACAGGTAAGGCCCCCACTGCAGCGATTTCAGGCTAAGCTCCCATATGAGGCACCATGGTGTCCATCAAACACACGTAAGGAAGGCTTAGGACCTGCTCCTGGAGGCTCCAGGACCATCTTTCTTGGACACCAGGGGTGCAGCCTACACTTGTGTTTCAGCAAGCCTTCTGGGGGATTTGGTGCAGGTGATTCCCCTGAAGAGGCAAAGGGACTCAGTGGAGTGTTATTTTGTAGTTAATTCCCAAGAAAGACAACAGCCAGCAGCAATTATTTACCAGCAGAATCCAATCAACATGATCTGCCAACAAGGTGCAAACAGCCACATCTCCATTGCCAACTCTGAAGCCATCCGGATCGGGCATGGGAACTTCATACAGAGTCACACAGCCTTTGGTGACACTGGTGAGTCATCTGAGAAGGGCCCTGAACGGGACACCCACTGTGCCTGAGTTGGGGGACACTGGCAGGCCACTTGGTTCTCTAAGAAGAAAGGGCAGCTTCCTAATCTCCACAGTCCTGGGTGTGCCCTTCAGAACGAGAATGCCTGGATCAAACCTCACCTGCACCCCCTCTACTCTGAACTTCCGCTCCCTTAAACATTTTTGTTTATTGAATTTTTGCAAATTTTGTACAATATATTTTGATCATATCTAGATCCCCTCCCTTACCTACACCCCCATTCCTAGCCCTCCACAAAATTTCTGTACTCTACTGTATTTATATAAACTATATATTATGTAATATGTGTATTATATAATATA
>NW_008330120.1:3085541-3115658 GCF_000622305.1 Nannospalax galili
TCATATATATATATATTGACACACACATACACAGGCCTATGGAGTCAGGTTTGTACCCCCAAATGCCCTTTGATGTGCGTTCTGGAGCCTAGTCATTCCAGTCATTCTCTGGAGCCTAGTCAACCTATTAAGAGTCTCACCCTTAAATGAAACTGACTCTCCCCTTCCCAGTCGTCACTGGTTCCCAAGAGTTCCTCAGGTTGAGTTGGGATTTCTTACCCACTTCTCCCTGTCTATGCTGGGATTTTCTCTGGTTTGAGCTTCCACAGGACTTGTGCATGCTATCACCATTGCTGTAAGTTCACATGAGTAACTGGCCAGTTGTCTGGAAAACCCTGTTTCCTTGTGGTCATCCACCATCTCTGGCTCTTAAAACCTTTCCACCCCCTCTTCCACAACGATCCCCAGGCCTTAGGAGGTAGACATTTGATGTAGGTGTCCTAGTCAAGAATAAGCACTCTCTGGTCTCCTGTTCTTTGCATGGTGGTCAGTTGTGGGTTTCTGTGTTAATCACCATCTGCTGCAGAAGGAAGCTTCTCTGCTGAGAGCTGAGAGATGTGTTAATCTTAAAAGGATGTCGATCATTGATGGTAAGGTGTGTTTCGCAGAGGCAGAAAACTGATGATTCCCATTTTCTAATCCAGTTTGTGTCTTTTTACTAGGGAGTTGGGACCATTAATAGTGAGAACTATTATTGACCAATGTTCATTAATTCCTGTTATGTTGGTGCTGTTCTCTTAGACCTTTTCTGGGTCACTGTTCTGGGATAATTCATTTATTCTTTATGCCCTCTTGAGAGTGTTTAATCTATTCAGACCGTAGTATTCCACTGAGTATTCTCTGTACAGCTGGGTTTATGGACATAAATCTCTTAAATCTGTTTTTGTTTGTTTGTTTTTTGTTTTTGAGACAGGGTCTCCCTGTAGCCCCAGCTGGCCTGGAACTCGCTTTGTAGACTAGGCTGGCCTTGAAATCACAGAGATCCGCCTGCCTCTGCCTCCCGAATACCGGGATTAAAGGTGTGTGCCACCAGGCCCGGCTTAAATCTGTTTTTATCATGGAAAGTTTTTCTTTCTTCTTCAGTTACAAGGAGGGTTTTGCTGGGTATGGTAGCCTGGGTGGAAATCAGTGTTCTTTCAGGACTTGTATGACATTGGTCCTTGCCCTTCTGGTTTTCCTGGTCTCCACTGAAAATTCAGCTATTATTCTGGTGAGCCTGTCTTTGTATGTGACTTGCTCTTTCTCTGTCACACCTTTCAATACCTTTTCTTGGCTCTGCTCTGTCAACTCTCTACTTTATTCCTTTGACCTATGATCTCTCCCGAGCCTGGAGCTCGGCTGATGGCCAGCAAGCCCTAGTGATCCTCCTGTCTCTGTGCCTCCAGAACTGGGGTTACAGGTGTAAGCAGTCATGCCCAGCTTCCCACGTGATGCTAGGATTCAAACCCAGGTCTTGCACTTGCATAGGAAGTCCTCTTACCCATCCCTGCCCTCTCCCCAGCCCTGGTGTCCTGGGTTTGCTGAAATTCAGTGCCGCTCACTGTTTCCTCTGCAGCAGGCATTGTGGCTTCGAGGGTGTACAGCCGCCTCTCACTCTGGCCCTGTAACCCATGTACAAGAACGTCAGCCCCAAAGTCAGACTCTCCTTGTGTCCTTGGGAGAAACGTGTTCCACTCTGGGCCTCAGTTTCCCCAACTGTAACTCTGACATCACCTCCCTGGTTGGGCCACCCTCCTGTCTGGTTATTTTACTCACTACGTTAAATGGCTCACAACTTTTTGGACTCAAATGTATTTTAAAATTTAAAAAAAAAATCACATTCCTTTAATTTGAAAACATGAAAGTGGCCACAAAAAGTAAGAACCAGGGGGCTGGAGAAATGGCTCAGTGGTTAAGGGCACTGGCTGCTCTTGCAGAGGATCCAGGTTTGGTTCCCAACACCCACATGGTGGCTAAAAATCATTTGTAACTCCAGTTCCAGGGGAATCTGACAGTCTTTTCTGACTTCTGCGGGCATTGCATGACACAGGTGAACCTACATACATGCAAACAATATACTCATATACATAAAATAAATATGATAAATAAAATATTTTTAATAGAGTCAGGCAGCCAGGTGTGGAGGCACACGTCTTTGAGCCCATCACTTGGGAGGTAGAGGCAGGTGGAGCTCTGTAAGTTCGAGGCCAGCTTGTTCTACATAGTGAGATCCAGGCCATCTGGGGATACCAGGGAAACTCTGTCTCAAAAAGAAAAATAATAATAAATAAATAAATAATAAAGAACCAGGGAAATAAAGCCATGGGGAGGCCCAGGCTCTTCTATGGGGGGCACTTAGGACTCATTCCCACCCAGGAGGCTTTCTCCTGATAGGGCCAGAGGTTGAGAAGGCCTGGGGGGAAGGTAGTAAGTGCTCCCTGGGTCTATGGGTACTCAACAGTACCTGGAGCCCAGTTAAGAAACCTGTGGCCCCCAGACTCCAGCTACTCCTGGGTCCCCTGGTCCTCAGGACAGAGCGGTCCAGGGTAACCCCTAGCAACCCCTTACTGTTCTGCCCATCCCAGGCCTCAGGACTCCCCACCATCTCCCTCTACCAGTGCCAGGGGACCCCTCTGCTCAGGGGACCCCACTTGGTGCCTGGGGGACCCAGGACATCTACATGGAGAAGTCTATGCTCCGACGGGTGCAGCTGGGCCACGGCAACCAGATGAGCCTCCTCAGGGGTCCAAGGGAGGGCCCCACCTACAGCTTCTCTGGCAGCCCCCCAGGTAATTCAGCCTCCATCACCCCACACACCCAGAAAGGACGTGGGACCAGAGTCTTTGTGGAAGAGAAGCATGATGGGAAACTCTTTTCCTTCCCCAACCTCCAGAGGATGTATCATTGAATAGTTCAGGTGGCGTCTTTAGATCTGAAACTTGGGGTTCTGAGCCCCCCCAGTACCTACATGCAGTAAACTCCAATCATCACATGTAAAGAGCAGGCTGGACAGGAAGAAGCAAGTATGTGGGGTGTGGCTATGGCCTGGACAGTGGCCTACAGAGATGGAGGGGGAGGCCATCAGTGCCAAGTGCCTGTTTCTTTCTGTTGCTGTGATAAAACACTGACCAAAAGCAATTTGGTGAGGAGAGGGTTTATTTAAGCTTACAAGTTACAGTCTATCATCAGTAGAGGCCAGGACAGGTACTCAAGGCAGGAACTGAAGCAGAGACCACAGAGGAACACTGCTTACTGGCCCGCTTCCCCTGGCTTACTCAGTACCTTTCTTATGCAGCCTAGTCCCACCTGTTTAGGGATGGCACTGCCCGCAGTGTGCTGGGCCCTCTCACATCAATCAGTCAATCAGTCAGTCAGTCAGTCAGTCAGTCAATCAATCAACCAACCCATCAATCAAGAAAATGTCCCACAGACATGTCCATGGGCCAATCTGATGGAAGAAATTCCTCATTGAGATTCCTTTTTCCCAGGTGTGTCTAGGTTTATGTCAAGTTGACAAAACTATGACATTCCACCCCTTGTCAACCTGACACACAAACACATCACTTTAAGCTATACCCTTTTCACTTCTTGTCCCCAAGATCTCATGTTAATATCACGATACAAAATACACTACAACTTTAAAAGTTCTGTGGTCTTTAAAAAATTCCAATTTAAAAGCAGCTCAAGTTCTTTTTAAAAATCCAGTCTCTTAATGTGGACTCCTATAAAATAGAAAATAAGGGGCTGGAGAGATGGCTCAGCAGTTAAGAGCACTGACTGCTCTTGCAGAGGCCCCGGGTTCAGTTCCTAGCACCCACATGGCAACTAACAACTGTTGTCAACTCCAGTTCCAAGGAAATGCAATACCCTCTTCTGACCTCTGTGGACATCTCACAACATGGGCACACTTCCATACCTGTAGGCAATACATTCATACAAATAAAATAAAAATATTTAAAATAGAAAAATAAATTACATACTTTTCTATTTCAAGAGGGAAGAGCCAGTTACAATCAGATCAAAGCCAAAAACAAACTCCAATAGTATAAAATGCTCAGTGTCCAACATCTGGGACTCACTAGCAGTATTTCTGGGCTCTAAAGGGCGTGGAGTAGCCCCACCTGTCTGTCTCTGCAAGACAGCTTGTCTCATAGGCTCAGGCTGGCTCCACTCCACACCTTTTGTCATCTTGGGTGGTCACCCCATGATCCTGACAGCTCCAATATGCTGCGGTCTCCATTGCAACTGAGGCTGTACCTTCACCAATGGCCTCTCTTGACTTGTTCAGAGACTACAGCCACATGGTGCCAGGCCTCAGCATCCCTCTACAACCCCTTCAATCCTGGGTTTTCACTGCGCCATCACCAGTGGCCTCTCTTGGCCTTTCAGTGCCAGGCCCTAACTGTTCTCCATGACCTCTTCATACCTTCTAAACCAGTATCACATGGGAGGTTCCTACACATTGCCAAGTCCAGTTTCTAGGTTGAGATGCAGCCTTGGCCCCCTCCATACCACAGCTTCTGACCCTGAAGAAATACTCCCCAGAAGATGTTACCTCAGTGATGCTGATTTTTCGTTACTCACAACTGTTTTTCAGCCCCAGCTGACCAGTAAAGCAAAGGTTTCACTTCAGTGATGCTGGTCTCTTGTTAATCACAGCTGATTCTTCAGCCCCAGCTGACCAGAAACTATAGGTTCTTAATTCAAAATATCACATGAATAATCCAGATAGCATCTTTGAGGGACTCTCAAACCTCCTCTTGAAACTTCTCAAGTCAGACTTTCATCATCTGCAATGCCCTCAGCATCATCTTCCAAGTTCCCACAGAACAGCCCGTTAAGATCTGAACACTCCAATGATATTTCCAATCCAAAGCTCCAAACACTTCCATAATCCTCCTTCCACAAAACAACACGGCCAGGTTCATCACAGCCATACCCCACTCCTGGTACTAATTTCTGTCCCAGTTTGCTTTCTCTTGCTGTGATAAAATACTGACCAAACCCGTTTTGGAGAAGAAAAGTTTCGTTTCAACTTATAGGTAACAGTCCATCATTAAGGGAAGCCAGGACAGGAAGGAGCTCAGGGCAGGAACCTGGGGGTAAGAACTGAAGCAGAGGAATGCTGCTTCCTGGCTTCCTCCCCTGGCTTGCTCAGCTATCCTTCTTATACATCCCAGTTCTACCTGCCTAGGGATGGCACTGTCCACAGTGGGCTGGGCCCTCCCACATCAATCAGGATCAAGAAAACGCCCCACAGACATTCCCACAGACCAGTCAGATGGAGGAAATTCCTCAGCTGAGGTTCCCTCTTCTCAGGTATGTCTAGGTTTGTGCAAAGCTCATAAAAGACTATGTCAGTGGCACAGTGACCCATGGGCCTGGCCAGAGTCCTGCTAGAAATTGGGGACCAGAGATGAGCTGAGACCCCAGGGGGTCAAGCAGAGCCAGGAGGAGCTACAAAGAGGGAGTGATTAGAAAAGCAGGAAGCAGCTGCAGGGGCAGCAGCAGTAGCTCCTGTAGCTGATTCTGGGATGAGAGGACAGGTGCGTGGGAATGGTAGGCAGGGATATTTCTAGAGATTTCAATGGGGAAAGAAGGAGAAGATGGTAAAGTTTAGGGTGAGGCTGGAGTGGGGCTGGGGCTAGAAGAGGAAAGCATGAACCTCATGGGGATAGCCTATCCATGCGCTGCCACCTCGGAGCCAGCCACAGGGTGAAGGAGAGGCTCTGGAGGCCCAGAGGGAGTTGCTGAGGCCAGGGTGGTGGCCCCGAGCTCTGGGGGCAGATGGAGGGTGTGCCAAGCCATCAGGGCATGTGTAGAGAAGTGGAGGTTGGGTGGCTGGGCCAGGCCCTCAGGGTCACTGGTGAGAGTCAGCCACCAGGACCTGACAGCCAGGCTGGGTGTGTGGATTCTGGTCACTGTCCAGCAGCTCACTCCTCCCGACTCATCTCTTTGGCTCACTCACAGTCTCAGCCCCTGATACTAGCCCTGAGGCTTCATTCAATGTGCAGACACCTGAGCCAGGCCCTCACCCCGAGGGGGACATGACTCAGAGGATCCACATCAAATCCTGCTTCCTGGAGGACACCACCATCGGCAACAGCAACAAGATGACAGTTCACCCGGGGTCAGAGGGCCCAGGTGGAGTCACTGGGTCTGGAGGTGGCAAGGAGCCAAAGGAGGACACAGGTGAGCCTTTGTGGAATGACCCCCCGCTTCAGTTTACCTCAATTGCTGTAACAAAGCACTCTGACCAATACCAACTTGGGGAGAAAAGAGTTTATTTGACTTATTTCCTGGGTCATGGTTCATCACTGAGGGAGCCCAAGGTAGGAACTCAGGGCAGGAACCAGAGGTAGGAGCTGGAACACAGGCCATAGAGGAACACTGCTTACTGGCTTGCCCCCCTGGCCCCTGCTCAACCTGCTTTCTTATACAATATAGGCCCACCTGCCCAGAGGTGGCACTGCCCAAGGGATTGGTCCCTCCCACATCACTCAACAATCAAGGAAATGCCCCACAAACATGACCCCAGGCCAGCCCAATGGAGGCAAACCCAATTGAGGCTCCCTCAACCTAGGTGTGTCAAGTTGACACTAAAGCTATGCAGCACAGCTGGCAAAATGGCTCAATGGGTAAAGGTGCTTGCTGCTGAGATTGCCAACCTGAATTTGACCCTCAGGACCCGTACAGTGGAAGGAGATAACGAACTCCCTTAGGTTGCCTTCTGATCGCCACACACCCATGCCCAAACACATGCACACATAAAATAAATAAATGAGAAAAAAAATTTAAGTCTCCTTGAGAACAATTTGGGAACCAAGCCAGGAGCATATGAGGGAAGTAGGAAGTCACTACAGCTGTAGGGGCTCAGAAAGGGCAGCTCTGGAGCACAGAGGAAGCCTGCAGGCCCAGGAAACTCAACGAAGTGATATGAATCTTCCCACACTTTCTCTGACCTCTTCTTTTCCCTTAGGTCCGAGTTCTGATACCACACCATACAGAAGCTGCTTCCAGAACCCCAGCTCCATGCCCCTCACCTCTGAACTGAGAGAGGATGTGACCCTGGAAGACAGGGGTTCCCAGACCGTAGAACCCACACTGGGGGAAAATGCAGCCCCTATCATAGGGAGTGAACAGCCCAAGGCCTGACCCAAGAAGAGAGAGGCTGAGCTGACACAGGCAGGCAGCCTTGGCAGGGGACTTCCTGTGGCTGCATAAGGGGCTCGGACCAATTTTTTTTTTTTTTTTTTGGTTTGGATATGACATATTCCCCGAAAAGGCCTTGATGAAGGCTTTATCTCCAGCTCATAGGTTCAACCATTGTGAGGTGACTGGATCCTAGAGCTCAGCCACACACAGGTCCCCAGATGGATGCATTGTTCATTGACATCAGGAGGGGATGGGGACTTTGGGAGGTTGAAGGTAATGGATCACTAGAGACATCAGGGTGTCATGTAGACCAGGCTGGCCTTGACTTGATATGTATGCGAAAATAACCTTGAACTTCTGATCTTTCTACCTCCACTTCCTGAGTGCTGGGATTACAGGTCTGTACCACCAAGCCCAGTTTATGAGGTGCTGGGGATAGAACCCTGAGTATGCTAGGCAGACATCTACTAACTGAGCCCCAGTCCCAGCCTAGACCGTGCCTTTGAAGGGGATCTTGTCCCGCCTCTTGCTCTCTCTCTCTCTCTCTCTCTCTCTCTCTCTCTCTCTCTCTCCCCGCCCCCCTTCACTTCATGTCTTTCCGCTTTGCCACAGGCTGGGATTGACAGAGCCAAGGGCCCATGACAGAAACCACTGAAACCATGAGCCAAAACTAACCTTTCTTGCCTCAAAAAACTAACAGTAGATCTTCCATATGAGCCAGCTAGATCATTCCTCAAACGACTCCAAGCGTAGCACACAGACTCCTGCACATCCATGTTTACCACAACATTGTTCACAGTAGCAGTTATGAGACCAACCCAAGTGTTCAATGATAGAGAAATGTGTAAAGAAAAAGACCGTGGTATATATACAGCCATGAAAAAGGATGAAATTATGTCATTTGTAAGAAAACAGATGCAACTGGAGGTCATCGTGTTCACGGGATTAAGCTACCTCAGCAAGACAAATAGATATTTTCATTGGTGGGTCCTAGACCTTGTATACATGTATAAAGTCATGTGTGTATACAGGACATGAAAGAAGACAAACAGTCCAGGGGAAAGAAAGGGATGGAGAAGCGACAGAGGGACCAAAGTGCACTGTGTGTTTGTACAAAAATGTGCATCTAAAACTAAGTGTATGAATAGTCCAATAAAAAGAAAACGTAAAAATCAGTGCCCCCCACAGCTTTCATTCCACTGGACTAAAGAGAAGCCAAGTCACTCAGAAAACCTATTTAAAGGAGCTGGAGAGAGTGGTTTATTAACCTAGGAGCTGGAGCTCAGCGGTTAAGAACACTGGTTGTTCTGGCAGGAGACCCCAGATCGAATCCCAACGCCCACGTGGCTGCTCACAACTGTCCATAACTCCAGTTCCAAGGGATCCAACAGCCTCTTCTGTCCTCCGCAGGCATTGCACAACACAGGTGCACTTACCTGCATGCAGGCAATACATGCATACACATAAAATAAAAATAATAATTTTTTTTAATTAAAAAAAAAAGAATTAACCTAGGGGCTGATGGTTCAGCAGGTAAAGGTGCTTGCCTCCAAGCCCTATAACCCAGATTCGATCCCTGAGACCCACATGGTAGAAGGGGAGAGCTGACTCCTGCAAGTTGTCCTCTGACCTCCACACTCGAGCCATGGTGCATGTACACACACACACACACACACACACACACACACACGCATGCACAAATATTAATTTTTAAAAAAGAATTAAATAAGAAACATTACCTCTTTCCTTTTTTATTTTTTTGAATTAAGCCAGACCCCAAAGGGCACATATTATTTGTGTTTGTCTTTTGAGATTTGTCTCCTATATCCCAGGCTGACCTTGAACTCACTGTGTAACTGAGGATGACTTTGAACTCCTGGCTCTCCGACTACAGGTTTGCACCGAGACACCCTGTTTATGTGATGTTGGACACTGATGCAGGGTTTCATACATGTAAGGCAAGTTTCTACCAACTAAGTGATTTTCCTTTAATTTTTTTTTCTGGTCTTTTTGAGACAGGGTCTCCTTGCAGCCCCAGTTAGCCTGGAACTTGCTATGTAGACCAGGCTGGCCTCAAACTCAGAGATCTGCCTGCCTCTGCCTCCCAAGTGCTGGGATTAAAGGTGTGTGCCACTACACCCTGCATGGTTTTCCTTTTAAAAAACAACTGTCTCTCTTGGCTATTTGTCCAGCTGACCCAGCTGAGTAATACGTTTGCTGACAGGGTGTCCTAGTTCGCTTTCTGTTGTTGTGATGAACACCATGACAAAGCCGACTTGAGGAGAAAACGGCTTTTTCATCTTGTACCTCCAAGTCCATCATTGAGGGGAGTTAGGCCGAAACTCAGGGCAGGAACCTGGAGGCAGGAGCTGAAGCAGACACCGTAGAGCAGCCTTGCTTCCCGACTTCCTCCCCTGGCTTGCTCTGCTACCTTTCTTAGACAGCCCAGGCCTACCTGCCTAGGGATGGCACTGCCCACAGTGGGCTGGGCCCTCCCAAATCAATTAACACTGAAGAAACTGCCTCACAGACAAGCCCACGGGCCAGCCTGATGGAGAACATTCCTCAAATGAGATTCCTTCTTCCCACATGACTTTAGTTTGTCAAGTTAATAAATACTAAGCAGCTCACGGAGCCAGCCTCAGTGGTCTTCCCAGCCAAGCTGGCAGGGACAGACTGGCAAGGAGTATCCCCTCGTCCACTCTAATTCCTGTGCTCCTAGAGGAGGTGGGTGGCCGAGGTGCTGCTCAGCTCACAGCCCAGCTGCTCTCCTGGGCCATATTCCCACCCAGAGTTGCTTCTCATCATGGCTGCCTGTTGTCCCCAGGAGAAATCTAACAAGACGCCCCCGAGTAAGCCTTTAGGGCCCAGCTGCATGGAGCTGTCGCACTACATGAGGCTGAGGGACTCATTACTCCCTCTGTCCTTTCACAGTGTACGTGGAAATGAGATGCCATATTTGAGGAGAGGGCTCCTGAACCTGACAGCGTGACTTTAACCTTCCCGGCTACACACACCATGAGCCACAGGCTCCTGTCATTATAAACCACCCAGCCCAGGGTGCTCTGTTAAGCAATCTGAGTGCATAGAGCCACTGGCCCACTCTCTTCTCCTTCAAGGCCCTCCCAAGTCCACCTGACCCTTCTAGAATCTTCACTTTGATTTCACAGGATTCCTTAGCTAAACCTCTAGAGAACAAATTGCTCCCCCACCTCCATCCCAGGCCCTGTGAAGTGACTGACTGGTCCTTGGGTCAAGTGGTTACCCCTGGCCAATCAGAAGGCAGGGCTTGCTATAGGCCAGATGTGGTGGCAGATGAGGTGGGCATCCCAAAAAGGTAGGTGGGCAGTGTCATTGTGACTTTCTGGAACCTCAGGGTGGGATCCTGGGGTGCTTGGAGAGGAGCGATGGAGCATTGAAGATGAAGAAGGGAGAGAAAGGGTCAGCAAGCCAAAGAACAGAACCAAACTCCCACAGTGCCCCAGTGCCCCAGCATGGCTGCCCCGTGCAAGGAAGACCTTTTTCCCAACAATGAAAATCACATGTGGCAGTTTGGGTCAGGTGCTTATCCCCAAACCCATCATGGGCCAAAGCGATGGATTGCTCTGATTGGCTACTGGTGGTACAAGGCCTACTCCAGAAACAGTGGGTAACCACGACCACGGCACTGCAGATTCCGGATACAAGGAGGGCAGGGGATGGGCAGATCTTTGAAGCCTCCAGGAAAGAGATTTGGAACAGATGAGACCACAGGAGTCCCTTGAGTGGGGACTTCCTGGGCTCAGGACCCTGTCTCCTGACTCTTGCTCCTCCAGGCCCCATGCATGCTGACCAGGGCCTCTTCACCTCCTGAAGGCCAAAGCCTAGACTGGGCCCTGGGGCTGCAGAAAGGGAGGGTGGGTTCAGGGTTGGCATAAGGTCAGCAGGGGTGACCTCAGGGGATCATGGGAAATTTCAACACAAGCTGACTGCTGAAGCCCTAGGTGCGCTAGGGAGCCCACAACCCTAGATCATGGTCTCTGAGGCCAGATGGGGTGTGGAACGGTGCTCAATGAGGGCACACCTGGCCAGAGTATGAAGCTCAGAGTAAAGCAGCTTGTATCTAGAGATAGCTGCTTAGGGGTGGCTAGAAGTTCGGGGCAAAGAAAACGGAGATAGGAAGTTCGTGGGAGAGGGAGTCAAAGCCAACCTGCCTGCATGAGACCTGACCACAAGCCAGCTGACCTGCACCATGCTCCCTGGGAGCTGGACAGTGGGGCTTGCTGTGGGGAGGGATCCTGTGCCGTGGGCTGGGACTGGGACCCTGGCATAGTCTTCCCGGTCACAGTAGTGTGCTGTGATCTCCAGAGCTCAGGGACACCCCATCGTCAATACAAGCTAATGCAGGGGGACTCGCCACCCAGGTCATCTTCCTTCTCCACTGAGCTGAAAACCGAGTGTGGTCTCAGAGTTTGCCTGAGGTTTGTGGTTAACCAGGCCCATGTCCACTGGGAGTAAACTGCAGCTCCCTCCCAAGCAGAGGCCTTCCCGGCCCAGTTTCCCCTTCTATGCAATTAATTTGTCATAAATGGGCTGACAAAGCACCATGTAGTTAATGGAGACTGGAGGTAAAGGGAGACGCGGTCTCTCCGGGGAGGGAATTAACGAGCCGCCATTCAAAGCAAGGATTGATTGAGTCAGCCCATCCCCCGCACTCAGCTCCCAGACTCTCCTGCCCCTTCCCTCAGGTTGGACGTTCATTCCCACCATACAGTTGTTTTGTATCCCAGCTGGGAACAGCTGGACTGAACCCTTCACCTGTGCGTTCAAAGGTAACAGGAGACCCCAGAAACAGGTACTGAAAGCAGGAAAGGGACAAGGGTGCTCCGGGAGGCAGGGAGCACCGGGAAGCAAGGTGACTTCAAGTGCCAGGAAGGTCACAGGATCCTGGGCTTCAGGAACGGCTGGATCCAGGCACTCAAGCGGTATGTTCAGCATCCTTCCTCCCCAGCTCTCTTTCCACATGGTTGCCAGCCACCCACCACCATGGCCAACCAGCTTAGGCTTCCTAGCAGAAGAGATTTCAGGGGGATGCTACCGGGGAAACTCCACAGTGGACTCTGCTACCGCACTGCACTTTTGTACTGGGAAGGGCTGGAACAGGGTCAGTAGTGGCCTGAACTTGGAGAAAACCAAACTCAGTTTGGTTTATTTCTTTTTAAAAAGGTGTTTGAGTAAAGGTCAGACAAAAAGTAAAGAGACGCAAAACAGGAATGACAGGAGAGAGCACAGTAAACAGAAGGCTTCTGGGCAGCTATGTCAGTGCCCTGGTGCCACAGGCCTTTAATCCCAATTCTTGTGAGATTGAGGCCAACCTGGTCTACATAAACCAGACCAGCTGGGGCTACAGGGAGACCCTGTCTTAAACAAACAAAATAATGATAAAAATAAGTATTTTTAAAAATTTTTATTATTTAAAATTTTTTTTAGTGTGTGAGTATATTGCCTGCATGTGTGTAAGTGCACGCATATCATGTAACGTCCACAGAGATCAGAAGAGGGTGTTGGATCCCCTGGAACTGGAGTTACAGATGTTAGCCACCATGTGGATGCTGGAAACCAAACCTGGGTCCTCTGCAAGAGCAGCCAGTGCTCTTAACCACTGAGCCAGCCCTCCAGTCCCCAAATAAGTATTTTTTAAAAGAAAGATTCTAAAAGACTTCAGAGAGGAGACTCCCAGTCTCACTGCAGAGAACTCTAGTCTGGGGTGGAAGCAGAGATTTATGCTTTCTAAGGACTTTCCTTTCATGCATCTGTCCTGGGAAGATACTAGAGGGAGCGGGAGGCATTGGAAGCCAGGCACTGCAGTTGGAGAACCAAGGGGGTGTAGGGTGAGTGTGGGACAAACATCTCCAATTACCCTGTAGGAAGAAGGAAACCAAGACATGTTTTCTTTGTTTTCAAGTTGAATTTTTGTGAATTTCATGCAATATATTTTGGCCATATTTATACCCACTCTCCTATCTGCACCCTCTTATAGCCCGCCCCCCTTGCTGGATTTCATGTCCCCTGTCATATGTATTAAGGTCTATCAACTCAAGTTTGTGCCTCCAAATGCCCTCCAGTGTGCATCTATCCACTGCAGCCTGGTTAACCTATCTAGTGCAAGATTTTTTTTTCATTAAATTTTGTTTGTTTTGTGCTGGTGGGAGTATACATGTGGAGGTCAGAGGACAACTTGTGGGAGTCAGTTCTCTCCTACCATATGGGTCCTGGGGATCAAACTCCATCAGGCTTCCTGGCAAGCTCCTTGAGTAACTGAACACTGCTAGATGGAACTGGGTGTGGTGGCGTGTGCCTTTAATCCCAGCACTCAGGGAGCAGAGACAGGCAGATCTCTGTGAGATCAAAGCCAGCCTAGTCTCCATATTGAGTTCCAGGCTAGCTGTGGCTACAGAGCACCCCCCACCCCCATCTCAAAAAAAAAAAGTCAAAATCAAAATAAGCTAGATGGAGCAGGGGAGACGACTCAGCATTTAAGAGTAGTTGCTGGTCTTACAGAGGACCTGCGTTCCATTGTCAGTCATTCCCAATACCCACGTGGCAGCTCACAACCACTTAGAACTTTAGTTCCAGGGAATCCACTTCCCTCTGGCCTCCTCAGGTTACTGTATGCACATGGTACATGTGCATACATGCAAGCACACACACATACACATACAAATAATACATTTTTAAAAACAAACTACTCCACATGGGGTAGAGCTCTTTTGATTTTTTATTGAATTTTTGTGTATTTTATACAGAATATCTCAAAGAATCTTAATCATCTTTATACCCTCATCCCCACCAGCACACTCCCACAGCCCCTCCACTGGAGCCCATATATCCTGTCATCTGTGCTAAGGCCCAATGTGTCAAGTCAGTGTCCCCAGACGTTCCTCTGTGCAAGTGCATACACTGAGGTCTAGTCAGCCTATCTAGAGTCTCTTGCTTTAGGAAGAGCCGCTCATCCTCACCCAGCAGAGAACCCTTGAATTAAAACAAAAAAGGCTTTTGGCCAGTGTTTGTTTATTTTTTGGTGGAGGTGGGAACAGACAAAGGAACAAGAACTTCTTGCCCCCTTGTCTCAGGGTGTGGCTTTCCACAGACTCTGTTTTCTCAAGTTCTACATGGAGACCCACAGAGTTCTGCCCTGCTGTGACAAAGCGGCTCCAGAGCTCACATTCCCACAGAGAGCAAAAGTAGCTTATAAACCACTTTCGGAATTCATCATCTCCAACGGGCCTTGGGAGGAGTCAGCAGCTGTGTCTGGGCCCAGCCCAGCTTGGTGCATGGGACCCAATTCTGTGGAACATTTTCTATGGCGCCTTCACAGAGGGGAAACCTGAGCTGAAGAAGGAGTCCACTGCTGATAAATGGGACCCACGCCCAACCTTTCAGTTCAGGCCATATTTTCCAGTCCTGATGACCTACCCACCACCCAAACTGGAGCTTCCCTACACCAGCTTTGATGAGACGAGAAGGCCCCAGCCCCCTCCTCCAGCTGCACTGTGTCCCATAGAGAGGAAGGGAGGACCAGCATCTTGCATTCCGCACTATGTTCTGTGAGAGGCCCCATGTAATGAGGGTCCCTGGATACCCAGGCCTGCAGTACAGAGCAGCTACCACAGCTCAGGGAGGTAAACTGAGGCCCAGACAATCTAGGCAATTGCCCGAGGGATAGAGACAAGTGAGGTGACACAGCCTCAGTCCCTGGGGACGTGGCAGAAGGGATGTCATCCAGTCTTCACTGGTTTCACCTCAGACCCCACACAGAGTTCTCTAGTCCAGTTCTCCATGAGAAGTGATCTCTTCTCTCTCTCTCTCTCTCTCTCTCTCTCTCTCTCTCTCTCTCTCTCTCTCTCTCTCCATGTGCATGCATGCTTGTGACAAACTTACTGATGTCATGAAAATTAAAGAAGGGGGCAGGATTGGCACTACAGTTCCTGTGTGTGGCCAGAGTGTGACCTGAGTGTGAGCTAGCCCGTGCTTGTCTCCTCTGACCCTCAGTCTCCTTCTCGCTAAACTGGGGCAGAGGTGAAGACAGCACCTTCCTGCAGAGCTCACTTGAGGATGAGTGCAAACCTCCAAGCAGGACGGACAGCTGCAGGGTGGGGAGGGGTGCCTTTACAGGATCCTCTGTGTCCCTCGACCTCTAGGTCGAGATGTCCCAGCTGACCCCCAGCTGCGTACATCCAGGGTGAGGAGGGACCCCAGTCCCTCATGGCTACACGACCAGCTCCCAGCACCACCTTCTGGCCACTCATGGTAACAGGAGGCACTGGGCAGGGAAGAGCCTCGGCACCAATGTCCAGGCTCCTGCATAGTCACAGCCTTGGGCCGAGTGCCCTCTGCTGGTCATAGGCCACCTGACCACTGTGCCACAGGCTCAGTTTGGCTCATGACTTTGTGGGTCTGAGTTAGGCCAGATTAGGATTGCGGGGAGCCCACCAACCACCTGCAGTAGTCAGGGATACACCGTGTCCCCAGGGCTCTGGGTCACAGCACCAAAGGCATGCCCACATTGCATGCAGTTTATCCCTCCGGGGTCTCAGAACAACTGATGCCTACACCCAAAGTTGAAGGAAGGGACCCCAAATCAGCACCCGAGAGGGATGGTTTCTCCCACTGTGGGCACAGCCCTGCAGCCTGCTGTGCCTTGGAGGAGCCCCCAGAACTTACCCGCTGTCTCCTGTAGCCCTACACCATCAGACTCCTAGGAGCACCAGCTTACCTATCATGTGTGAAGAACTGTCCATTGCAAGACACACAGATATTAAGCTATTTGTCAGAGGTAACAGCCTGTGAAGAACCCACCAAGATTAAACTCGAGAGAAAAGACTTGCAGCCCCCGTGGGCAGGAAAACACCCTTATGCTTTGGAAACGCCTCCAGGCTGGGTGGGCAGAGGTGAGGTTGGGGACCCAGCTGAGGGTGGTGCCTGTAGGAGAGATCTCAGGACACACACAGCCAGCCCCACAAGTCCTTAAGCTGGCCCACCTCATGGGTAATGCACAGGTCCGTAGAGGACAGGCGTGGGGCCACTGCAGGTTCAGAGGTCAGTCCCGCCATCTTCCAGCTACATGATCTTGGGCAGCCTCCTGTCTCTGTGCTTCAGTTTCCACACCTGTTGAATGGGACCAACCCCTCCCTCCCTCTTGGGGTCGTTTTCAGGGCAGGGTGAGAAAGTGTCTGACCCAGTGAATGGACCATATCCATGCTACTAATGGTATACCAGCACCCCACCAGCACCCCACCATACCTATGGCTCCACCCTCCACCTCCTGGACAGCCCCTGGTTTGTCACAGTCTCTGGTTAGTGTTGGGCCAGGCTGGTGGAAGCTACTTTATTCTCTGGGCTGTGTCCTCCTGAGTGATTAGTCTTCTACCCCAGCACCCCAACTCAGCACCTGGGTGGGGTAAAGTCTCCACACAGGCAGCCGCATCCACCAATGTCACACACCAGATATCAACCACATCCTGCTGAATGTCAGTTTGCCCATCCAACCCAGGGGTCAAGAGGTCCCAGGCTCAGTGGGGAGCCTCTCAAGAACCTTCCAGAGTACAGAGTGAGTGAGACTTGGCCACTCACCAAATACGTGAAGCGGTTCACATTGCTCACCCTCCCCGGGTCTATTTTCCAACCCACAAAATGAAGGCTTGAATGACCCCAGGGGCTCCTCAAGAGGCTGTAGGCAGCCATGGCAGTGTGGCCCCTGTGTCTGTGGTCACTTCACAGCCACAGCCTCACAGTAGCAATGGGTTGATCTACCTGTAGCAATAACCTCCTGTCAGGTGGCCCCATCTGGCCCCTTCCACAAGTGACAGAATACACATGACCATGGAGGTTGCCCTGGTCCCTGGCCAGCAATGTGGATATGGTCCTTGGTGCTCTGGGTCCCTTGGATGGGAACAAAGGATGACCAGGCAGGGAAGCCCCACACCTGCCAGAAGAAAGCGCTGCAGATAGGGGTCCCTGGCAGCCCTGTGCAAGGAACCCACGCTCTGTGCATTTTGCAGATAAGAGCCGAGGTGCCTCATGGGTAGGTCTGCTCTGCTCTGGCTCCCATGCAGCCATCTCCAGCAGGCAGGACCCCAGGTTAGGGAGGCCCTGGGGTAGCTGAAAGCCATTGTGGAGTGTCCTGAGAGGCCACTTTTGTGGACACAGGGAATCTAGTGGGCTCCTTCCCCAGCACTGTGACATCTGTCCCCACCCCCTTCCTGTCTCCATGGTGAGGGCTGTGACAGTCCCATCTTCCTCAAGGGAAGCAGAAGGAAGACAGGACATCTTGGGACACTCACCTGGCTCCTGACAAAGTGCCCTGTCTGGTGGCATCACCCAGCCACTCTCTGCCTGCCAGGAGGAATCTCATCTGACAGAAAGGGAGAAAAGCCCCATCTCAGGGCGCGTGGGAGCCAGCCTGGCATCTTCCAGACTCTGTGGGGCGTGAATCACTTTTTACATTACAAAGTACCTGGGCGTGTGGAGAATAGTCTAGAAAGAAATCGGAGCTCCTGAGAAGAGGGCCTGATGCTGGGTTCGAAACTCCAACCAATGGGTTTCTTTAGGGCTCCGTGTCTTTCCACATCACTTGCAGGGCACTTGTGCCAAATGGGAAGTATACCACCTATCCTGACACACCTGTGTAGAGATCTGGGCCCAGGCGCCTGGGGCTGAGGTTCTGGCCACCAGGTGGCATCCCTGGTCTTTTTTTGCAAATAGCTCAAACTTGGAATTGGCCAGCAGGTGGGCAAGGACCAGGTTCCACTCACCTAGGAGCCCCAGGGTCCTTTCTGAGGCTCCTTTGTGGAGCAAGGTGGGTCACTCTGCTGTGGGCTTCCTTTAGTATGTGGCCTGGAAGGGAACTTCAGCTCCTTTATTAAGTCCTGCCCTCAAGAGTCACCGGAATCTGTTCCCTGAGGCACCCCGCCCCCCAAACTCTCCCCATGGGGCCTCTGACCTGTGGTACTTTCCTCCCCTACCCTAGGTTAGCTCTGTAGCCCAGACCCTGCCCCCCTGCCCCATGTGTGTGAGTGTGTGTGTGTTCAGAGGACAACTTACAGGAGCCGGTTCCCTCCAACCACCATGTGGATCCCCAGGATCGAACTCAGATGGTCCAGCTTGGTAGCAGGCACCTTTACCTTCTAAATGATCTTGTCAACCCCCAAACCCCCTCGATCTCACTGCCTATCTCTGTTTCTGACTGATCCTACTCCGCTGGCCCTTGGCCTCTCCCTGACATCTTTTGGCCTCCAGCTCCAGCTCCAGCCCTAGACACAGGCCCTCAGCCCATCAAGGCACTGCCTGACAGTGGGTTATGCCCCGAAACTAGGTCCACCCCACCCATAAAGGTGACAGGTATGTATCAGTGGCTTCCCTAGCCTCACCTCATTCTGCCACCTGCGTGCTGGGTGCCCCACTGAGCCTCAGCCTTAACCCAGTTCCTATCCATCTGGCCTCAGGCCTCAGTGAAGGACCAGGTGATACCTGGTTCCTGACCAGCATTCCTTTTTCTGAGTACCAGGACAGTGCCCAGCCCCTGAGGTGCTGGTTCTCACCCGGGGCTGGGGACAAGTTCTTCCTCTCCTTCACCCCATCCTTGTCCCGGCAAGGATGGGACCGCCCCCACTTAGCCTAATACCCACACCCACTGTGATCCCTGGGGAGGCCTGTTCAGCCTGGATTCCCAGGACCATGGCTGGGCCCTTATTAAGATTCACAACACCTTGTGACAACCCCCGCCCCCTGTCTGTCGTCTCTAAACCCACTTTCTCACTGCCAAGTACCCTGCATGGGAACTCTGGACTTTGGGCCAAGACTGGATGTTTATCCAGGTCTCCATCCAAGTGCTGACGTGGTGGCCAATGGCCCTCTCAGAGCACCTGGGTTAAGCATTGATTTTTCTGGTTCTGGATGGATGGGGTCACATGTGACTTAGGTCATCTCTCCAGAGATGAAATGAGGAGCCATGGGGTGGGCTAGGGTAACACCGCCTGGCTCCTTTCTTCCCAGTTGACAAGTCAAAGTCCAGGAGAACTGCCTCTCACCTCTGACCCCTGAGCCTCAGCACAACCTGTGAGTCCTTCCTGGCCCCCAGCTTGCTTCCCCGGGGAAAGCTAGGAGCTGGGTACCCCCAGGTCCCCTGCTTCCCAAAGAGGGCAGGCACTCTTCCCTGGTGAGATGGGAAGGGGCCTGAACTATCCTCAAGGAAGGGCTCAGTTGAGGGGAGTCAGGGGGTGGTGTGGACTCTCAGGATGCTGCCTGGTACACAGACCTTCCAAACTCAAGCACATCCTTCTGGCCCTGTGGTCCTCCATCACATTTTCATTTTAAGTTGACTTTGCATCTAGCATCCAGCCTATTGAGGAAACCAGGCACTCTGCAGACACACAGGGACTGTGCAGAAGTGCCCCAGGCTCTGGAGACCTGTCTTCACAGGCTTTGGACAGGGCACATCGGCTGCCAGGCCTCTGCTCAGCCTCTTCTCCATGTCTATTGCAGCCCCAGGCTCCAAGGACCCTGGTGTGCCTAAGCCCAACAGGGACCCGTTCAGTCTGTGACAGAGCCTCCCTCACCTTCCGCTAGCCTTCTGGTGGGTCAATGGAACTTCCATCAAGGGCTTGTGACCTCACACTTGGCCTGTCCCTGCTGTGGCCTAGAAGGGTCTGCTGAACAGTCCAGATGAGTGAGAGTGGAGTGGAAATGAGCGACAGGCCAGTTCAGCTCGACCCTGCTGGAAGCTTCCACTGCTCCGATTGACCTGGGTTAGCAGACAAGTTCCCAGCCACTCTGGTAATGACAAACACAGTACAAAAGCTACAAGGGACGTGGCCAGCCAAGAGGACATAGGCTACACCCACACTGCCATGAGGCCTGGAGAGGAGCAGTGGGAAACAGGGCCGGGGCAGCGGCAGCTGCAAGAACCTGCGGGGGGGGGCGGGGGGGCAGAACGAGGCTGAGCTCCGCACCTTGACCCTCTTCCTCCATCGCAGCAGCTCTACACTTTCCTTTGAAAAATGGACATGTTGATCCAGCACAGGGTCCAGAGAGGGCAGAACACTGGCCCTGGTCACACAGCAGGAAAACAGCCCTGCAGACAGCCCACACTGTACAACTGGGAGGTCTTACACTTCACCAAGACATTCTCTAGCCACCAGCAGCCCCTCTTGGTGATGTAGCCTAAAGCAGGGTTGTGTCACAGGGGATCAGCAGGGAGGGTGTTCCTTTGGAAATCTGCCTTGGTGGACACCTGATGTCTGCCATGGGGAGGAAGTGGTGTGTACCATACTGTGTGGTTGTTGAGTGCTCACATACTGCTCTCTGAGAGCTGGATTCAATTCCTACCTCCTTGCCTGGCCTCGGGCAGTGCCTAGGCTCCCTGAGTCAAGTTGTTCCCAACCTGTCTCCAACTGTACCTCTATATAACCGTATACTAATCTCTGTTTTGGGGGTATGCTTAGGAAGAGATGCCAAGGGGCCAGCCCCCAGAAGCCATTGGGAGTGTGGGGCCTCTGTTGACCTGATTCTCTGAGTACTAACTCAAGCTTAGTATATCCCTACCTAGAGCTCCACTCCAGGGAGCCTTGGACCAGGTCAGTAGGCCCTGTCCTAAATCCAAACTTCAGCTCTTAATCCTGTTGCACCCGTCACAGCTTACCAGGTACCAGACCTTTCCCTAAACCCGTCACATGTATTACCTCTTGAATTCTTGGCACGACCCTCTGAGCCAGCTGCAGGTGCCATCTGATTAACAAAAGCAGAGGATGGATGGATGTGTGGGTGCATGGGTGGGTATAGCCCTGACAGCCGGCCCGAGGACTCACTGGCCTGTGCACAGCAGCAAGGCCGCATCCCTCCGCCCTGACGCCGCACGCAGTCCACCTTCCAGGTGACAGGAAACCCATCCCTTCTCACCCTGGCTGCCATCCTTGTTCAGTCTCCGACCTGAACCCTCTCTTACCCCTTGCCCTTCTCCAGGCTCCCGCTCTGTTCCAGCCTTCTCCCAGGCCTCCCTCATGCTGCCTGCCCTGGCGTGGGACTGAAGGCAGCTCATATGGGTGTCTAAACACTGCCTTCCATCAACAACATGCCTGAAGCACACTTTCAGAATTCACTGCTTGAGGCCAGGTATGGTGGTACATGTGTAATCCCAGCATTTGGGAAGCTGAGGCTGGAGAATGGCTGTGAGTTGGAAGTCGGCCTGGGTTGCATAGTGCGCTACATTCCAGACCACCCAGGGCTGCACAACAAGAACTCGTCTCTACTGGTAACGATGGTAATAGTGATAATAATCAAAACAATTTCCCATTTTTTTTAATCAGTTAAAACTTGAGGACAAGCCCACTCACAATGAGTTCTGCTGCCTCAGCCCATGTGTCCCCAGAACAGCCAGCAGGTGGCGCTCCCAGGAGGTGCTGTAACATAGCGGGTAGCGGGCAAAGCAGCTGCAAAACTCTGAAAGGCTTTTTGGAACTGTGCAATTTGTTTTTCCTCTGAGTACTGGCTGTTTCCCAGTTAGTACAACAGAGAAGTGGGGTAGACTGGCCCTGACCAGATCAGCCCTGCTGGGAGCGCAGGTCCTGGGCTGAGCCAGAATCTGTCTCTTCACAGACCAGAGGTAGGGTGCTGGACTCTGGCATGGGCACTGTCTTCCTGGGCAGCTGAAGGCCCCACCCTCTGGGATCACCAGGGCAGGCTTCATCCTCTAGGGCAGGTGGGTCCCCAGAGAGAGCCTTGCTTCTGGAAGATTCAAGGCCCCCCAAAAGGGGCAGAACCATAAGAGGCAAGACATCAGGGTTGCAGACATGCCCCAGAACTCTTACTGGGACCACGACCCACCGGCTGCAAAGGCGGAGACCCTAGTGGCCATCCTGGCCTCTTCTCACTCAGCTTCCTGTCTGTCTCCAGGTCTTCAGGCTCAGCCTCCAGCGTGAGAGTGCACCCATTGTCTGCAGAGCAGATCAGAGTCTGCACTGGAGGGACATGCAGCCCTAGGGTTCATCCACAGGTCCGCCAGGCTCCCTAAGCTGCCCTGCCTGATTGGGTCTCTATACAACCGCTGCTGCATCTGGCTCTCCCCCACTGAGCCCCACACTGATTTGAAACCAGAACCAGAGGACCCCAGCAGCCAAGCCTGCAGAGCCAGGCTGCTTGGGTTCAAATCTTGGTTCTGCTGCTTCCTGGGTGTCCTTGAGCCTATGATTTAACCTCTCTGCCCCTGTAAATTAGATAGTAGTGACAGTTTCTTCCTCCCAGGGTCATCTGGGGCTTCGGTGGGCAAACAAAATCTTGATTAAGGATACAAAAGAGAGGATCCCAGGAAGGCCTGGCAGGAGTTGGGAGCAAGGAGGGAAGGGGACGCAGTGGGCCTGTGGACTCTGTGCTCTTCAGAACACTGGGAGTAGCTCAGGACACAGCATCAGCACCTCAGAGGTCAAGGTTAAAACAGGGGAGCTGGGGGATTGCACACCATCCTCCACAGTCTTTGGCTGAGGGCTAATCCTGTGGGAATGGGAGGAGCCACCCATGTATACAAGTAGCTATGGCAGGCCCAGGCAAGTGACAGGTACTTACTGTGGTAACCGCTCAGCAGGCTAAGAACAATAGGGACTGTTCTGATTTGCTCCTTTGCTGTTAAGATAAAGAACTGACCACAAGTAACTTGAGGAAAGGATTTATTTGTCTTACAGTTTACAGTCCATCACTGAGAGAACCCAAGGCAGGAACTCAAGCAGGAACCTGGAGGCAGGAACTGAAGCAGAGACCATGGAGGACGCTGCTCACTGGCTTGCTTCCCCTGAATTGCTCAGCAAGCTTTCTTTAAAAAAAAAAAAAAATTTATTTATTATTTTTATTTTATGTGTCTGCATGTATTGCCTGCATGTAGGTAAGTACACCCGTGTCATGCAATGCCTGCAGAGGACAGAGAGGCCTTCAGATCCCCTGGAACTAGAGTTACAGATAGTTGTTAGCTGCTATGTGGGTGCTGGGATTCAAACCCAGGTCTTCTGCAAGAATAGCCAGTGTTCTTAACTGCTGAGCCATCTCTCCAGCCCCAGCTAGCTTTCTTATACAGTCCAGGCCTACCTGCCTAGGGAATAGCACCACCCACACCACCCACAGTGGGCTGGGCCCTCCCATAACAACTAGCAGTTAAGAAAATTTCTCACAGACAAGAGCACAGACCAATCTGATCTGGAAGCTTCTTCAGTTCTTCAGCTTCTTTAGAGGCCCCCTCTTTCCAGGTGACAAAGACTAACCAGCACAGGGAAAAGCAGAGCACTTACAGATGGGAAGGGAGGTACCCAAACCCCTTATGGCCACTCCCATGCAGCAGGCCTCCTGCACACCAATGGTTTCCCCTGCCTGGGGTGTATTCCAGTGTCCTGTGGTCTCCCCCAGATCTGGGCTCAACACCATGTGCTTTTCTCAAGAGCACTCTCCTAGAACTGGACCTGGTGGTACTTACCTGTAATCCAAGCACTCTGGAGGCTGAGGCAGGAGGATTGAGAATTGGAGTCATCTTCAGGTGCATAGTGAGTTCCAAACCAGCATGAGCTATAG
This sequence comes from Nannospalax galili, assembly GCF_000622305.1. Classification (NCBI taxonomy): domain Eukaryota; kingdom Metazoa; phylum Chordata; class Mammalia; order Rodentia; family Spalacidae; genus Nannospalax; species Nannospalax galili. The sequence continues at coordinate 3,109,260 of NW_008330120.1, forward strand.
AGTGAGTCCTGTCTCCAAAAGCAGAAAGAAAAAGATTCTGAACCGGGATGGGGTCAATTGCCCCAAACCCTGTCCTTGATCCCCTTTAATTCCACCCATTCCAGCACTTTAGACTCTCCAGGTACGTTTCCTGTTTGCTGACTCACAGCCTGTTTTACCCCAACTCCAAATTCAGTTGGGCTGACTAGTCATCCCCAACTGCTCAGACACAGAGCAGGCCCTCACTGCCTGGAGGGTGGAGGGGGTATGAATGCAAGGGTGTCTCCGCATATGTGCATGTGTTCAATGGATAGATGGATGTGTGGGTGGGTGGCTGGGTGGGTGAGCGGACTCTGCTGTCCCAATGAAGCAACAGAAGTTTCACTTCAGTGATGCTGCTGATCTCTTTGACAGGCACTGTTCCTTCCTTAGCCCAGCATGATGAGCACCCATAGATTCTTAGCCAAAATATCACGTGAATGACCTCTAGCCTGGTTGCTAATAGAGTCCTTGTTCCCCTCTGAAACCTCATGACATAGTCTCCACTTTCTGCATTGCTCTCAGCACCCCCATCAATACTCCCATCAACACTCCCACAACAATGGTCCATTAAGCTCTGCCTGTAGCACTCAGTGACTTTCTCACCCAAAGTCTTCCACATGCCTCAGAAACAAGCAACAAACAAAGGACCCCACAACATGGTCAGGTTCATCACAGCGACAGCCCCACTTCCTGGGTACCAATTTCTGCCCTAGTTTCATTTCTGTCACTGTAATAAATACCCTCACAAAAAGCAACTTAGAAGAGAAAGGGACATATTTTGGCTTACAAATCCAGATTACAGCTCACCACTGTGGGGAAGTCAAGGCAGGAACTTCAAACAGCTGTATACATCATATCCATAGTGAAGAGAAGAGAGAAGGGCTGGAGAGACAATGCAGCAGCTAAGAGCACTGGCTGCTCTTGCAGAGGACCTGGGTTCAAGTCCCAGCATCCACATGGCAGCTAACAACCATCTGTAACTCCAGTTCCAGGGGAATCTGACACCCTCTTCTAACCTTCATGGGCATTGTATGACAGGTGCACTTCCATACATGCAGAGAGTACATTTACACACATAAAATAAAAAGAATAAATAAAAATTTAAACACTGTAAGAGCAGAGAGAAGCAGATGTGTGCACGCTCCCCTGCTTGCCTACTTGTGCTCAGCTTAAGTTCTCCGTTCTTGCACAGTTCAGGGTCCAGCCTAGGGAATGGTGCTGCCCGCAGTGGGCTGAATCTTCCTATATCAATTAACAGCAAAAAAAAAAAAAATCCCCCACAAATGTGCTCAATCGACTAGACAGTTCTTCATTAAGACTCTCTTCTTGGGTTGGAGAGATGGCTCATCAGTTCAGAGCACTTACTGCTTTTGCAGAGGGCCCAGGTTCAGTTCCCAGCACCCACATGACAGCTAATAGCCATCTGTGGTTTCAATTCTAGGGGATCCAATGCCCTCTTCTGACCTTCAGACATTGTACAACATGGGTGTGCTTGCATGCATGCAGGGAGAGCACTCACACACATAAAATAAAAATAAAATAAATTTAAATATCTAAAAAAAAGGAAGACTCTTTCCAGGTGATTCTAGGTTGTGTCCGGTTGACAGTTAAAACTGACCAGCACAAATATCTTGAACTAAGTGGATTACTTCACTTTTAGGTAATGAAATTCCAGAGGAAGAAAACCCTTAATTCTAGAAATCACCAAAGACCAGACCCTTCCTTCCTTGTTGTTCACCTGTACTTAATACGGGGCTTTCACACCATAATCCAATGTAGCTGCTGGTGTTCCAGCCATCAAGTCCCCATCCTAGTCATCAGGAAGGGAAAGCGACAAAGAGGGAGATTTCTGGAAGAATTCACACATGACTCTTCCATTTAAGTCTTACTGCCAGCACCTGGGTACATATGCATGTACTCAGAACCTAGAAAGTGAGATCTATTTACCAACAAATGTGGGGCCAATGGGTGTTGTGGCAGCTCACAGCTCTCTGCCTTGTAACTGCATGCAAGCCTGTTTAGAGATCTCTGGTTCAGCAGCTCAGAGCCAGGGGCCGGGGAAACATAGGGAACAAGCTTTGGGAAGGTCCCTGGGTGGGTGCTTGATCCGTGACAAATAAGAACCCAGTGTGGGCATAGACATGGCAGTCCGTAGGCCAAGGCCTGTGGAGAACACAATGGACAATCAGAGTGTGATGGGAAAGCAGCCAGTCTAGCCCAGGGGGAGGGAAATCCAGAGGTAGGGATGTTTGAATAGAGGCTTGAACAGCAGGAGACTGCAGACCATCCTGAGAACCAGGGACCAGCTCACAGATCCCAGCTCTGAGTCTCCATCTTCCCTCCTATGACATGAGGAGGGTGGCTGAGCTGTCCTTGATCTGTGGGATGGAGACCTGGCTCACAGGCAGGGTCTCCTTAAAGACATAAAACTAACAGCCTGGAAACTACCTTGACCCACAGACTAGGACAGACAGACACGAACCCCTAGGGGACAGAGACAGCATCTGGGTGCATTTGAGACAGTCACAGCTGGAAAGAGGCAACTGCTGCTATTAGCTCATAGATAGAGAACCATTCACTCCATTTGTCGGCAGTATTGGGGGGTCCCTGGCCCTCACATCCAGGAGGGGACCCACAGTCTCTCTTCAGCCCCTCCCACTGCGTGTCAAGACCTTGTCCCGTCTACTGCATCTCAGAATCCTCTCCATCCCCTCCCGCTGTGTTTCAGGACCCCCTCCCCACCCCTCCTAGATCCCTAGCCCATTCCCTGGCATTGGCCCCAGCATCTAGACCTTTTCTTTCTTGACAAACACCCGCAGTGACTCAGGCATTCTGTGAAGTTAAGAAAACTAAACTTCTCTGTCCTTATTCAGTGCCAAGCACGTAGTAGCCATCCTCCCCCCCAAAATCCATTACCAGTTTAAAGCACAGCTATTATTTTTACAGCATTGCTCAGAAATGGCTTGCAATCTCTAATTTGCTAAATTGATGTGTATATTGACTAAATAAATATTCGGCACGAAGCCCGCGTCCCCTCCACACTTATTAATCCTCAGGAAATGGAAACACAAGACACGAAATGAGCTTCTGCTCAGAGCTGCAGACAGGAATACATTATGTTGTTTTCCTGAGTGCTCAGGGACTCGCCTCGCTGCAGCAGAGACCAGCCAATCACCAGTTCCCAAGTTTTCCATGACGCGCTTGTCTGCCCAGGACGTGCCTGGGTTGCTAAGGCTCTGGCTTAGACTTCAGAAGTTTAGGACAAGAAACTTTTACCACTGTGGGGAGGAATCTGGGGGGAACAGCTTCAGAGGAAGCTCTTGGGGGGTTAATGGCCTCAGTGTCTGCAAGAGAAGCCAGGGCTGCTGGCCGGACCCACCGAGAGACACCCCAGGGCTGGTCCCTGCTAGCCACGATGGGCTGTTGGCACTCTTGACTGGGGGGATAGAGAAAACAGACACCTGGGGCAGGGGATGCGTCCTTGGTTGATAGCCCCTCTTGGCTGACAGCACAGTTGCCATGGCAAAGCTCACTTTGGGCCTTCTCTCACTCAATTTGTGCCCTCTGTGTGCTGGAGAGTCCTGGGGGCTCTGGACACATAGGAAGCCCAGCAGAGACACCTCTTTCTGTGACCTCCAGAGCCTTCACCCTGTGTTGGCTGGTGCCACAGGAACAAGGAGCCCAGTGTTGGGAAGGTAGTCAGCTGAGTTGGGCAATGGGGAAATGGGCCCAGCAGAGGGAAAGGGCAGCACTCCCCTTGCCTAGCTGTAAGGCTGTGACTCCCTGGGGACAGGCATTGCATCTCACATCCCCTCAGCCCAAACCAGAAGCTTCCTCACTGAGCACTCACTGGCCCACTCCAAAGGGCTCAGCCCCATAGGCTCAAGCCTGAGGCAGGCCTCTTCGCTTTCCTTAACTCTGCCCTTGGGCAGTTGCACACCCTTGTTGAATCTTTTCCTGGTGCATAACATTGAAGTTGATCATGGAGTCACCATAGTGATGTTCTTAGTATCTAAACCTTGTAGGCTGTTGCTGTCAAAGGCAGGGGATATGCATCGACCATCAGATGGGATCCAAATGGAAGGAACAGCTAGTGCAAAGGCCCTGGGGTGGAACCTGACTTCTGACCAGTGGACCAGAGCATGGTTAGCAGTGGGATGGTAGGCCCCAATAAGGGCAGACACAGCCCATGCTAATCTCACAGTCCTATGGCCAGAAGGAGGAGGATTGTACCCTAGAGCACTGACAGTCACAGAAGGCTCTTTAGAGGGTCTGCCTGGGTCTCAGCTTCCAGAGCCACAGAAGCAGCTGCAACCCCATTCGGGTGGCAGTTCCAAAGACTGGGCTGCTGAACTCAGCTCCAGAGTGGAACTCCTTCCGGTCAGTTTGAGGGACAAGGACAGGTTCTTCTCCTGTGGGCCCAGGAGGCTTTATAAGTTATGTGAAGTAGGGGAGTTCTCTCATGAGACACCACTTGATCACATGCCATTCAAACAGCCAGCTAGTGCACACTGGTAGACATGAACACATTCCTGGGACTCCCGGCCTCTATTGGTAGGAGCAAGAAGAGTCTTAGACCTTAGGATCTGCTTGTAAGTTCCTCATTGTATTAAACCTTCGTCCCAGCAACTCCACTGAATGGTATTGACCCAAGAGAAAGTTCCAGAAAGACTAACACAAATTCCTAGTAGTCTTCCCAAATAGGCCCAAATGGACATGGCCAGGTAACAGGGAGAAGGAAAGTCACTCAGTGTGGCCACAGAGGGAGCTGAGCAGCATGAGGGACATGGCACAGCTTGTCCTGAGGTTCTAGGCCCCATGAAGGTCCAGAACAAGGAAGCTCAGAAGTTGGGGTACTTGGGAAAGGGGTTGGTGATTGGAGACATGGGCACAGGATGCTTGCTGGGTGATCATGAATGTTCTAGACCTGGATCTGGAGGGGGCTGCACACTGGTACCCACACTCACCCCATACCCTACTCAGCCCTGTGTGTTTTAGCTTGTGTCTACAGCAATGGATGCACACTCACAGGCATCCTCCCTGGGGTCTGCCCTGGTCTGGGGTCTGAAGTGGGCTCTCTCTCTCTGCAGCTGCCCAAGTTTCTAGACTAAAGCCGAAGTTCTGGGCATCCAAAGCGCCTCCCTCCGGGGTGGGGAGGGAGCTGAGGGCTTCTGAGGCCACCGCACCTCCTTCCCGCAGTGATCCATCTTGTCTCGGTGGAGCTGGGGAGGCGAAGCTGCGTCTCGAATATTCATCTGATTTATGGTCGCTGCCGACAGCTTTATGAATCCGCCCACTGCTCCCTCTAGCCGGCCATCAATCTTCCCCGAGACGGGGCCTCTGCCAGCAGCTCATGAATTAAAGAGGCCCCACGGCCCCCAGCCCGCCGCCCTCCCCGCAGCGAGTCGTGTCGGGAGAAGGACCTGACCGGAAGTCACAACACTGTTGTGTCTTGCCGCAGCGGCGGCTCAGGCGACCTTGGATGACTCGCCCAAGTTGTTTGCCACAAGTGAGAGCAAGTCAGGGGCCCTGAGGCCCACCTTACTCAGCCCTGAGCCTCAGTTTCCCCATCTGATTGCGGAGGGGTCGGGGGAGACACAGCCTAGTTCCCTGTGCTTATCTAGATGGGGCCTGAGGCAAAGGACAGGGCTATGAGCCAGGACCCTCGTTATTCTTGCTAGCCTTTGCTCTAGAGGAGTGGAGGGGCTTGAAAGGAGAGGCTACACTCAAGGCAAATGGCCCTGGGGACTGTGGGACCCTGGCCCCACAGAGCCCCCCCTCCCCAGGAGACTGTTGTTTTGCTCATTACTGAGCAGATGGCAAGGCTTAGCTCCAGGCTAAAGCCACTCCAGAGCACTTCCGAGCCCCACCCCCACCCCTAGGGACCCTAGAAGAAGCCTGTCAGGCAAAACCTGGGCTACATCCACCTGGCCCCAGACAACCCCACCCCCAACCCCGGCACCTGCTGTGGAGCTGCTGGCACAGGATGGGTTAACCTCTGCCCCGCTACCAACACTGATCACACCTGCAAGAGCAGGGTGGGGGCAGTACTTCCTGTTCCACAGAAACGTGTCCCACTCTGTGACCTGGGCCAGGGGCTCAGGTTCCCCCAGCTGTCAACAGGACACTGGGGTCCTGTAGCCTCCCAGGGACTAGGGTTCCCAAGAGCAGCTTGTATTAAGTGCCCTTAGGAGAGTTGGCTCCCCCATGTGTTTCAACACCTGCAGGCCCTGGCCCCTGTGCTGGGGATCAGAGAGGGGAATAATGAGACACCCTATGCTGCCTGCTTCGCTCAACATTGGTCACTTGTCTCTGTGGGTCACAAAAGAGCCAGAGCATCAGGCCTGTTCAGAGGACGTGCCAAAAGGACCCCCGCCC
>NW_008330120.1:3115702-3168992 GCF_000622305.1 Nannospalax galili
CGACCCGCAACCAGTCTCACAAGTCCCTCGTCAAGGCCCAGCCTCTCCCAGGGCTGCAGTGTGCTGCAGAGAGAGGATCTGCCAGGTTTCAGGGTGCCCTTTTCAGTCTGGGTGACAGCAGATGGACCCCACTTCCCCAGCCAGCAATACCTCCCGCAGGATGAGGTTGTGGCATGTGGCCAGCTCTCAACAACCCTGCTGCTGCATCCCCAAACTCCTCCATGCCCAGCTACAGACACCCATGAAACACTGATTCCACGTCGCTAGTCAGTTCACTTGGTATGGACCCCTCCTTTGAACTCTCTCAGTCCTAAGGGTAGGTTCCCTTCCCATCAGGCCTTGTGCAGAAGAGAAGCTGAGACACAGCAGCAGGATTCAGTGACCAGCTTAGGACACTCCAAAGTGGCTGCTGAGGACACAGTCCCCACCACCCCAATCCCCCACCACTGAAACCTGGCTCCAGTCACTGCATACTGATACTGGGGGTTCAAGCTGAGACTACTCTCCTTAAAACTTAGTGACCTGGAGGAGGTCAGCTCATCACTATGAACCTTGGTCTCTTCCTCTGTGAAATAAGAACTACAAACCCCATCCCAGCTGCAACAGTGATTGGACTGATGGTGAAGGGGCATCTGTGGGCACGAGGCTAGGCTGTGGAGGTGCTCAGTAGGCAGATCCCTCTCTCCCCATCTCTCACTCTACATGGGCCTAGATGCAATGCATCTCCAAGCCACAAGCTTGGTTCTGGGAGTTGGGACCTTGGCAGGAAGTAAAAGGTGGTGAAGTCTTGTAGATATTTCCTGAAAGGGGGCAGAAGTAGGCCAGATGTCACATGGGACAAAGTTTCAGCTTATGGGAACAGCAGAAGGTTCCTGACCCCGGACTTTCACCACTGCTGACCACGCTGGCAGAGTTCACCCCATGGAAGGGAGGGGCAGGCATGTTCAGACAAGGCTGGAGGCTGGGCACTGGGGCAGGAGGTCAGAGCTAGGGCAGCCTGGAATACCAGCGTTCCACACCACTTTTGAGTCCCTCTTAAGAGGGGAAGCACAGGCATATGGATACTGGTGAGCACCTTCCTCTCCCCCTGGGCATTTGCTCCTGCAATGCAGATGTGGGTGACCATCCAAAGTCTGCCCCTTTTGAGCTCTGAGAGCTGTTCTGCAGTCTTATTTATAGAGAAAGAATAAATCTAATGCACAGTGACGATGAGGAAGGAAGTAGAGTCCATGACTGCAAAGTCTGTTGTACATAGGGACCTTTCAGAAAGCAAACCTGGCCGTAAGCCTTATGGACACCCTGGGGTGTCACGGGAGAGTTAAATGGAGGTAGAAACACGTATTCATCCACTACCCAGCCATCTATCATCCATCCATTCATCCAGCCTTAACACTAGGCAGCCCAATATCTACCCACCTGACCATCTACACATCTGTCCATACATCCATCTATCCATTCACCAATCTGTCCATCTATCTGTTTGTTCATCTGTCCATCCATATATCCATCCATCTGTCCATCTATCCTTCCATTCATCCACCAGTCTGTCAATCTGTCCATCCATCCATTTGCCCATTCATCCATCTGTCCAATCCAGCCATCTCTCCATTTACTTGTTGTCTGTCCATCCATCCACCCATCCATCCTCATGTCAATCCCAGTCTCACATGTGTGTCTGGTTCTGGCAGGTGCCTGGCCGCATAGGCAGCTAGATAGATGAGCAAATGAGAAACTGGCTTAGTGGGCAGATAGATTGTGGGTAGAAGGATGTTCAGATGGTCAGTTAGATGAAGGAACAGACAGAGAGGTGGATGAAGAGACAGGTGGACTGCTAGGTGACTGGGACCACTAACGCCATGCTAAACTGCCTTGTTTCCAAGGGTGGCAAATAATGACAGCTCTAGCTCTTGCCTGACATCACAAGTATTTGCCTGGACATGGGGCAGGGGCAAGCCACAGCCCTCACAATCTGTTCATCACTGACTTCCAGGCTCTCTGGCTGTCACCTCCTGGAGCTTACAGACTCACTGGATAACAGTGTGACATTTCGTGTTTCCTCTAGCAGTGCCTGGCCTTTCGCTGAGCACGGCACCCAGCTGTTTGCTGGCTTGCCTCCCCTTGCAGGGCCCTTCAAGCCCCTGCAATAACAGGCCTGGTTTCCAGGATGAGGGGACACCCAAAGACTTGGCCCCTTCCACAGCTGCCTGGCCCCAGCCTCTCTGCAGCTCCAGCAATCTCCTTAATTACCCTTCGGTTAGGGCTTAATTTATCACTTGGTGGCAAGCAAGTGCTGGAGAAAGAGTTTCCCTGGCAACCAAGTTTTTAAACACAAGATTCTCTGTGTTTTCAAAGCTGCATCTCATCTAATTCCCCCCTGGAAATTAACTTGGAACTTGTCAGATGCTGGAAGTTTCTGCCTAACAGCAGGCTGGCACTTATGTGTGAAGCTGTCGAAGGCCTAGTCTCCCTGACAGAGGCAGACACTGGGAAGTGTCTACTTCCTTCTACCTCTTTGTTCCAAACGGCCATCATGAACTGATCGCCAAGCTACCAGTCATGCCGAAAGCAACTGACTTCTGACTTCCGGTTGCCTGTGTTCCCTGGAGGCTAGAGCTTGGGACATGAGCCTTGACAGGATATAGGCATGGCCAGGTGCTCTGAATGCATGTGCAGTTCTGGTCCCATCTCCCCAGTTTAAGAACAGCCAAGGCAAAAGTCTCCTCTGGTCACCCCACCTTTGCAAGCCTAGATCCCCAACAAAGAGACTATAGCCCAGCATAGTCATTTGGACAGCTTTTCATAGCCTGCCCCAGTGGGGAAGACAGAGAATGTTTTTCTCCTGTCCCTAAGGCGTTCATCTACACAGTCAACATCCAGCCATTGAGGCAGACTCACCCATTCTCTACTGAACCTCACTGCCATTCACCCTGAGGCTCACTAGCAAGTCCTCCTGCAATTCCTGCCCCTTGCCGTTCACTTCGTACATTCTATGTCATCCCATTGATTCTACCCAGAAGCTGCTCCCTGTGGCTCCCACTCGCCTACCTTGTCTGCTTCAGTGGTGGCAGTGCTGAAAGCACGTGGTGAGGTCAAGGTGGCTCTGTTATTATCTGAGTGATAAGGTGGATTAAGGATGGGTGCAGGGGTTACAGTTGTCTACTAGGGGATGATCAGACAAGTGACTGAGTGAAAGTCGATGGGGAATGGATGAAAGCACAGATGGTGTAGGGTATCTAAAGATCTAGACAGTTGGAAGAAATCAACATGGGTAATTGGATAGAAGGGAAGAGGGCTGGGCAGTAGGCAGAATAGAGGGAGGGAAATGAAGGAAAGTTGGCTGTCTAAATAGTAGGCAGTCGGATGGGTGGGTAGACGTGTGAATTTCTAGATATATGGGCTAGAGGAGAGAGGAATGGGTGGGTGAGTGGGTGGGTAGGTGAATGGATTAACATAAGATGGGTTAGTGGATGGGTAGATGGGTAGATGGAAGGATGGATGGATGGATGATGGATGGGTAGGTAGATGGATGGATGGATGTATCCATGGATAAGTAGGCAGAAGGGTAGATGAGTGGCTGGTAAATGTATGTATCTATAGGTGGGTAGATGAATGGCTGGTTGGATAGATGGATGGGTGGGTAAGTGAATGGATGGATGGGTGAATGGGTAGATGTATGGATGTATGGGTGGATGTATGGATGTATGAATGGATGGATGGGTGAATGAGTGAACAAACAAATGGATGGATGGATGGATTGATGGATGGATTGATGGATGGATGGATGGGTGGATGAATAGATGGATGGGTGAATGAGTGAACGAATGGATGGATGGATGGATGGGTGGATGGATGGATGGATGGATGGATGGGTGGATGGATGGATGGGTGATTGGGTGAATGGATGGATGAATGGGTGGATGGTTGGGTGGGTAGATGGATGGATAGATGGATAGGTGGGTGGATGGATGAGTGAATAAGTGGATGGGCTGGTTGATGGGGGGGCACATGGGTGGGTAGGTGGATGGCTGGGTGGATAATGGGTAGATGGATAGATAGGTAAATGGATGGATAGGAAGGATGGGTGGATGAATAGATGGATGGGTGAATGAGTGAACGGATGGATGGATGGATGGATGGGTGGATGGATGGATGGATGGATGGATGGGTGGATGGATGGATGGGTGATTGGGTGAATGGATGGATGAATGGGTGGATGGATGGATGGATGGATGGATGGGTGATTGGGTGAATGGATGGATGGATGAAAGGGTAGTTGGGTGGGTAGATGGATGGATAGATGGATAGGTGGGTGGATGGATGAGTGAATAAGTGGATGGGCTGGTTGATGGGGGGGCACATGGGTGGGTAGGTGGATGGCTGGGTGGATAATGGGTAGATGGATAGATAGGTAAATGGATGGATAGGAAGGTGGATAGATGAACAAGGGGCATCACAGGTGCCCCTTCTCCAAAGCTGCACAGACAGAATTGCACTCTCTAACTGCAGCAGGAACCTGTGGATTTTGCCTTCAGGAAATATCGTTCCTCGAAGTTTGTCAATGACCCCTGGAGGACAGAATCCTCCTGTGAGACCCATTCATTAGGAAAGCCGGTCCCGATCAGCTCATCTAAGCACTTGGGCTGACTTTAAGTGCCAGTCAGTCAGGGGACATTCACTAACTATTCATTGGAAAGTGATGGATTGATCCTGGCCACCTGCCATGGCAGGGAAGAATGGCTGACTTCAGAAAGCACAGGTATCTTGCTCCTCAGAGCTCATCCCCCATCAGCAGCAGCAGGGGACATTGGCCCTGCCATCTTCAGCACTTTCCTCCAGTGCATTAGAGGGTCCAGGGCATGTGTCTCTTGAGCTGGAACCCAGGAAACAAGGAAGTTTGTCCATTTCTGACTCATTTAGTGCAGGGTGCAAGCAGTCGTCCCATTTCTCTCCAGCCTGGTCTCAACCTGTAAGGTCCCTTCAGATTCAGAACAGTTGTGGGGACACTGACCAGGAGGACACGTGCACATCTCATTTTATAATATTATGACAGTGGCTTAGGGTCACAGGTTCCTGAGTGCTGTACCCTAAAGATGGGCTGAACTTTCTGACATCCATAAAACTTTGTCGGTCTACTTCTTCCATCACACTTCCTCCCCAGAAGTAATGGGGGATGGGGGGGGCAGCAAGAAGACAAACTCACTTCACTTTTATCTATGAAGTGCTTAGCTAAGTGCCAGGCACATAATAAGTGCTCAATAAATAACCATTATTAAGGGAGGATGCGACAGAGGAAATCGGACAGATCAGAACTTAATTCGACCACATAGATTTATTATGCTTCTGCCCAAGGGAAAAAAAAGACAGACTGACTATCTCAGCTTCCCATCTCTCTCTGCGACTGACTTTGTGGCAGCGTCCTCTCATCCCCTTTGCCTGCAGCCTGTTGAAAAAATAAAATAAAAAGAGAAAGCCAATCTGGCATGCTTGGCCGAGCCCCTGCCTCTTCTGCCCACAGCTCCCTCCAACTTGATGCTTCATCTCCCCGGGCCAGGAAGAAGCACTGTGATGATCCAAATTAATTCAAAATGTAAATTTCATCTCCTATCAGCTAATGGCACCAAGCTCCACTTTACATAACGGGGGGAGCAACTGCCACATGAGTCATCGGGCCCCTGGCTCCCCCATCTCCATCCTTAATGGTGATGAAACTCTCACTGATACTTAGACATAGCATCCATGCCTACCATGAAGCTAGACCTGAGTTCACCCCTAAGCATAGAAAGTTCTACTAACAGTGGATCATGGGGCGGGGCAGAGGTGCCAAGCCCAAGGTTCAACCTAGGGAGCTCTAACGGGAACAAACGAGCTTTTGCGGGGTCAGTCCTGGCTGTCACAGGCTCTTTGGTCCACTTGCCTGGACCCACAGCTTCAGTTTGCAGGAAATTTGCTAATAAGAGGCAAACTGGACTCCCCTGGGTTCAGGGAGTTGGCATTGCCCAGCCCTGGAAAGCTGCCCATGTACTCTGGGGTCTAGCAGTTGGCATGGTGGCCAAGATCTTCCTGGTACTGGTTCTCTGGGTTCCATGGCCTCAGCACTATTCTCTTACCTCTTTCTGGGCCACTAAACAGGTCCATTCTTATCTCTTTAAGGATGCTCCCAAAGCCAGTTCAATGTCTTATTATCAGAGTTTAATAGTCCTTCAACTCCTGAAAGGGCACACTGGGCATGTCCACCTGTCCCTGATAGCCTGTATCTATCTGTACCAGGCTTTGGGCCAGGACAGAGGGTAGAGGACCACTGGGATGTGCCTACGCCTCTGAACCTCCTCTTCTCCACCAGTCCTTCCCAATCCCAACACCAGAACGCAGGTGCCTGTGAGGAGCAGACGGCTCATCCTGGTGATGGGGTTCAGCGGAGAGGAGGTACCCCAGGGGTGACCCAAGGCATTGTTCATGTCCTGTCTTCACAAAGCTGGCCTTCTGGTCCTTGCTGTCCTCTGTTTATGCCTGGACCCAGCTCCCTCAATCCCAGTGCTAAGGATACTACCGAGAGCTCTGCAACTTCAACCCCTTGGAGGAAAGGCGTCCCCCAGCAAGGCCGAATGTTCAAGAAGCCAGGAAAAGGGAGGCTGAGAGAGCGAGGGGGCCGTCCTAGGACACACCATGAGTTTAGAGGCTATGGTAAGCTCTTCCATCCCATGAGCCTCTGCTACCAGGGACCCTACTGCCATCGCTGTGGCCCCACACAGGACTTGCACCTTTTATCACATGGCCCAGCCTCTTCAGTGGCTCTGTGGAGGGTGATGTGAGCTTTCTGCTGTTGGCAGACCTGGTTGAGGGTCCTGGTCTTCTGACTCTAGAGTTTTTCCCTCTTCTGAGTGAGGATCAGCTGGAGTCATGGTGATGATTCAAGGTCAGTGTCATCACCTGAACTTAAGGGTCCAGGCAGTATCCAGCTCTGCCACCTGCTGGCCAAATGGCTTTTGCAGACTCTGCCTTGTTTTGGACTGATTTCTCCTCTAATGAAGAATGAGTTCCCAGGAGGCTCGCAGACCTTGAGCCTGTGGTGAGCCCAATGCTGGTCCATCTCCTTTGAATCCTTGCTGTTCCTCCAGGAGAGATTCCCAGTGGTGCATGGATGCCCCCTAGACAAGGGACAAATACAGGCCTCCATCTCTGTTTTTGGAAGACAGTTGTTTCTGATACAAATTAAGTGAACTTTTGTTTATGTTTATGTTCTCTTTTTTTAAACCAACTTTATGAAGCTATAATTCACATACCATAAAATTCATCCTTTAAAATGCACAGTCTAATAATAGTTTTTAATATAGTCACAGGACTGTGCAAACTTCATCACAATCTGCTTTGTGACTTTTCTGTCACCTCAAAAAGAAACTTTGCACACTGCGAGCACATGTCAGTCTCTTGTTCCCTGGAGCCCTGGTTACACCAACCTGCTTTCTGTCTCTTAAACTAGCCGGGTCTGGTTATTTTGTAGACATGGAGTCGCCTAGCACGTGCAGCTTTCATGGCTAGTCCTTTCACTCATACTAAAGAATATGGTTGCTGGGCTGGGACTGGCTCAGCTGGTAGAGTGCTTGCCCAGCATGCACCAAGGCCTGGGTTCCATCCCCATCACTGCATACACTGGGTATGGGAGTCTGGGGGTGCATGCCTGTAATCCCAGCACTGGAGAAAGAAGTTCAAAGTCATCCTTGCTGATCTAGAAGTTTGAGGGCTGATTGGGACTTATCTTAGAAAAATAAAAAAAAAAAAAAAGAAAAAGAAAAGAAAGAGAAGTAGTTACTTTGGCAGAATGCTGGGTTTGGGTGAGTACTTAGGACACACCTTCTTTGAAGTTAAGTTCAAAGTTCTTTCCACTAATCTTTGTTGCTACTTTTTTTTTTTTCATTACTAGGAATTGAATCCAAGACTTTATGTGGGCTAGACATACCCTCTACCTCTGAGCCACCTCTCAGACCTCTTTTTTTTTTTTTCACTCTTAATTCTTAGACAAGTTCTCACTAAATTGCCTAGGCTCATGTTGAACTCACTCTGTGATCTAGGCCAGCTGCTTAGGCTCATCCCGAACTCACCCTGTGATCTAGGCTGGCCTTGAACTTGCCATCCTGCCTCAGCCTCCCAAGCAGCTGAGATGACAGACTGCCTCACCAGCCCAGCTTCAACTGATACTTTTCTGCTTAAGAGAACTGACCTTTGAATCAAGTCACCACTGTCTACACATGGTGGAACATTCTTTAGAGTTTGGAGATCAGTGTTAGGGCCCGTTGCCCCGACTGCTTTGACTGGGGGTCTGTTCAGTTCCCTGTCTCTCCCATAGCCACTCTCTCCCCTCACCCCTTCCTTCACCTGCCCTGACTGTTCCCCAGGTTGTACTGTGGGAAGAAAGACCCGAGCAAAGTCTGCAGAGTGAGCTGCTGGTACCCACTGTCAACAAGCTTCAAGGGACAGCTGCAGGCTGCCTGCCTCTCCCCGTCCTTTCATCCGGAAGCAGAGTCTACAACAAGTTTAATTATGCAATTAAAGTCATTTTCCTGAGCTGAACAAATATTTACAGCATATTTTGCTGTAAATTGCTTCACCAGGAGAGCAGGCCTGCCACTCAGGCTGGCAAACACTGGCTCATTTGCATATCCCATTACCAAGGGGCTCACAGCCTAGCAGGGCCACAGGACCCAGGCTGCGTGGGCAGAGCTCTCAGGGAGAAGAGTCAGTCATACAAATATGTTCCCGGCCCCACTCCGAGGCTACTTTGGACTGGATGACGTCCACTGCTCCACTGTGGCGGCCCCCAAGTCCCCACTCTGCGCATCTCAGGGACCTCTGAGCTTTTGTCCTGATGCTGAGGGGCCCAGATGGCTGAGAACAGAAAGCGGAGACACGGTTCTGTACTAATCAGCTGTACATTGACCACGCCCAGCTGCCCCCCTGAAATGGACACAGCACACGCCTGGAGGGGGCTTAACAAGGGCTGTGCTGAGTTTCTCCTGAGCCCCCCCTCCACTCAGCCAAGCTTCCTGCAAAAGCCAGGCAGGAAAACTCCAGGCCAAACTTCAGGATAGAAGACAACTCCTGGCTCTGACTTACCCCTTCTGAAACGCACTCCACCTCCAGTCCCCATTTGTTCCCATGGAAGGATATATCTCTGGAGGGGGTCAGATTAAATCTGGGTTTTCTCTGTTCAGGGGCGCCCTGGCTTGCCTGAGCCCCCAGCTTGCAGCAAAGTTCCCCGGGGGGTTGTGGAGTAATGGGGGTCAGGGGAGGCAGGAGTTATATGCAAACCATCTGTCAGTGGAGATGGTGGTCCCTGAGATGATTCTAGAACTGAGGCCAGGCCTCTCAGGTGTGAGGGAAGGTTGGAGGTAGACACTGTCCTGGGTGGATCGTCCCTTTGAAATGGCTGCCTGGTTGTCTGTGCCAGGAGAATACAATTTCTTTAGGTAGCACCCATGACTGGGCTTTTGGGGCAGTTCCTAGGTTTGGGCCTTGAGGACCTGGATACTCTGTCTTAGGTCAGTCACGGCTTTTCCCTTAGGAAGCCATTCTCATTCTATTTTTTCCTTCCCTCTTTCCTTCCTTCTTCCGTCCTCGCTCCCTCTCCCCCCTTCCTTTTCTTTCTATTCTTTTTTTTTGTGGTGTTGCCACAAACCTAGGGCCTCCCGCATGCTAGGTAAGTGTCCCACCACTGAGCTACACGTATGCATGTGTGTGCACCCACAGAAGTCAGAAAAGGGCACTAGATCCCCCTGCAACTGGAGTTACAGGTGGTTGTGAGCCGCCTCACATGATGCTGGGAGTTAAACTCAAGTCTTTTGTAAATGCAGCAAGAACTCTTAACCGCTGAGCCACCTTTCCAGCTCCCAGACATGCCTCTAAAGTCAGAAGGACTGGGCCCTTTTGTTTAAGTCCCTGTGAAAAGTGCAGGCAACTGTGGAGGAGGGTGGGCCTGTCTTCTCCCAATCCTTACCCTGCTGTCTGTAGAGTAGGGCATTGAAGATGGGGGCCACACAGAGGATGGAGTTCAACCCCTGAACACAGCCAGTCATCAAGGCAATGCTGCAGGGGAGAAGCAAGCTCTACCCCATGCAGCTCCTACCCAGCAACACCAAAGACCTGGAGAAAGGCGGGAATGGTTGTCCTCACTGGGTCCCTCTCTGCACCACACCCCTCTTAAATCAGCTCATCTGATCTTTTCATTGTCCCCAAGAAGGTACAGATCATATGCCCATTTTACAACTGAGGAAACTGAGGCTCAGAGTACTGTATAATTACCTAAGGGCACCCTAAGAAGTGAGGTAGGGCAGCAACTCACACCAAGGCCCTCTAATAGACCCCAGAGCCTGCACTGAGCCGGCTGTTCCATTTCATCCTCATGTCTTCAACAGTATTACTGCCTGGCAGGCACAGACAAGGTATCAGAGGACCCTGCTGGCAGAGCCTGCAGGTCTGAGGTTGTCAGCTAGGGAGGAGAACAAGAGGGAGGAAGTGGAGGGCAGCTCTTCCCCATGGGCAAGGTCACCCAGGGTCACTAATGCAGGAGCTGGCCACAGAGACACAGCAAAGCCCCCTGCTCCACATGGTCCAGTGCCTCTGGCAGGGACGTAGATCAAGGGACATCCAGGATCCAGCCCTTCATGTCAAACCCAAGTCCATGCTGTACCCAGGGCTCTAGCTCAGGGATCCCATCCTGCCTCCATTAAACAGAAAGGGAAGGACTGCTGAGTTCCCAACCCCGGTGGAGGCTCCTGGCCTCAGTTTCCCCACTTGTAAAACTGGCGTGAGAACCAAAGAGAAGATGGAGCACTCCGCCACTGGTATATGGGCTGAGCGTTCATGTGGACCCACTGTGAGCTGGTTTAAAGATTTTAGCAGGGTTCCAGGAGCCCCAAACCAGGGTAGCTCCTGCTGACGTCAGAAGATATCAGGCCTGAGTTGGTCCCAGTTCAAGTGGGCTCGTGGGAAAGGCAGCCAAGAATCTGAGGCATTGGGCTTTTGTTCCCACGTTGACCCCACCCCCAAGTGACTAGCTACCCACCAGCCCTCCTTGAGCCTCCACCTTGCCTCCCACCAGCAGGTGCCACTCAGTGCCTGTGAGAATGAGGCAGTTGTCTGTTGGTTATTGTAACCAGAGGTCCTAACGGAAACTGGGACTTAGAGACAGATGGAGCACTCAGGAAGGATGGTTTGGGAAACTGAGTCAGAGGCCAGTGACATGGTGAGGCTTGCTTAGATAGTTAGTTAGTTAGTTAGTTAGTTAGTTAGCTAGCTAGTTAGTTAGTTTTGTTTTTTTCGAGACAGGGTCTCCCTGTACCCAAGATGGCCTGGAACTCTATGTACATAGACTGGCTTCTAACTCAGAGACCTACCAGCCTCTAGCCCCCAAGTGCCAAGACTAAAGGTATACACCACCATTCCTAGCATAGTGAGTCCTTTTAAAGGCTGCCTCCCGATCCAGCTGCCACACATACCCATGTGCCTATGCCCTGGAGGAGTTGGTATGACATTTAACCAACCACTGCCTAGTGGCCACTCTGGTCCCAGATACTGCCTTGAAGGCTCCTAGCAGGCAGAGAAATGGAGGCTGGGGTGGTCCTCCAGCGTATCACACACTTCTCTTTGTCTCCCTCAGATGTGAGGCCCCAGAGACAAAGAACATGTGGCAAGTGTCCTTCAGGAGTGGAAGTTACAGGTGTGAAAGTTGCAGAGAGCATTTATGCCACCGAGCTGTCTCCCGCGGGAGCTTTGGTCTTTAATGGGCTAGTTTGCCTGAGAAGGTGCTTCAGGTCTTGTCTCCCTTAAAAGGGAAGGGAACGCTATTGATTTCTCAGCCCCAGTGGATGCTCGTGGTCTCAGTTTCCCCACCTTCAAAGTATGGCGATCTCGGCTTCACCCTCCATGTGGCACCCTAAGGAATCCTTGGTCTGTGGAGGTGAGGCATGAAGGGAGTGGCCCAAGGTGTATAAAGAGTGCAAGAAGGCCAGCTGGGGTGGAGGAGGGTGGAGCAATCTGATGGCCTGCTTTCAGAGAGGAAAACATCCGGGTGAACGCACTATATGACACACTATATAAAGTTTATGGTTTGTTTGGACACTTTCGGAACAACTAATAAACGCCAGGAGCAGAGAAGACCCAGGAAGGGCTTGAGGCTGACCTGTGCCAAGCCAGGCCATCTCCCTTCCCGGGCAGCCTATGGCAGAGCCTCTGCTCGGTACACAGAAGGCGTGTACTTAATGCTTGTATGGCAGAACTTCAGGGCTCTCCTTCTGTTTTTCTTCCCACCCTCCATCCTGCCCATAGAAACTGAGAAAGTACTACTCAAAACAGGGCTTAAAGAGAAAAGCGACTGTCCACGGTGCAGTTCTTAGAGAAGGCTGAGCCTCCAGACTAAAGTTCTCCTCAGAACTCGTGTTAAACTGTCTGGGTCCTGCTGTGCAAGCTGACGGGTGTATCTGTAAAGTTGGTAAACAGCACCAACTAGTGGCGTCACGGACTTAGCACACAGGAAGCGGCCCCGTCTGCTGTCCCCTCCCAGCTATCTTCCGGCTGCTGCTTCCTGTCCCCCGCTGATAATTCTCCCCCTTTCAAGGGGGTGCTGTGAAGCCTCACGGTTTCAGGGAAGCAGGATTCGAACTGCAAAGTGTTTAATCAGAACGCTGTCTTTTATGATTAGAGTTAGGGGGAAAAACCAAGCAGACCAAATCCACCTTTTCTATAAAAATTTATTTTGTGATTTTTTTTTTCCCCTAGAACTGATCAGGGTACCTATTGTGATTATGTAAAGAAACATAAGGAAGGGCAGTATATAAAAATAATTTAAACATAGTAACAAAGCAACATGTCTTCCTAATAGCAACTAGTGGAGAAACTTGCCCAAGAATTTTTTTTCTGAAGGTATTAAATATATTGTAGACAACAGGACAGATGGGTACACACACACACACACACACACACGCACGCACACACACACGCACACACACACACATGCACACACATATAAATATACAGCTCAAGTATTTTTTTAAGCATTTCAGCTAACTGCTACAGCTAAAGTGAAAAACTGGATTCCTGAGTGACCTTGAAGTTCAACAAAATCTGTGTCGGATGTGAATTTCGGAGGCGTGTTGTGATTTTCCCTCCCAGTCTCACTGTCTCTGCTCTTCCCTGTGGTTCTCATCTGACTAATGAACGGTGCTTTTCTGATCTGCTCAGCCTTGTGGTTGCTATCTGGAAGCTGGGGCAGGCTGGTTTCCTCCAGCTCCCAGCCCATGCTCTGGGTGGGAAGGGCTAACTCTAAAGGCACCCCCAGCTTCTCATTATATCTGGCTGATTCTTTGCTTCAGGGCCTGGAGCTCTCTCTCAATTTCATAGGGAAGGTCGGCATTCACTTGATCTTCCAGATACCTCTCAATCTCCTCCACCTCCTTCTCCCAGAACTCCTTGGAGATTCCGAACAGTTCCTCCACATTGACGTCCCCTAGGCCTTTGAGGTTCAGGGCGTTGTCCTTAGGGACATAGCCGATAGGTGTGAGCTTGGCGCAGTCTTTTCCATCAATCCTGTTGAACATCCACTCCAGTACCCGGACGTTCTCTCCAAAGCCCGGCCAGAGGAACTCGCCATCTTTGCCCTTCCGGAACCAGTTGACATGGAAGATCTTGGGCAGCTTGGCTGCTGGACGGTGGGCCATGCTCAGCCAGTGACCCAGATACTTGCCAAAGTTGTAGCCAAAGAAAGGCCGCATCGCAAAGGGGTCATGCATGATGACCTTGCCTGTCATACAGAACAGAAGGAGCTCTGGTAACCAGTGCTGACCACTGTCCACCCCAGCATGCTGAGTGCTCTCTTCCTCTTTCTTCACAGAAGACACAGTGGAACGTGTTCTAATCCCCTTTTCCTGAGGCTTTGGGCCCCAACTTTGACTCACCTTTGTGTTCAGCAGCAGCTGTGGCCTCTGACCTCATGGCTGCCCCCACAAACACGCCATGCTGCCAGTTGAGAGCTTCATAGACCAGGGGGATGCCTTAAGCAGAGAGAAAGTGGTCCATAATGACTAGGACATTCGGACTCTAGGACAAATGATGCTATGCCATCATTCAAACATACGGCATCATTTTTGGTTGAGGAGGTCTCATACTTTAGCCCACACTGCCTTAAAATTCTCTATGTAGCCCAGGCTAGCCTTGAAATCACAGCAGTCCTCCCACCTCAGCCTCCCACATGCTGGGATCACCCTGGCCTGATAAGCACCATCTTTTTTTGTTGAGCTAATTTTACATTTGCAGAGTGAATACACAAGAAATTGCTAAGCCAAGTCACACCAGCGAAGTCACTCGGTGAACCAGAACCCTGGCTTAAACTACTTTAGATCACAGATCCAGAAAGGCTATTGGTGGACCAGACAGCTGGCCTTATGTTTGAGCTTGCCCATTAGTCTAGATTTAGGAGAATGAAGTTTTTGGTGCTCTCAGACCAGGTCAGAAAAAGAACGATTTTCTGGCTCACAATACCCTGGTTCCCTAGCCTGAATGGAAGAGGCCTCACCTGCAGGTCTGCGGCCACCGAAGATGATGCCCTCGATGGGCACACCCTCTGGAGACTCCCAGGCAGGATCAATGATGGGGCACTGGCTAGCAGGGGTGCAGAATCTCGAGTTGGGATGGGCACAAGGTTCCCCTACAGCGAAAGAGAGATGTTCCTTAGTGAAGGGCCCAAACGGGCACTTACCACCCAGAGCGCAGCCCCTGGAGGTGACTCACCATCCTGTGGACTCCACTCCTTGTTTCTCCAGGAGGTGATGGTGACACTCTGGGCCAGCGGCTCATCAATGCCTTCCCAGTAAACACCCCCATCACTGGTCTCAGCCACGTTGGTGAAGATGGTGTTTTTTTGAATGGTCTTGATGGCATTGGGATTTGTTTTCACAGAGGTGCCAGGGGCAACCCCAAAGAAGCCATTTTCTGGGTTGATAGCCCTTAAGTTACCTAGAGAGTCATAAGCCGTGGGAGACGTGAATGCGAGCCAAGCATAGCCAAGTTCCTCCGCCTCACCAGGCTACAGTGTGGACCGAATTCTCGCATCTTTCTCCTCCTTTTCCTAAACTCCGTAGACGTCCACTTCGTCCCACACATCACATTCAACTCTGAGACTTGTGCGGCTTTCTCCCTCCTCAGTGTTGCAGCAACACATCCCTTTCCTCATTTTATTTGTGTGTGTGTGTGTGTGTGTGTGTGTGTGTGTGCGCGCGTGCTGCGTGCGCGTGCGTGCACACACGCGTGTGAGCACATAGGGGAGGGCACGTGAGCATGTTCCACCCTGCACATGTGAGGGTCAGAGGACAACTTTCAGAAGTCAGTTCTCTCCTTCCACCATATGGATTCCAGGGCTTAAGCTCAGGTCATCAGGGTTGGCAGCAAGCGCCTTTACCCGCTGAGCCATCTCATGGACCAGCAATAACATCTTAATAGATGTTTGTGTGTGTAAGCAAGCAGCCACTTACACCCATTCTACCCATATGGTTCTCACAAAATGCCCACAGGACACACACTGCTGAGGCCCCGAAGACTCTGAGCTCACATATTCACACACTCAGCACTCAGTTCCGGGGACTTGCAAAACGGGGGTGAAGACTGGTCACTCACCGGGGTCATGACCATCACCAACCAGGCCTGCAGACTTACCTTGGGCATCAAACTTCATCCAGGCGATGTCATCACCCACACATTCGACTTTCCATCCAGGGAGAGTAGGGTTCATCATGGCCAGGTTGGTCTTCCCGCAGGCGCTGGGGAAAGCTGCTGCCAGGTACTTCTTTCTGCCCTCAGGGTTGGTTATGCCTAGGATCTGCAGGGACGGGACTCTGAATTACAATCCTTGGTTCTTAACATACATGTATGAAATGGTCACAATGAAACAGATTGCTCTATATAATTCACATGTACTAATTATGAGAGAGAGAGCGAGAGAGAGAGAGAGCGAGAGAGAGAGAGAGCAAGAGAGAGAGAGAGACTTTCAATAGAAAGGTGGGCCTGTCCTTTGAACTAAGGGAGAGGAGGGATGAATGGAGGGAGGGAAGGAGGGAAGAAGGGATAGTGGAAAGGAGGGAGGGAGGAAGGGATGGATGGATGGAGGGAGGGAGGGAGGGAGAGAGAGGAAGAAGAGAAGAAGGAGAAGAGGAGAGGCTGGGGAAACAATGAAGATCTACGTTTCCTCCTGCCAAGAGACCTTGGAACGCCCCTAGAATCTCCCCAAAGATAGACCCCCGAGATCTTTTTTAAACTAATGAGTTCAAAAGAATAAAATCCCACAAGACCACTGCTACTCCAATGTGTCTAAGCACCTTCAAAAGGGATGCACTTAGGGTGCTCAGCATCGGTGGTGGGATTTCCCCCACTCTGCCCAAGAGCCCTCACAGAGCAGGGAACCAAGGTATGGCTCCCCTTTGCCACTTACAGGCCCCCGAACCCTCAGTTCAGGATCTCCTGGTCACATACCAGCATGTGCTCTGCCAGCCACCCTTCCTCCTTGGCCAGCCGGCTGGCAATCCGGAGTGCAAAACACTTCTTCCCGAGCAGCGAGTTCCCACCATATCCACTTCCAAATGAGACAATCTCTCTGCGGTCCGGGAGGTGAGCAATCAGGGTCATCTCGGGGTTGCAGGCCCAGTTGTTGACTAAAGGCTCTGTGAACAAGCAGCACGTGAGTGTGTGATACATGTCCGTGCTTAGGTCTCATGCAGCCCAGGCTGGTCTTAAACTCACTAGAGAGCTGGGGATGACCTTGAACATCTGATCCTCCTGGTTCTACATCCCCAATGCTGGGATGGCAGACAGGATGACCTTGAACATCTGATCCTCCTGGTTCTACATCCCCAATGCTGGGATGGCAGACAGGATGACCTTGAACATCTGATCCTCCTGGTTCTACATCCCCAATGCTGGGATGGCAGACATGCACCATCATACCAGCTCTTTGTGGTGCTGGGGATCAAACCCAGGGCCTCCTGTATGCTATGCAAGCACCCTATCAGCTGAGCCACAGTCCCAACCCCTCCATTCTCTTTAGATTTGGAAAGGATGGGCTTACTTTTTAAGGGCAGAGGACACCCCACAGAGTGGAGGCCCTTGATAAACTCCTTGTCGCCCAGGGCCTCCAGCACAGGTGTCCCCATCCGAGTCATGATCCTCATGCTGGCTACCACATAGGGTGAGTCTGTCAGTTCGATGCCAATCTTGGCCAGAGGCGAGCTGAGTGGTCCCATGCTAAATGGAATGACATACATGGTACGACCTATGGAAGCAGATGGATGGGAGCAGGTGAGACGCCACCGGGACTCACAAAGCTCCCCCACCCCCAGCACTATCTTCCTAACAGGACTCATGACTATGTCTTCCATTTGGCCGCATCATGTCTTCTCGCTTCCTAGGCCCTGCTTTAGGCGCTTAGAAAGTGAGCGAGCGAAATACTGAAATTAAAGTTTTCGTGAACTTTTCATTTGGTTACACTAGGCTGCTTTACATAAACCTGGGTAGAAATCATTTCATTTATACGTTTACCTATTTGTCTGTTATTTGGTACTAAGGATTGAACCCAGACAAGTGCTGTACCATCGAGCCACATCCTCAACCCTCCTTTCAGTTTTTCTTTTGAAATAAAATCTAAGTTGCCCAGGTTGGCCTTGAACTTTCCACACTCCCGCCTCAGCCTCCAGAGTGTCTGCACCACCAGGCCTGGAAGAAATCGTTTTACTACTCATATGTCACTATCTGTCGTGAAGAACTGGGCTGTGCCTGAAGCTGTGGCATGTTCTAGAGTTCCAGGGGCCGTCGGGTACACAGAACAGCATCATGCTGCTGTTCCCTTGCCTGGTCCGGAGACAGCCTCTCACCCTTCATGCATCCTGGGAACCTGGCATCGAATGCTTTCTCGAAGTCCTCTTCTGACATCCAGTGGCCCAGCTGGCTGAGGCCGGTTTTGGGGATGGGCACTGTGTCTCTCTGTTCCTGGGTGATGATGACCGTCTTGCTTTCGATCCTGGCCACATCCCTGGGGTCGGTGAGAGCCAACCAGCTGCAAAAGTAACAGGAATTCCTTCAGCCAAGCACCCTTAGGATGCACCAGTCTAACCCTGTAGACTCTTCCTAAGTCTTGCAGGACACTGAGGACACTGGCCATGTTCTTTCAGAGTGGAAGTCAAGTCAACAGGGACCTGGCCAGGTGAACATTTGCTAGACCATGAGCTAGCCCTGGAGGACAGGGATGTATTTTCATGTTTACCTAGACTCTGGTTTGCAGAGAGTTTTTCATTTTGGACCCGACTGGCTCTGCTAACCTCACGGGGTATCTGGGTTCTGGCCATTTTACTTAGTTTCTTGGTGTTAGCTACCTGGAGGCCTTCCCATACTCTTCTTCTAGGGACTCTGAGGAAGCAGGGAGCATGCGGGCTGGATTGTGCAGGCCATGGGGACTCACCAGTTATCGTACTTCCTCAGCTTGCGGATGATACCCTCATCCTGCATGAGTCCCAGCAGCCTCCCATACTCCTCCTCTGAGCCATCACAGATGTGGATATGTTCTGGCTGGCACAGCTGGGTGCTCTGCTCCACGAACTCCCTCACTGCCCGGGGCAGGCTGTCCAGGCTACCCTGGACAACCTTGGAAGAGAAGTCCAGACCATTATGCAGCTGAGGAGGCATGTCTGCAGGTGTGTGGAGAGAGGTAAGGATACTGGCGTCACCTGAAACAGAAAACACAGGTTCCTGAACACCAACACCATGGGATCCCTCCAGCCCTCTGTGGACTTTGTATGGGTTGCATGTGGCTAGGGAGTTGTGGCTATAAAGATAAAAGAAAGCAAATTGTGCCAGTGTCCCTGTTTTCAGAGATGTGAATGAAAAGGCTTTACCTACCCTCCTTTGGAAGGTCTGGATCAGAGTTCTGAAGGCACCTTGCTGGGTTCTCCCTTCTGGCTGAGGGCGTGTTCCCAGAGGGAAGGCCGTGCTTGGTGGCCAGGCCTCCAAGCTTTAAATACTGTGCCAGAGGATGGCCCTGCCCCTTAGCTGCACCCGGAGGCTCGCCCCTGACGTCAGGGGTAGGTCTCTGGATCACGGCCATGGTCAGCGAGGTTTGGGACCCACTTACCACAATAAACTCCAGGGAGATAATGATTGAACTGGAGGATGTTAATGAATGTTGGGAGATCTCCTGCCCCTCTGCCGGCCATAGTGAATCCTTACACAACATTTGATTGACTAAACTTTGACCCTGCCTGTTGCTGATGCAAAACACACACCCTTTCTTTGATTGGCAGGTGAGGGTCAAGGACAAGGCTGGCCGGGGCACCTCCTGGACTTTATATGTTGTTGGCAGCACATTTTGTGTGCCAGCGCCTGCTGGTTGTCAAAACACTGCAGCTGTGAGGTGTCACTCTACAGTCAAAGGTCATGAGAAAAAAAACAGCTTTGAGAATTTGCACCTTCTCAGCAAACATCTCCAACAGTTAAGTTAGCAGAGGCGCCTGCTGGGTACCTACTGGGTCCCCTGGCCACCTCCAGGAGTTGCTGCCTGCCTCATTCATGTTCTGAGTGGTTGTTTTTTTTTTTTCATTGAATTTTTATGTATTTCATACAGAAAATCATCTTTATACGCCCATCCCCCTTCCCCCTTTGGCACCCTCCCATAGCCCCCCGACTGGAGTTCATACATTCTGTCGTTTGTGTTAGGCCTGTTATATAAAGTAAATGTCCTGAGATGTCCCCTCGGTGCAACTTCCAGCTGGCGGGTAGGAGCTAGAGGAAGGGTATGCATGCAGTCAAGCTAGGCTGTGGAGCACCATGTCACCCCTGGTGAAGTACAATTTTTCTAGAAACTTCCATGTTCTCCTCAAGAAGTCCTGGGCTAGTTGCCCCCAGAGAGGCCCAGACACAGTTTGCTCCTCTTGTTAAGGCTGAGAGTCTGGGGAGTGGAGGGAGCTTGACGGTTCTCTTGGGCTCCACTTGAGCAATGAGACCTTTACCACACTGGTAAAGAATCCACTTTGCAAGAGAGTGGACCTTCGGTCCATTTGAATGAGCTGCTGAGCTTGCTCACTAGAGCTTAGAGAGAAGTAAGTGAGAAGTCAGGGGAAGGGGTTGCCCGGCCCAGCTCCCCACAGCTGGCCTCAGAGAAGGTGGTGGGGACTTGTCCCACCTCCCTATGGGCAGGAGGATGATGCAACAGACAACTGTGTTTCTGTTTGCTAAAATGTGCGTCAGATTGGAGGCACTGTGAGGGGCCATCTCAGACCGAGTGCTTTTGACCTAAGCTTCAGTGGTTGGCTCACCACTGTGCAATGTCAGGTGAACACCCATCACCTCTTGCACCAAAATTGCCAGCCTCATGGGGTTTCATTCAACCAGTCTTTCAAAATGGGGCACTTCCCCTTCAGGCCGCTGGGACTGCTCATGAGGGGTGGCCTTGCCCTATGTAAACTCACACTGGGTCTAAAGCTAAGCAGGATGTCCTGCTTAGTGGCCGAGGGGTCTGTTCTCCACATCAAACGTGGGCAAGACCAGCCATTTGCATGCACAACCGCATACACTTTGGCTCTACTGACGTCTATTGCCTTACTGACCAAGTCCCACTTTGTGATAAAATCATCATCCGTCTGAGTTCCCAGCGAGCATACAGGTTGAAAACAAGTGAGATTGGTGAAACACTCTTTTGAAAACAAAATAAGACTTAATTGGGTGGGTTTTAAGTATAAATCCAAGGCGTCTCTGCCATGAGTCTCCTGCGAGGGAAACAGCTCAGCTTGTCCTGCCATGACCCTCTGATCAGTTCACTATCTCCTCATGTGCTATGCAAGGGTGCAGCACTGCCCACGTGGTCCCTTGTCGAAATGTCAAAAGCCAGTATGGGGCTGCAAACTGACCTTGAGGCCCACAGTTTTCTGGAAGAATAGAGAGCATGACTGAGGATGCAGGCACTAACCAGGCAAATTATCCTCACCCCGGCCCAGGACACTCTGGGGCCCAAGGGGCCCTCACCCAGCAGCCTTTCCCTCTGGGCTACAGGATGCCTTTCCGGCTCTTCTTTTCCCATGACAAGCCCCAACTAAGTCCTCAATGTTGGTTTTCTGCTCAGGGCCAGCCAGGAGACTATCTTGCTGGGGAGCTTCCCTGGAACCCTCAGCCCGCCTCGTGTGGGTGTTTAGTGTCTCCACAGGGCAAGTGGGGACCAGGGATGCCCGCAGGGTGGGAGTTTCCCCTGTGGTTTTGGGGAGCGAACATTATAGAGACCTTCTAGACTTTCAAAACCTATTTAGGTCCTTAAGTCAGGGCAGCTCTCTATGAAGTCTGTAAAAAGTTGTGTCCAGGTGTAAAATGGTTTTGGAAAGGAAGACCAGGCCCTGAGAAATAGTTTCAAAACTAGACTGCCTTGTTCCCTTCTCCTTCTGGAAGCTGCTCTACCAGTTAGCTCAGCAACATCGTGCCAGCAGCAGCCTCGAGCAGGAAATCCAACAACTCAAACAAGGCGAAGAAGCACTTGAAGTCTCATTTACTAAACCACATTTTCTCCAGCCCCCACTGGGTCTCCAGCTCTCGAGAGGACGATCTTCCTAGCAGTGGGTTGTATGGTTTTCTCTGATCTGTAACTCCCTTTATTATCGTTCTCATTTGGAGATCAGGAAACTGAGACTCAAAAAGGAAATTACACACTTTCACTCAGCAACACTAGCTAAACCACTCCTACTCCTACTGCCCTTGAGCAAACATTTATCTGGATGTGTCTACAAACTGTAAGCCAAGGATATGCATTTCCTCTATATGCCTCCAAGACTTCACCATTAAGCACACATTGAGCACCTACTGCATACTCATCTCCAGAATGAGTCGTGAGCATGCCTGGCCCTTGGAAGGGGGTATGCTCTGTCCTTGGGATTTCATGGTCACTCTGCCCAATGACCTACCACTCTCCACTCCTGACAAGGGCTTTGACTTCCCTAGAGGGAGGTGGATTGGTCCAGGTGTCTTTGAGCAACGGTACTGACTCCTGTGGGTGCCCTGGTGTCTGAGGGACTGTGACATTAACTAGCAAATTAGATAAGTCACAGCAGGTAGACAGGCTGAGGAAGAAAGAGAAACAAAATATTGTTTCATCCTTTTGCAACCAGGGACCCTGTGTTTTTGGTCTGCAATTGGCCCTACCAATCACACAGCCATCCCATGCACATGGTGGAGTACTGAATGCTTTAGGAAATATCCTGCCAGGTATAGTGGTACATACCTCTACTCCCTCGGGAGGCAGAGGCAGGAGATTGATGAGTTTGACTCAACAATGTTCTATTACAAAAGAGGCTGCATGTACCTCATCCATCCCATGCCTGCGATTCACCTCCTGTGGGGGGCATCAGGACTGTATTTGCATATAGACTGGGATCAATAGGGATGACAGACAGTGACTTTGAGCTCTGAGGTCACAAGTACCTTCCTTCCCAGACCGCTCATCCATGTCCTCTGCAGCCAGGGTACAGCTGTCACTGACCCACACAGTCAAGGAAACTTTCAAAGCCAAGTCCCCTGGGCCCCCAAGCCAGGGTCTGGCCTTCCTGATGCCCTTGGCCTTCTGGGCAGGTAAACATGGCTGTCAGCACAGGGCTGGGCAGGGCAGCAGCCCAATTCTTCCTCTAGGCAGGCTGTCACCAGGGCTCTGGGAAGTGGGTCTCAAGGAATGCAGTGGTTAATACGCAGTCTGAGGGTTGGGGGTTGGCTCAGTTGGTAGAGTGCTTGCCTAGAATGCATAAGGCCCTGGGTTCATTCCCAGCATCCTATAAACCAAGCATGATGGTGCGTGTCTGTAATCACAGCACTCAGGAAGGAGATGGGGGCAGGAGGAGAAGGAGCCCAAGGTTGTCACTGACTACATGAGTTCAAGACTAGCCTGTGCTACATGAGAACCTGTCTCAGAAAAGACAAATCCAGGGCAGGACCCACCAAGATCCAACACATGTAACAAGTGAGTGGTGGCTGTGTTCCAAGTGGGTCAGAGAGCAGTGTCAGAAACTTCCTAGGGTCTCCTGGCAGGGTAGCCTGGCCACAGAGATTGGGACATGCCTTGGTGATCCTTGGTTCCCTGGAGGCCAATAAAAGAGTATCCATGCCACAGCTGAGCATGGCTTTGAATTCTAGATGGTGCTATCCAGGGCTGGGGATCCCACCAAGCCTCCTGCAGAGATATATGCCCAGGACCCTGTTCATTCACAGAGCTCTAACTCCACCAGTGTGGACCTCAGGTTCATATTGGGTCTTAGTGAGGGCAGGAATATCACAGCCAGGAAATGCAGGAGTCCACTCATTCTATCAGTCATGATGCAAATCCTGTCCTCCAGATCCCTAAGCTGCATCTCTCACCCGCAGAACGTGATTGAGGGGTTCCTTCCACCAGAATGGGGTGGGAGGACAAGAGACCCTTCCTTTCTGGAAATCCAAATTCACAAGGACACCTACTGACAAAGCAAAGGGCAACAGGGTTTTTAGAAGTAACAGGAAAGGAGCTGCATGAGTCCACCATGCTAGAGCCAAAGCATTTTTGCAAGTCACTCAGGGTCTCTACTAGAGGGGCACCTGGCTGACCCCTGTGTGGAAGTTCCCGTCAACAGGAAAACATGGCTCAGCCCTGCAGCGTTGGGCCCTGGAATCGTCACCAGGGCCATTCGGGTCATCCACCCCAACTGTGTTTGTCAGGGATAAATATTTAGATGTTCTACATTATAGGCAAACCACAATCTGTACAGCCTGCTTGCGGGTGGGGGGATTGGCAGCTGAATGAACAGTGAACCCTATGATTACAAAGATCCTTAACACATTTCATTGGTTCCCTTAGATGTTTTGGAACCAGACAAAAGGGTGATTGGACAACATTGCAAATGGATGGATGTCACTAAATTGTAGGATTTTTTTGTCTTTTTGAGACAGGGTCTCCCTGTAGCCCCAGCTATCTTGGAACTTGCTATGTAGGCCAGGCTGGCCTCGAACTCACAGAGATACACCTGCTTCTGCCTCCCAAGTGCTGGGATTAAAGGCAGGCACCACCACGCCCAGCTAAAATTGCAGATCTTTAAATGTTCATTTCATGTTCCATGGATTTCACTTCTTTTTTTAAAGACCTTGTAGTCTAGTACTTTATTTGAAAATGCAGGAAAAAGTTGGGGGCAGCATAGCGAGAGGGTATCCAAAGCCCACCTCAGATACAGAAGGGTCTCTAACACTCACTCACCTGTCCTTGGGACAGGTCTCTGTGCTCCTCAGCAAGATCTGGGGAGCCTCAAGACCATGCATGGTGTTGGCTGAGAGCTCATGACCTTGAAGAATCCCATTACCAGCCTCTTTCTTGAGAGTGCCACGATTTGTTTGCATATTTTTTCCTTCTTTTAAAAATATTTATTTATTCATTTATTTGTGTGTGTGCGCGCACACACTTGAACACGCATGCACACATGTGGAGGTCAGAGGACACCTTGCAAATGTCAGTTCTCTCTTTCCATGTGGATACTGGGTATTGAACTCAGGTCATCAGCCTTGGCAGTAAGTGCGTCTTCCCTTGAGCCCTCTCAGGGCTCTGTTTGCATATTTTCTACAATGAAGAAACTAAAAAGTGAATCTAAGAGTAAAACACCTCACCTGGGTGTGATAATAGTGTGACTTTTGTTGTAAAGATGCATCCCAAAGGTGTGCTGATGGTGTGTAAATATCCAGGTGTCAGAGCCTTGGGGTGGAGGAAGCAAATTCCATTTCAGTCACTGCTTACTCATGAGAACGATGATGTCAGAAAGCCTTACTTTGTTTGGTTTTGCAGGGCTGGCAGGTCAAGTCTATGACTTCCTGCATGCCAGGAAGCACAGGGCACTGGACCTGTACCTCTAGCTTTTAAGGCTTTCTTGTGTGTGTGTGTGTGTGTGTGTGTGTGTGTGTGTGTGTGTGTGTTTCTTTTTGGACACGGGGTCTTGCTCTATAGCCAAGGCTGGCCTGGCCTCCTGCCTCTATCTCCTGACTGCTGGGATTATGGAATGTGCCTCCATACCTGGCCTTGCTAATTTCTTTGGAACTTTTCCCTCAGACTGACAGGGTGGATGGTAGAGTTCTGCAGTGACAGATGGCCACACTCTAGAGCTCAGCATCACATGCCACCCCAGCCCATGAACAGCTTGGCCCCTTCAAAGCAATGGTGGGAGTTAGCCAATGTGCCCACTGGGGCTGAGGGAACGCACCCTCAACTTCAGAGCAGGCAGGCGAATGTGGATTCTCTTTCTGAACCTGATACTGCTCCTCTAGGATTCCTCCCATCTGAGATCACCACATTTCTTGTCTTGAGCCCTTGACTCTGGCCTTGCTGTTTGTAGCTAAAAACAGCTCATGGTAGGTTCTATACAGAGTCCACAGGGACCAGGACTTTGGAGACCTGAGGTGATCGCCCCCAGCTCCCCCAGAAGCCTACCTGGCCCCAGCCTTCTAACCCATACCACCAGTGCCAAGATGAGATACACTCCAAGGCCATTCATAAAAGCCTGTCACACTGTCCCTACCATGAGTTCTGATGCCTGACTTCTCTCTCACCTGTTGGGACAACTGGTAACAGTGTTTGCTAAGCATTTTCTTGATGGAGACTTGGGAGTGAGGGGTCTTTGTGTCTTTATTCCCCTTTTGGGGAGATAAGAGCTCACTCTGTAAGCCAGGCTAGCCTCAAGATCACAGCTACCCTCCTGCCTCAGCTTCCTAAGCACTGGGGTGACAGGTATGAGCCTAGCTAGGGGACTGTCTTGTTTCCCCCTGCACAAGCCACTGACAGACCCTCCCAGGTAATTCAGATACACAGCTTTGTTAGCAGAAACAATAAAAAAGAAGACGAACAGTTCAAGTCTGCACTAATTATTTCAAACTTGCCTTGTTCCAGACAAAGTGAATCAGATTTTACCTAAAATTTCCCTGTTCCCATTTATTCTGAGCCTTGGTTTACATGTGACTTTACCTGCAGACTTAGATAGAAGTCTATAGGCTTTATAGACCTCATTTTGATTGGAATGCTTTTACCTGCAAACAGCCAGGCACCCAAGTCGAGGGCTCAAGTGAGAGCCACGTAACATACCTCTGAGGGGTCTTTTAAGATGCTGAACCATCTGGGTGAGACCGTCTGGCATCTCGACGGACAGACCAGTTGCCCCTTTAGAGTCTGCTCAGTCCTCGGATGTGGCAGAAGCATTCCTCATTCTCAGCTAAACTGACCTTTTAGACTGAGGTCACAGATGATGAAGTGAGTAAGCCCACTCTCTGAGTGTGTACAGTGCCACTTGTCGCTGAAGGCTGGGGCAAACACACTCTCAGAAGTTGTGGCAGCACCAGGCAGAACATGGGCAGAAAGAACTAACTGCATAGTTACCGCAAAAACAGTCCAACGTACTTATTCTGCAGGGAGAAAATGGATCTACTTGGGGGCGTGGTTAACTCTGCTGGAGGAATGATAATTGCCTGGGACCCAAGTGCACCCCTTCCCCGAACTCCCTTGTAACTAGGCACCGTTCAGTTTGTGCTGAGATTCTGCTGCTCAGAACAAAAATGTCTTCCCTGATCCATGCTGGGAATAATGTCTAAAATGCAATACATTTAGTGTACCCTGTCAGCCCCTCTACCAACAGGGGTAGGAGTCATACTGCCCAGGGTCAGGGACACATAGCCCAGGCTGGGGTTCTGGCCGGCAAGGCTGGGCAGGTACTAGAGAGTCTAACTGAGCCTTAGAAACCAGAAAGATACAGAGGGCGCAGCTGCCTCAGGACTGCTATGTACACGGTCAAGGGC
Organism: Nannospalax galili; assembly: GCF_000622305.1. Taxonomy (NCBI): domain Eukaryota; kingdom Metazoa; phylum Chordata; class Mammalia; order Rodentia; family Spalacidae; genus Nannospalax; species Nannospalax galili. The sequence continues at coordinate 3,142,547 of NW_008330120.1, forward strand.
AGAACTACACACACACTCCACACACACAAATACCCACATACACACACACTATTTGCCTCAAAAGCAACCAGAGTCTGATGGGAAAATGTGCCAACCAAAGCACCCGTTACCCAGAGCAGCTCCACGGCTTTGAAGAGGCAACACAAGACCAACGGCAAAGGAGGAGAGAAACTTGTGTTTTGGGTGTTTCAAAAGACAGTCGTGGCAGAAAAGCAGCCTGCCGTGGCAGCATTGATGGCAGCCCACAGCACAGACTTGGGTGTCTGTCTTCTTAACTATCCAGTGTCTCAGGCAGAAAACTTGGGGCTTGGAGCCCGTCCTCACCCAGGCCCTGTTCTGTAATGCGTTTGCTCTCCCCCCATGTCACACTCTGCTGATCCGAAAGCCAGCTGAGATGGCCCCAGGATTCTTTCCCAAGCAGGATCCAAGGAAGTCTGGGGCCAAAAGGCCACTTTCCAAATCCTCTGTCTCTTCCTGAACTGACCTGGCCAAGCTGTGTGGTGTCTGTTTCAGGAGCTGGACTCCCCATGGCCTTCCACCAAGTAACAGGGAGGTCCATGAACAACCCAGGACTTCTTTCAGACAATGGTATGAGGGGCAGGGGAGATAGTTCCATCAGTAAAGTGCTCACCACACAAGCATGAGGATCTGAGGTCAATCCCTATCACCCAGGTCAAAAGCCTGGTGTAGGGCAGGGGGATCCAAGGGGCTCACTGGCCAGCAAGTCTAGTCAGGTTTGTGAGCTCTGGGATCATCAACAGACCCTGTCTCAAAAAATAAGGCAGAGGGCAATTGGGGAAGACATCCAGTATTGTGTATGACCTCCACACACATGTACACACATGGGCAGTCCCATTCAAACATATATGCATGTACACACATACCCAAAAGCAGACACATGCACACACACACACATGTGCACACATACACACACTCGGCCATAAAGCAAGTGAGATTGGATTTGCCCCCAATGGTAAATGGGAAGTTCAGGTGTCTGGGTCAAAACGTTTTTACAAGTATTTCTATGTTTAACCATTTTGAACATGTAGTGAATATGTGAAGCCCACTGGAGCAATATTCAAAGAAACCTTACCAATTTGTTTTGTTTATTTAGATGGGCTCTCCCCGTGTAGCCCTGGCTGCCTGGAACTTGCTCTGTAGAGCAGGCTGCCTCAGACTCACAGAGATCCACCTGCCTCTGCCTCCTGAGTGCTGAGATTAAAAACATGCACCAACATGCTCAGTCTAAAACAAACAATAAAAACAAAGCAAAACAAAAACTTTGCCGTTTTATTTACTGTTTGACTTATTGTGTTTCTTAAATCCTTTTTGAATACTCTAGTATTCCTGGGAGTGGTTATTTTTTAAAGTCCTTTAAGGTTTTGACTGACACATAATTCCATATACTTATGTTTTTGTTTTTCTCTCTCTTTGGGTAAAAGTCCCGGGTGTCGTTGTGTGGAATTGGGTCTTCACAGCCCCCACTTGGAAAAAGAGAGGAAGGGAAGGAGCCAGTGAGGTAATTGACCACATCCAAAATACTGTTTGTGAGCTATTAATGATAAAGTGTTTGGTGAAAAAAATACTTCCTGGACTTTCTTCGTCGTACTTTTAACAATTGGGTGCGCTTTTCATCAGGCAGCTTCTCGGAGCTGTCACGTTATTTAAATGAGAGCCTCGCTGACATTTGCAGATGATTGTGTTCGGTAGGAACTAAAAAGATATGTTCTAAGCACGGCTTTGATGGGCACCGTTCGGGCTTTAAAAATAAAGGTTTTGAGCACTTCAATTTTGGAGTGACTTGCCTTCGTTCAGCACGGAAATCGAGAACACTCCCAGCTACTTTGAAAAAGAACAGAGGAAAAACTTTTGTGCTTCGAGACGAACAGACGAATGTTCCACAAGTGACATTTGAAAGGCACGGGTGGTGGGAATCAGTGCTCAAAATATACTTAGAAACACTCTGCAACTCATTGTTCGTTACATATTTAATTATTCTAGCTACGAGCATGTCAAAGAAAGTTTCGGGTACACGTGTTGTTCCTTAAGGAAAAACGTTGGAGATGAAATCTGACTTTGCACAGGAATTTAAAGTGGTGAACGTGTGAACCAGTGCTCCTGGCTGTGGACACCGGCTGGCCACAGAGGCTACCATCACTCCATCCCACATTTGCAGAGCTCGGGCCACTTTCTGACTTGCTCTGAGTGCAGGATGTGAGGTCAGCATCAGGTTACAGGTCCAAGGGTCGAGACCATGATCCGAAAGCAAGCTCAGAGAGCGACCAAACGAATCCTGGCCATCTCAGTTCAATTTGGAAATGTATTCTACCTGCTGACTGTCCCCTCCCTGCTGGGTGGTCATCCCTCAGGAGCTACAGAGAGCTCAGAGCTTCAAGAGCAGCTTCCCTTTTGTGAGGTGATCACGTCCTTGAGCCCCCAGCCAGCTCCTGCATGGTGGGCCACCGTTCACATTTCCCAGCTATAGCTAGAGTTCTAAGAAGTTATAAGCTGCCCAGTGTCAGTTCCAGGAACCAAACTCCAGTTCTCTACAAGTGCTTTTAACCACAGAGCCATCTCTCCAGCCTTTGACTTCTTTTTAAAAAATTACATTAGTGTGTATGTGTGTGTGCATGCGTGTATGTATGCACGCGTGCGTATGTGTGTTTGCTCACATGTGCTGTGTCATGCACGTGGAGGTCAGAGGACAACTTGTGGGTATCAGTTCTCTCCTTCCACTGTGTGAGTTGAGTCCCAGGGATTGAGCGCACCTCTTCAGGCATGGAGTCACGGAGTCATCTCCCCTGCCCTGATAGTTGCTACTTTTCTGACACATTCGTGTACCAGAACCCTAACTAAAACACAATTAAATCACTAGCCCTTTGAAAACACCCTTTAGGTCAAATCTGGAGTCCAGTCTTATTTACTGAGGCAGCATGTGGCTGTAGCTCATGTAAATGCCCTGGGCTGGGTTGGTCTCTGCTCTAAACACTAAGGGATCAGCACTGGTTTCTCGTGTCTTGTGGGTGATCAGGGCCAGGGGCTCCAGGTGCCATCACAACTTTGGATGCACTACAGATCAACGCAGTGCCCTTCTTAGGTAGACAACTGTCTCAAGGGTTCACCTCAGAGTGGATTCCACCCCTGGGCTCCCTCAGTATCCGCGTGTGAGAAGTTGGAGGTCAGAGCTCTGGCAGGTACAGAGCTCAGCCTTGCCCTAGTTGTTCCCTGACTACTGTAAAGACAGCTCCAGCCTCTCTCCTCTCTCTCTCCCTCCCTCCCTCTCTCCCTCTCTCCTGTCTCCCTTTCTCCCTCTCTCTGTTCTGAGGACTGAACCCAGGACCTCAAACAAGCTAAGCCACAATCCCAGTACGCTTTTTACTGTTTTTGTTTTTTGTTTTTTGTTTTTTTTGGTCTTTTTGAGATAGGGTCTCCCTGTAGCCCCAGCTGTCCTGGAACTCACTATGTAGACCAGGCTAGCCTTGAACTCACAGACACCCGCCTGCCTCTGCCTCTGGAGTGCTGGGATTAAAGGCGTGTGTCACCACACCCGGCTTCTTTTTACTTTTTAGTTTGAGACGAGGTCTTGCGAAGTGGCCAAGCTAGGTCTTTCACTCACTCTATAGCCCAGGCAAACCCTGAACTTGGAATCCTCCTGCCTCAGCCTCCCAAATATCTGGGATGACAGACTTGTGCCACCAGGTCTGTTTTTTTTTAAAAATCAAGAAATGTCTTTCCTGATTTAACAATAGCACTAACTTAAATGATCACAAGTTAGTCAAGAGGCTAACACAAGAGAGGCAAGGGAAGTTTTTAACCTCAGGTAAAAAGTTTTACTTTCCTCAAAGAATGTGACACTGAATGCATTCTTACCTGCTAGCAGAAGCCCACCACTCCCTGTGCTTCTTGGGTTGTCATGGAAACAGAGGAGCACTATGGGCAGTTAGAGATCGGGGATGCTCTGAGCCTTGCAGTGTGAACTGGCCATGGGAAGGGTTCCAGCACCAGAGAGCCCTCATGAGAAGCTCTGCTCCTGAGTGTTTTGGAGGGTGCTGGGGTGAGCGCTGCCCACAGACTGGGCATCCTGCATCCTCTCAGGACTCAGAAGGAGCACAAGGTCCTCCCCCAGGCACCCAGAGTCACCTCAACCCTACCTCATCTGAGTACAGGGTCCACCACCGTGCACCCCCAACATGAGGACAACATGCAGCTCATCTTACAGTTCACTTATGTTTTTGAGAGGAAACAACAGCCTTCTTCCTGCCCCACTTGTACCCGTCGTAGGAGTTGGGGAGGTGGTTCATCTTCTATCAGGAGTTAATCAGTCACCATTCACCAAGTGTCAGCGGAGCGCCCCAACGCCGCCTTAATGAGGTCCTGCTCTGGTCATTATTAATTAATTTATTCATTTATTCATTAAACTTTTCAGGGTAATTTACCATCTGAAAAGAGAGGTGACAGGAACATGGGCTTGTGGCACAACTGTACAGTGGAAGCCTGAATGCGCCACTTCAGAAAGTTTCCAGTATTGAAAGTACCAAATGAAGGCGAAAAACACAACACAGTTGTGGTGGTGAATTACAACACGCCAGTGTACAGGAGAGGCAATCACATAGTCATCGCTTGCTACGGAACAGTTATTACAATGGCGTGGTATCATAAAACTGATATGTCATAAAATAATAGGGAATTTATCTTACCTTTTTTTGCATTAAGAAAATAAAATTACTCTCTGAAAACAAATTATACCTTCTCTTTGAATGGCCCTCCAGAAACTTCGTTTGTTTTGCCAGATGTTTCTTTCTGCAGGAACCTGCCCAGAAGCTGCTGGACCAGAAGGTACTTCATGGCCTCACTGCCAGCCAGGGGAGAGGGACAAAGCTTTCCACCCCGGAGCACAAAGGCCCGCCACCGTCCACCTGTGCCAGCCCTGGGCTCATTGATTTTGAAGGAAACACCCCTTTCTTCACTTGGTCAGGATCTTTGTGACCTGAAGGGAACTTTTTGGAAGAACAACAGATCCCTCCATACCTGAAGAGTGTCACTGTGGTCAGTACAGTTCCGTGTATGGCACCCACACAGAGACGTCTGGCGCAGGAACACCCTCTCTTAGACCTTTCTCTTGCCATGACCCCAGAGCTAAGCTGTCGTATGAACTTGACATTCATCTGAACTGTGTGGTCTCCAGCATCTGAACCTGATGGAGCTCTGTGGGGTTCATTCTGGGAACATGCAGAGATGCAGGCTCTGCCTGTAAGTGACCACCCAATGGAACCCTTCCTAACAGAAAAGAAAGAGAGCCACTGAAGGTACCGAGGACTCGGCGGCCCCTTTCAAACCTGGCTCTGGAATGGTCATGTGGCACCAAGCATGTGAACCACCATGGTGGCTTTGGGAGGGGGTGAGAGGGAAGCTGGCAGGGATGTCAGAAGCAAGAATCCAGTTCCACCATGTGACCAACACAGAAAGTGGTTTGCCTCAGTTTCCCCACCTGAAATAGATATCTAAGAACCCATGGTCTGCAAGACCATCTGAGGCAGTCTAGGGGCTCTGGGTACAAACCACTGACTCAGTATTCTCCTTTTGAACAGGGCAATCAAGGAGACCCAGACCCCCCCGCCCAAGTATCACCTCAGCCTTGCGCTCCAGTGACACCTGCAAACGTTAGCAAATGCCCACTGTCCCAGGCGTGTCAGTGGGAGCTGAACACAGGACCCTCCAGTGACAACCCCCTCCCTGGGGCTCTTCTCCCAGACTGTCTGATCCTGTTTCCCAATGAAAGTACACTGGTAATTTGTCTGGCTGCTTAATTTCTCCTAAGACAAAGTGACAAGCTCCTGTGCTCTCTCCCTCTGTGTTGGCTTTTATGATTTCTTTCTTTATTTTTCTATCTCGCCCACTCTTCCCTGTTGCTCAGCCTCCCCATCGCATTCAACTGCCACTCTGGTATTAGCCCACTGTCTGCCTGGCAGCCCACAATTACACACTTATTTTATTACTTGGTTTCCTACCTTGAGCTTGTGATTCATTCCTAACCTTTCCCTGCTGTAACATAAGTCCTTCCCTTCCCTCCTCAGCAGCCTCCTCACCCCTTAACTTTCAGAAGTTGATACCCGCTCACACCCTTTGATGTTGCCACAGCAAGACAGAACAGGCTTATCTGTGGCTCCGAACCCATGGCCTTATTTAAACAAATGAAGTGCTGTACTGCATGTTTTCAGGTCTCTGGGGATCAAAACAGGAGAGATAAACGGCTCAAGAAGGACAGGAAGTGACACATTGGTCCCACGGGCAGATCTTGGACCAAGACAAGTCAGAAGTTAGTAGGACTCTCCTCTCTATAGCCTAGACGGACTTCGCCACATGAGTGCACAGCCGGGAGATTGTAGAAATGAGGTGAATGTCTTTCAGATCCAGACGGCAGGGTGTGGGGCTCCTGGATGTTTTCAGAATCCCAAGGGATGATTGTAAGATGAATTGGGGGCATCTTTTATATATTTTTATTACATTTTATTTATTTATCGGGGGAGTTGGTGACACACACATACCACAGTGCATGTGTGGAGGTCAGAAGACAACTTGCAGAAATCAGTTCTCTCCTTTACCACGAGTCCCAGGAATTGAACTCAGGATTTCAGGCTTGGTGGCAGATACCTTGACCTACTGAGCCATCTTGTTAGTCCGAGGTACATCTTTTTGAAAGACCTCCAGTTCAAAGGAGACTCAGGACATGAAGCACCCAAAGTTATGTAACAAGACGTTCTCTGCGTGGGAACCAGTACAGGACTTTCTTGGAAGATTCTGTGAAGAAAGAAAATGGGAAGACAATTTTGGCAGAGGAGGGTCTGAGAGCTAGAGACCCATGGCTGTCTTGTGGGACTCCTTGATATTTACAGGAGAAATTCGAGGCTTCAGAGGTAGAGACTTGGCCAAGGCTGGAGCCTAGGCTCAAAGGAGAATATAAAAACGGGCTTTGAAACACAGGCACGTGGGTAGGAGGTGGTGAAGGGCAGGCCAAGTAGCCACCCTCACCAATTCCACCTGAACCAAACAGCCACAAGAACAAACATGAAAAGGCCCAGCAAAGGACTAGAACACCAGGTGGCTCTTAGCACAGGAGTGGAATCTTTGTGGTGTGAATTTGTGACTTACAGGCTTTCCATCTCTCATCAGCTTCTGTTCTGAGCCTTTCATGCTTATCCAACTTTCCTATTCCGTGTCCCCCACCTCCCGTCACAGGTTGAATTTACCTTTTAAAGACATTCAGTCCAGAGGCTTTTAGAGTAATCACAGGTTCACACAGGCACCCCCCACCTCCTTGCGACTGTGTCATCATCACCTCCCTCAGCCGCACTCCTATGCGCATACACCATCTCTCCTCCCCATCCCTGCGGCCCCAATCCATTCTCCATCCTGTACACACGCCCGTTTCAGGGTGTCATATGCATGGGATCATGCAGTGTGTACCCTTTGGTTGTTTGTGACTGGCATCTTTCACTTGAGCTGACTTACATTGTAGCATATGTTCGGAACACCATTCTTTTTTGTGGCTGAATGATATCCCACCATGTGGCTATGCCACGCTTTATCGGCCCATTGGTTGACAAGCCCTTGGGGTGTCTCCATTTGTGGGTCAGTGTGAAGAATGCCCCTGGCTCTTCCCCTTAACAATGCTATCTATGCATGTTCCATTCACCTAGGGCAGCTGCCTGCTCACGCTCCTCATCCCAGCTGCCTGACCCTAAGTCTTGCAAAAGAATAAATAATCAAGACTGAGCACTGCTGGGCGTCCATCTTCCCCAACAGGGGCTTGGTGTCCTGCTTGAATCCTGACATTACCTCCAAATGTCCCTATGACATTTCAGTTTTTCTCTGTGTCGTCTCTTGAAGAACCTTTAGACTTCTGATTGACCAATCCGTCAGTTTCCATATTCATATCTGAAAGTCCTTGCTGTCAGGCTTGAGAGTGTCTAATACAGTTAGTTCTGTGCTCTGTCTCGGGTCCCCAAGCTTCCCAATTCAGCCTTCACAGTTCTGCCACATAGAAAGCAAAGCATTGCTCCAGAATCATGAGACCGTGCACCTGGGACGTTGGCACAACTCGTCAGAGGCAAAACCAGGATAAGGTCCAGGCTGGAGAGATGGCTCATCAGTTAAGAGTACTTGCTGTTCTTGCAGAGAACCTGAGTTTGGTTCCCAGCACCCATATCAAATGGCTCACAACCCCTGTACTCCAACTCCAGGGAATCCAACACCCTCTTCTGGCTTCTGTGGGCACACATACATACAGACACATAAATAAAAAATAAATCTTAGAAAAAAGAGAAAATGGCATCCAGATCTGTAGCTGCCTCATCTTTATGCCCTCCACAAGAACTGGTGTGTGTGCACGCGTACACGTGCGTGTATGTGTGTGTGTGTGTGTGAAAATGACTTAAGTTGCCTTTTAAAATCATTTCTTGACCAGTGGAAAATCAATGGTTAAACGGGACCATTGAAATCAGGTATTGGACTGGTAGGACGGCTCCATGGGTAAAGGTGCTTGCTGCCAAGCCCGATGACCTGAATTCAATTCCCTGGGACGCACAAGAACACAAGGAGAGGACCAACTCCACAAAGTTGTCCTCTGACTTCAACAGGCATGCTATGGAATGCATGTGTACATGCATTCAAACACACACACACACACACGCACACACACACACACACACACACACACACGCACACACACACACACACACACGCACACACACACACACACACACGCACACACACACACACACACACGCACACACACACACACACACACGCACACACACACACACACACACGCACACACACACACACACACACACACACACACACACACACTACGTATTAAAAAGTTAGAAAGAGATGTACCCGTCAGTGATGTGAGGCACCTATAAAACCGTGCTGTGTGGCCCTTGTATTTCAGCAGTACACACCACTCTCGCATATTTCCCCCTTTTTTGATCTGTATACATGTGTATATTCAGGTGCGTGTACGTGTGTGCACATGCCTGTGGAGGCCAGAAGTCAATCCCCGGTGTCTTCCCCAACTACTCTCCACCTTAATATTATTGTTTTTGAGACAGTCTCTCACTGAACCTGTAGCTCACCAATTTAGCCAGGCTGTCGAACCACTGAGCCCTAGGAATCCTTCTATCTGTGCATCCCCACCCAACACTGGGATTCTAGGTATACACTGCCATGCCTGGATTTCTGTTTTTATTATGTGTATGAGGGTTTTGCTTTGCATGTATATAAGTGCACTACACACATGCCACAGCCACAGAGGCCAGAAGAGGGCGTCGGATTCCCTGGAGCTGGGATTTTGGATGGTTGTGAGCCCCCTGTGAGTGCTGAGAACCAAACCCAGTTCCTCTCTAAGAACAGCACATACTCTTTACCTGTTGAGCCATCTCTCCAGCCCCTACACCCGGCTTTTTATGTGGGTTCTGGGGATCCAAACTCAGGCCCTTGTGCTTGTGTGACAGGCATTTTACTAAAGAGCCAGCCTTCCTAGCCCTGTGCTCACATCTCAGTTAAGGGCAGTGGACTCCAGCCAGATAAAGCTCATCAATTCTGGCGCCATTAATTTATAGTCAATCTGATAGAGGCTGGGTTAAAGTTTACTCCTTATGATCTTCAAGAAAGGCTTTGCTAAGCAAATTGATGTTGTCAACAAGATTTCTGGTGCCTGTTGAAACCGCTTTAAAAAGCACAAGATGTTTTCAAGCACATCGAACAGGGCCAGATTTAGAGCTACACCTCCTGGATGGGCATCATCTAAGATGGGATCAGTATTGACCTCGAAGAGAGTTCTGAATCATTCTAGCCCAGCCCCTTTCAATCTCCCTGAAGAATTTTCCTAAGCCGCCCTCTCTTAGCCCTGTTCTTGTCGGCTTTGAAAGTAATCAAACATCCTTTTCTTTTAATTGGAAAGTCATTTGAACTTTTTACTCAGTCACCCAAGCCTTCTCGACAGCAGTCCAAAGGGTAATGAAAGGGACGATTCTGTGGTGACAGAGAGCTTTCCAGGCCACTGAGCTCTGTTGGTAAAGAACTCAGCATTTTAAATTGGACAGTAACGCAGACAGATTTAGCCATTGACATAATGGAGTGAAACACTTAAGTCTAGACACATACGTGCGGGGAAGTGCTGTCCTTAAAACATTCTTGGGATGAATTGGAGAGCTGTGGGGAGGAGCCTCTGAGTTAGAATCAAGTTGCCATCAAGAAGAGGGGAAGGCACAAAGGGGTCCACAAAGTCTCGGTCCCCTCTCCCAGACCCGCAGTAGGAAGCGTCCCCATCTTTGTTTGCATGGGAATCTGAACGGGGCTCACTCATCCCCCTCAAGGTTCTGATTCCATTAGCTGTTGTGGGGCCTGCTTCTCGGGAGCAGTGATTCACTGTGGAGAAGTCTCACCTCCAAGCAGCACCCTGCTATAGACCTCGCATGGCCAGGAGGCTGTGCACATCTGGTATGGTGCCCATATGATTAAGGGGAACACTGGGAGTCAGCAAAGTGGCTCAACAGGTAAAGGTGCTTGCTGCCAAGCCTGACAACCTGAGGTTAATTCCTGGGACCCACATGATAGGAGAGAAATGACCCTCCCAAGTTGTCCTCTGACCTCTATGTGTGTGCTGAGGCATGCAAGTACTCCCCCTCACACACAAAATAAATAAATGTAAAAAAGTGGGGAACACTAAAGACAGGATTGAGAAGGGAGGGTCTGGGGTGTCCCAACAGGCAGCGTTGAGCCTTGCTCTCTAAAAGATTGTGCCACTCAATCTTTGTCACTCCACTGGTGTGGCAAATATTCTTGGAACCGAAACATTTTCATCCTGGAGGGACACTCCCTAAGACTCTAAAGTATAAAGTTCACAAGTCTCAGGGGGTCCCTGAAACTTACAAGCTTCCCCAGGCTCCCTCCCCAAGGTTATACAAGTAGTAAGGACTGCAGGGAGACAGTAAAGCCGAGAGCTCCAGGTGAACTGTCACCCATACTTCAGAAGGCTGAAGGTGCGTTGTCTCTGAATCATTTCTGCCTCTGTAAGAAGCCCTTCATCCACACTCCTGTAAGCAATTCCAATAAACTCCCTGGTTCACTGAGTTGGACTTTGGTGGATTCATTCCTTGTTCTATGGTCAGTGTCTTATCTGGGGTGCGTAGATGTCTGTTCAGGTCTCCCCAGGAAAAGTCACATAACTTGTAGACAAAAGAGAGTGTAGATTGAACCTGGAGAAAACAGAAGAGGGACCTGAGGTGGAGCAGAATCTGGCCACTAACAGTAGAACCCAGGATTATGGTGAAATATTTCTCTAGGCAGTGGTTCTGACCTAGGGTGATTCTTGCCCCTGCCCAGAGGCAAAGACCACATTCAGAAACCCTGGGCTGTTGCCCACCTTGGGACAGTTCAGTCTAATCTCTCTGAATTGTTTTGTTTGGCTTTACTAAATAAACTTCTGTTTCAGTCATCTGTGTCTCTTGACTGAATTCTTTCAAGAAGCTAAGAATAGGATCCCTATAACGGAAACCGATCTCTAGTGTACAAATGAGGAGACTGAGGCCCAGAGGGTTCAGGCTTCTTCGAGGTCGTAGTGGAGTTAGGACAAGCATTCCAGACCAGGCCTCACCACCCAGTCTTGCGGGCTGTTTTGAAGACATGGTGGCTGTCATTAGCAATAGCTGCAAAGTCAGGGCATCCTGGGTGACTGAATGGTATGTGTCTCCACAGAAGGATGGTGCTTTTGTCGTAGAGTAAGAAACACCCTTTCCTGGATGCCCCAGTGCCTTCCATGTCTGGTTAGTTCCCTGCGGAGTTCTGAAAGAGGCAAGCCTCTGGAGCCCTAAGCTGTAAGCCAGGCCCTGAGCTGAGGAGCAGCAGAGAGATGAGCCCAAGCCTCTGTGGCATCAGCTGCCCTGTGACATCAATGCATGCATATTAACGAATGATTACAAAATTTCACTCAGGCCTGGTAACACGGGCCTGTCACCCCAGCTTCCCGGGAGGCTAAGGCAGGAGGATCAGGAGTTGAAGCTCTGCCTGGGCAACTTAGTGAGGTCCTGTCTCAATAAAAAGTGAAGCGCACTGGGGATATGGTTTAGTGGTAGAACACTTGCTTAGCTTGTGACAGGTCCCAGGTTCAATTCCCAGTACTGCTGGTGGGAAGGGCAAAATGGCATGCAAACAGTTGCAGGAAAAAATAATACAAAAGCCATCTTATAAATATTACCAGGCTTGAGTTTGACAGTTTTGCAGATAGCAATTGTTCTGAAAAACTTCCCCCTACAGATAAAAGCCCTATGGAAAACGCCCCGAGATCTCTTCAGGCTTTTATGATCTGGAACAGGCACTGAAAGCTATTACATCTTTAACCCGGGTACCCACAACAAAAACTCAGAAGTGTTCCATCAAACGAAGATGAACGTTGTGATGGCGCTAGGAACACGGGTGTCCTTGAAGCGTGTCCCTTCATCAGTTCTGCTAGCCCGACCTGCAAGGCCGGCCCTGTCTGAACTCCACTCTCCAGCGTCAACTCTGCCTGGCACTGTTCCCTCATTAGCAAAAGAAGCTTTAAACTAACTGGTTTCTGAGCAGTCAGCTCCCTGCATTCCTTTCCCAGGCCCCACAAGAGGCTCCTACCTACCACGCTGTAGGCTCACCTGTGCCAAGGTAAAGACTTTGTCCTCCTTTATTTGACAACTGCTGGTAATTAGAAAATTACCTCTAAATTCATCTTTCAAAAACAACTAAAGTCCAGTCTAGTTGCTGAAGGGCATTTTAGGTCCACAACATCCTGATAGATTGCTGGCAAGAAGCCAGAGAATAGTCCTCAGAAAAAGGCAGGTCAATGGAAGGTTCTAAAGTAGATCAAAGGTGCACAGGGATACATTGACAATGGAGGTCAGAGCCTTACACCTCTGTGTCTGCCCCACGGAGGTTCTGGAACACACAGTGGCATAGAGTCCCCCAGCCAGTGACTGGGAGGTTGAGTTAGTGAACTACAGACAGACACAACCTATGCTGCCAGTTGTTAGATCCTTCTGGGTGACCTTGAGTCTGATCAGCAGGTGAATGCAAGTCACATGCCTTTCAGGGCTGGATGTGCAGGATGGGGAGGTGACACAGTTCTTTCCTCCTGGGTCTGTACCCCCAGGGAAAGTCAGAAGTCAAGTCAAAGACACTCGAAGCACAGGTGGGGTAGAGGTCTGGCGTGGGAAAGAAGAGGGCTGGAACACAGAACACAGATCTTGTGTCCCTGGTGGGAAGGTATGGGCCACATTTGAGAGAAGGAGCCTTCCAGAAGTAGGCTTGCAAGAAGGATTCGTGAGTCAGGAAGAGGGCTAGGAGGTTGTAATAGGGAGAGAAAGAAGACCCCAGATGCTGAAGGCCAGAGCTGTGTCATGGAGACATGGGGCCAGTGTGAAGCGATACAGTGGAGAACAAGGGAATTGACATCCTGGGCCCCTCATAGATCAGATTTTCAAATATAACATGCAAGGAACAGCTTCCTTCACATAAGCTAAGCTGTGTCAAACCACAAAGACCAGCTGGCTTTGAACACACTACATAGCCCAGGCTAGCAGCTGAGAAGTTTCAAAAACTTAAATAATACAGGACATTCTCTGGCTTAAATTCCTCCCTGGTCTTCATGCTGAACCCCAACAAGATTCAAGGCCTTTCCTGAGGCCTGCATCCAGTTTGCAGGAGCTAGGCTCTGTGTCTTCTCCAACCTGCTGTGGGTTCTCTGGATGGAGGGGAAGCAGGAGCAGGTATACAGGACCCCAAGAGGCCCAGGGGTCTATTGGAAGGGGTTTGCTGCAGGGGTCAACTCATGAAAAGAGAGAGGTAGGTAAGCAAACCATCCAGGGAGTAAAGAGAAGGTATGTGTGCATGTGTGTGTATACATGTGTGTTCACATGTGCGTCCCTGAGTGATGGGACTAGATTGTTACAATCAGATGTACTAGAATCAGAATATTTCTTGAGGGAGGCAAGGAAGACGGGTCAGTCAGTACAGTACTCACCTCACAAGCAGGCGCTCTACCCCAGAATCACATTAAAGGAGCCAGGCATGAGGTATGCCTGAAATCTCAGCACCGGGAAGGCAGAGGCAGCTGGATCCCTGGGGCTCACTGACCCCTGCCTCCCCAGCCTAGACTAACTAGTGAGCTCCTGGCTAATAAGAGTCCTTGTCTCAAAATAAGGTGGTCAGTGTTTCTGAGGATGCCCAAAGTTGTCATCTGGCCTCCACAGTACACCTGCGCACACACAGCGTGTACACACACACACACACACACACACACACACACGTTTTTTGAAAATCCTAATGAGTTTATTGGGCTTGTTAACAGAGCATAGGGTGGGGGTTACTTAAAGAAGAGTGGGCTCCCCCCTCCCCATTTATGGCTGTGCTGGAAAGTCCACACTCAGACATAGCTCCTGTGACTTCCTGACAGCCTCACAAAATGGCGAAGAGAGGTACCTCATGGCATTCTTAGCTTATATATCCTCCACCCCTCCCCTATAAGCAGCTAAGGTGACTGATTGGGTGGGAGGGATAACTGACTCCCCCCTCAATGCCTGGATGAGCTTGGGAAAGAGGACATACACTTTTTTTTTTTTTTTTTTTTTTTTTTTGGTGGTGAGAATGTGGGCCAGGTTCTGAACTGTTAAAACAACAGCCCAAACTCTGGGGAATGTTGAAACACCCCTTAGCTTCAACACAAAAGGCCAGCAGGGCAGGCTTTGCTTCCTGCTGGAGGCCCTGGCAGTAACCCCCGGGGTCCCACCTTGCTGTCCTGTGTCCCTGCAGTGGTCATTTCAGCTGTGCTCACGCTCCCCTGACATTGACAGGCAGCCCAGACTTTCCCTGTTCCCTGTGAGGCATGGGAACTGGTGAGTCGTCCACACCCTGGGTCCTTTGTGTGGCTACTGCTCGAGACACTTGGCAGCCTTGGGGGTCCACGGAAGACAGAGTGACCCCAGTGATACCTTTGCCAGCTTTCTCTTCTAGTACCATTTTCTTCTATTTTTCTTCCACTTCTCTAGAACCCCCAGAGAACTGTCAGCACCAAGCCTCAGATCTTAGCTCTGCTTCCTGGGGACCCAAACAAAGGCAGGGCCATGTCCTGTGGCCAGTGCCCCTCAGAACAACACAACCCCCACCAAGCACTGAGATAGCCAGAGGGTGAGCTGCTGCTTCTGTGCCTGAATGGTGGGTGCAGTTCATGGGACGATGGACCATATCCTCCAACTCCTAGCTGACTGAGGAGGGCCAAAGCCACATGGGCCAGCGGATTGTTCCAGATGTGAACTGGTCTGGGGTGAGGGGCAAAGGGCAGAGGACTGGCTGGTGAAATTCCGCATACAGCTCCAGACCAGAACTGAGCTCTGAAGTCACTTTGGGTCCAGTCTGAGTGACGCCACCTGCTTCCCCAGCTGCAGACCTTGGACACCCCACGCCTACCCATCTCCCCAGGGGGTAAATGGAGGAAGTGGACCCCAGCATCCCTTTGGTGAGCTGCAGAGCATTGCACAGTGTTAGTCATTATGGCTTCCAGAACTCTCCCTTGAGAAAAGGAGCCATTAATAAATGACTAAACTGCTTCCAAGTATCACTACCTAACTTCTGAGTCCTCTTGTTCTGGAGCTTAAAAAATGAGGATGAGAAGAAAAATATTGAGAACAGAGGTCACCCTCTGGCTTGCACCAGATTCACTGCTGTTCTGCTTAGCTGACAGGAAAATTGGACACTCTGGGGACTCCTTGCCAGTTTTAAACCGGGGTGCCTTGACTCGCATACCCAGCAACAGCTCTCTCAGCTGCTAGATCAGAGAACAACTGTTCCTACGGGGAAAACCCTGTCCCTCTCCAGCCAAAGTCAGTGACTTGCCTGGTCCTTCCAGGCAAACCACTTCCTGATCTTTGTCCTAGATTCAGAAACACATCACTCATCTGTAGCACAGGTCCTTGCAATGCCACATTTGAGCAAGCTACCACTTTGCACTGAGTAGGCCTGGACTTCGGAAAGGGGCTAGGACCAGAGGGTCCCGGGGTTTTTCTACCTGCCTGGACAGGCTCTACAGACATGTTGGGCTCCAACCTCCAAATGGTTCCTCAGACGACAGCTGTCCCCTCCTGCAGATGCCTGGGCCCCACTAACTGTGTGGAGCAGAGGGACTTTGGAGCCCTCAGGATTAAGATCAGTGTCCTCTCCAGCGGCACCAATATGTGCCAGGGTTATAGTATAGGTGCCCCAGGCCCTGGGGTCCAGATAAGATAGGTGGGAGCCTCACTTGTGAACCTGTGGAAACACTCAGTGCCTTTCCCAGATGCCAACCCAGTCCCGGGGTGTGTGTGTGTGTGTGTGTGTGTGTGTGTGTGTGTGTGTGTGTGTATTTGTGTGTGTGTGTGTGTGTGTGTGTGTGTGTCAGGTTCCTGTGTCCTTGGATGTGCCTGGGGAGGAGAATGGAGGAGGCTGGAGCTGGGCAGCATGAGGCATGCTTTGAGGGGCTGTTCCACATCCTGATGACTGGTTACAAGTAGGAGAGAACCTTGCATTTGAGCACACATGTACCTGCACACACTCCACAGCACTCCTGGAAACCTGTGTGTATGGTGGAGTTCGAGGCCTTGTGGGAGAGAAACACACAAGTCACTGCTTCATAAGCCAACCAGAGCAGTGCTTTAACTGTTGGCAGAGCTGTCTGCCATCCCCTCCTCTGGTCTCTCTACTCTTTTCTTTCCATGGCTCTTTCCTTCAAACATACACACACACACACACACACACACACACACACACACACACGAGAGAGACAGAGAGAGAGAGAGAGAGAGAGGATGGATTCTTCTTTCCTCCTCATCCTCTTCCTACTCCTCCTCTTCTTGAAAGAAGGTTCCATGTAGCCCAGGCAGGCCCAGAACTTGCTATGTACCAGAGGATGACCTTGAACTTCTGGTCTTCTTGTCTCCACCTCCTGATGACTGGGATTACAGGTGTGCACTGCCATCTCTTGTTTATGAAGAGTTGGGAATGGAACCCAGGGCCTCATGCATGCTAGGCAAGCACTTTGCCAAATGAGCCACATCCCTAACCCCAGTTCTCCATTTCTAAAGCAGAGTGCTGTAGCCAGCCAGGGGCTTGATCAGGACCTCATCCCACCTGTCAGGAACTTCTCAGGGAGATTTCCTAAATGGGGACACTTCCACTACCAGCAAAGATGCAATGGGAACTGGAGAGATGTCTCAACCTCTTGCAGAAGACCCAGGTTCGAATCCCAGCACCCACATGATGGCTAACAACCTTTGGTCCAGTTACAGTGGATCCAGTGCCCTCTTCGGGCCTCCACAGGCATTGCACGCATGGGTGCGCTTACTTACATGTAGACAAAACATTCACACACATAAAATAAAAATAGGTAAGAATTTAAAAATTACTGAAAAGAAAGAGGCAGAGGCAAGCTGCACAGAGCCACCTCTCACAGACAGGTGGAACCCAGCTTAGGGACACCCTCTGGTTCAGTGAAGCAATTCCACAGGCTCTGCGACTCCCTCATCCTCCTCTGGGATTTCTGCTGTCAGCTTGCTTTCTCTTTCCTTCTGTCTTTCCTTTCACAAATAAGTGGCCAGCTCCTCCCAAGAGGCTCACAAGAGAAAGCCAAAGTGAAGGTCATTTGCTGTCACACAGAACACTGCCCCACAGCCCTCTAGTCCCCTGTGTTCTGTTCAGGAGGAGAATTCTCTTCCCCTTCCCAGACTGCGCCTTGGGCTTCTTGCTCTGAAACTGACTTTGGAACATGTGTCTATAAAAAGCCGGGGTGCTTTGAACAGGAGAAGTCTCCAGGAGCATGCAGGCAGCACCCCCAACTCTGAGAACTGGATTTCACATGGTTTTATTACATACACAGTCTTATAAATTTTACAAGCAGAACAGTTAACGTTCTAAGACACTTATTAAGCTCAGCTAATTAAATATGTACAACTGAGAGCACAGATTAAACCAGGCCCTTCACACAATGGTTGTAAGCACAACGGTGGTTCTCATGCTGCTCTGAGAACCAGGTAAAGCTGGTGGTGTGGCTCACTGACAGAGACATTCACCTACTGCGTGAGAGGCCCTAGTTTGATCTCCAGTACTGGGGGAAAAAAATCTACTCAGAACCAAGCTAAATTATTACAGATGACCACACCATTGAGCTGGACGCTTACCTGTAATCCCAGCATGAGGGAGGCTGGGCCAGAAGGATTAAAGTTCAAGACCAGCCTGGGCTACAATACCTTGTCTCAAAAAGCAAAACAAAACCAGCAATTGCACCACTGGGTGCCCAGGCTTGCCTACTCAGCAGATGCCAGAAGACTGTCTCCAAAGCTGGGGACACTGTTTTGGCACAAGAGTGACATACACATCACTGGATGTTACTGTCAAAGCAGAAGCATTCTGCCTTTTTGAGAGATGCTGCCTGCCATCCTTGCAGGCCTGAGCTGCCTACAAGGGAACGCGGAGTTTCAACTTTGCTTAGGGAGCTTTAGGAAGCCTGTGTTTGAAGGAAAATCAACTGCAAAATCCCCCAGACCAAAGCAGACAATGCGGTAGTCCTGAAGTCCAAACAGAGAAGGGAGGTGGGAGCACCTCTCATGATCTAGGGGCTCTTCCTGGGGAGGTGTGGCTGATGCTGGCTGGATCTGGATGGGAACCAGTGAGGTAGGGGGTCCCAGACTCTAGAGAGATTTGTGAGGTGGGAAATGGAGGCTATTGTGAGAGAAAGAAGTTTGCTAGAAGTTTCTAGAAGCATCTGGAAAGATCTGCATTGAGCACACAGGAAGCCTGAAGAAGCAGAAGGCAAAGTACAGGGAACAAAGAGCTCTGCACTAGACGACTGTGTTTACACATTAGTGGTCTTGACTTGACTGGGGCCAGGGCAGGGTCAGGGGTTCCAGTAGGGGCCTTCAGACACTGTATTGGAAACACAGGGATTCCCAAAGGAGAGGGTGCAGAGGAGGCCAAGCCTTGGACTGGTCCCTGGGCCCTGCCTGGTGCTTGAAGCTAGGGGAGAGAACTGGAAGCAGGTGGGAGATGAGGGGCTGAGAACAGAGGCCCTGGGCATTCCGATGCAAACTACGTGTCTTCCTGTTGCTGAACAAGTGACCCCAAGCTGGGTAGCTTGGTGGGGAGCACCTATATAACCCTTTCCTGCTCTGGAGATGAATCTAGATGGTTCAGTAGCTCTGCACCCTCTTCCAGAGGCCCTGGGGAACAACTCCTTTCTTGTGTCTACATCATCCGGTGGGCCCCACCTTTCCTAGTTTCTAGCCCCTCCCTCCATCTCCAAAAATCAGAGCATGTTAGCTTTGAATTTCTCCTTCTCCACTTCCTCCGACACTTGTCCTTCTGACCTTGGTGCTCCTGTCTCTCAAATTTCTTAAAGCACCACACACCTTTTTTCTGTACCATTTCCACATTCTACTTAAGTTATGTAAAAAAGAGGAGTCCTTCACAAGTCAACATGGGCCCCTTCAGTACCCCATTACCCAAACCTCCCTACCATACATGGCTAGAGAGAAAGGGGTTTACCAGCTGCTCACTGTCAAGGTCCATTGGACTAAATATAACAAAGCCCCCTTTATTTAGCAGATCCCCCTCCAATTGCCAGCAGGACAAGATGGAGGTTTTACCAATAAAATTCTGGAGAGTTCTGGAACACCTGGTACCCTTTTATATAACAGCTCTTCCTCTCGGGCCCTGTCTCTGCCACTCATGAACTTTACAATTTTGAGGATCTTTTGCCTCGTTTGTCCCCAGACTCCCTGTGCTGGGCCAGGTCGAAGCACAGCACTGAATGGCTCATGGTACATTCTTTTGGCGTTTGCACCAAAGTTCAAAGTATAACCGTGTGTATAAAAACAATGTTTTCCGAACAGGCCACTGACACGTGCCAAGATGGACACTTCTGGGCCACCCATTGGCTGAAATCAGAGTGACCAAGGGGACGTTTTGGACAAGGACTAAGCTTTCTATTTGCTTTTTTGGTACAAATTATCTTCAACACTTAGAGGAACCAAATTTTCCATGTAAACTTGGATTAAATAATAATTTACACATCCATTGCTCATGAGGATTCAGAGTACAAGAAGTAAATACAGAAATGACTAACCACACAGAGGACAATCTGGGTTTCTGGTCTCCCATTTGGAAGTGTGACACAGAGCAGTTGGTGTTCCATCTCCTTCTGTAGATGATGGCAGCGGGTGCACAGCCCAGACAGCACAAACAATCCCAGCCCCAAGAGCTGCCTCCTGGCCTGGTGTGTTAAATTCCTTCTACCTTGCACACATCCAAAGTCCATCTCGGGAAATGGCATATCCAGCATCCAAGCTGGAAGTGCTGGGTGAAACCCTTTGTAAAACCCTTCTGGGTACCCACTTCCCAACAACTCAGACCCCAGGGTGACTATAAACCATCTAGTGTATGAATGAACAGCTGTTAAGTGAAGTCAAAAGTTCCTGAAGGTTTCTTAAAGTGAAGAGGTCCTTAGATAGTTTCCCAAAATACCACTGCAGGGCCACAAAAGCAAATCTATGATGACATTGCAAAAGACTGCAGAATATGCAGATCATATGCAAATCATATGTACTCTTCATACATGCTAACAAAGTAGCAAAAAAGAGTGACACAGGACTAGGTGACTCCAGTGCCCAGCTGTTCTACCAACAGCTGTCAGCGCAGTCCAAGCACCGTCTTGGTACTACCACATTAAAAGTGACAGAGACCCTGCCCACCTAGTTTCCTTGCCCCACCCAACCTCCACTGCATGGATATCACATGCAGATATGCTTTTACATATCTTGTGCAAACATACTTTTGCATATCATGTGCAAACATGCATTTTCATCTCTTAATTACTATAACTGTGTATCAAAATATAAGTGTGAGTTAAATTATAAATATAAGAAACATAAAAATTATTCAGTGTTTAAGACAAAAGACGCCACAGGAGGGTGTCTAAAGGAGTCAGTAAGAGGTAATTCAGCGGTAAGAAAGACAAAATGCCATGTTTTTCTCTCTTTGCAAATGTAGATTTAACTCTCGTATAAGACAGAAAAGCCAAAAGAGGGTTATCTGGGAGAGGAGGACCAGGGGAGGACAATGGGGAGGATACGAGCAAAGTACACATAAAAACATCAGCAGTAACTGTTCAGAATGCCAATTAAAAATTAATTTGAAAACCAGATACACACAGAAACCAAGATGCTGTCAACCGAAGTGCCACCACCTGAGCAAGCAACTAGCTTCTCCTTACTGTTCTTCACTGGGAAGGTGAGGCAGGAGGGTTACCAGGGGCCGGGTGGGGCACCAAGCTGGGCTACAGAAGTGAATTCAAGGCTAGCCTGGCCTATGGAATGTGACCTAGTCTCAGAAGCAAAAGCAGAAAGGACTGTGGCCACACTGTCCCACCTGCTGCAGCCGCTGCTGCCCCCAGATGTTTTCTGTCAATAGAGCTTCCTACTTAACGGCCCCAGGGGACATCTGCATTTCGGACTAGATGGCCTAGACTCCCAACAATGCAGGAAAGGGGTTGTAAAAAGCCTGGGGTAGAGCCAAGAACAGCTAAAGCCAGCCTGAGGGGCTGGACCTCATACTTTGGACTAGCTGCAAGCAATTCCACCAATTTCCACCCCCTAAATCGCAGAGCTGGAGAGATTATAACTGGTAGAAACCGCTTGGTGCTCGGTGCAAATGGGATCACACCCCACTTTTCTAAACAGCCTCTTAAGTTCAGGTGTGTAAGCAGAAAACCAGCATCTTTATGAGGTGCCTCCCTCCAGATACTGTCTTCTGGGCTCACAGGGCAGCAAGCAAAATCAGAACGCAGCCCACATGCCCCTGCCTCCTCTCCCTGTGGGCCTCAGCTTTCCCAATCTGGCTTCTCCTTTTAAGAACCCACACTTTGCCCATCCAAGTGTAACTTAGTTTCCCCCTTCCATGTGCCACCTGTTACTGGCCTTGTGTCTCCTTTAATAAAAAAAAATTTTTTAGTTAAGTTGGGTGTGGTACAGGCCTTTAATCCCAGAACTCAGAAGGCGAGGCAGGCAGATCTCTATGAGATGGAGGCCAGCCTGATCTACATAGTGAGTTCCAGGCTAGCTGGAGCTACTGGGAGATCCTGTCTCAAAAGACAAAAAAAATTAGTTATTTGTATTTTATTTTATTTTATTTTATGTGTATGAGTGTTTTGCCTGTGTGTATGTAAGTGCACCACATGTGTGCAATGCTTGCAGAGGCCAGAAGAGGGCATTGGATCCCCTTTACAAAAATATGCATTTGAGCTGGAAATGGTGGTAGGTATCTGTAATCCCAGCACTGAAGAAGTGGAGACAAGAGCATCAGGAGGTCAAGGTCGTCTTCAGCTATAAGACCCACCTGAGCTACATGAGACCTTGTCTCTGAGGGCAGAAGAGGGAGGGAGAAAGAAAAGGAAAAGGGGAGGGGAAGGAAGAGGAGGGAGGAAAAGGGAGAGGAGGGGAGGGAAAAACTTAGTTCTCTCCTTCCACCATGTGCGTTCCAGGGATTGAACTCAGGTCATCAGGCTTGGAGGCAAGCACCTATACCCACTGAGCCATTTTGTAGGACTCTGAAGCCGTTTCAGGAAAACTGAAAGCATGTCAAGCAAGGTGATGAACTCTCTTGTAATCCTAGTATTAGGAGACTGAGGCAGGAGGACAGAGTTCCAGGCCAGCCTAGGCTACATAACAAGACCCTATCAGCTTGGGATATAGTTAGTGGTAGAGCTCTTGGGTTCCATCCCCAACACCACAGCACTTGGGTGTGGTCAGGCACACAAGTAATCCTAGAAATGGGGAGGTGGGAGCAGGAGGACCAGTTTAAGGCCAGCCTTGGATACAATGGAGGCCAGCCTGGGCTAAAGGAGACCTTCTCAAAACAACAAAACACAGTGGGTAAAAACATGAAAGTGAGCCATAGAGAGCAAGGACTAGGGGATCACAGGCCCCTCTCTTCAGTACAAGACCCTGTCTCAAAATAAGATAAGTAAAAATGGGGGAGGGTGGCTGGAGAGATGGCTCAGTGGTTAAGAGCACTGGCCACTCTTTCAGAGAACCTGGGTTTGGTTCCCAGCACCTACATGACAGCAAACAACCATCCATAACTCCAGTTCCAGGGGATCCAACACCCTCTTCTGGTGTCCACGGGCATCACATGATACAGGTGCACCTACCTACATGCAGGTAAAACCATAATATGCATAAAATAAATAAATCAAAATTTGTTTTTTAAATCGTGAGTGTATAAAAAAGAAAAAAAAATAGTCTGGCCAGGAGATATAGTGGACTCCAGGCCTGACCACCTGGGCTACAGAGTCTCAAAAAGCAAAAAAGAGAAAGGGATGGAGTGGGGCTTTTAATTACCTTTTGAAAAGTTCCAACATAAATCTATAATATTTATGCTGAGAAGACGCTCCAGCTGCAGAATTACCCACAAAGGGACTATGTAGGTGCCGATTGTTCAAGTGGAAGGATCCATCTAAGTGATTTAAAAGAAGTTAATATAACACTGTGTTCGTTCCAGCTCTGGCGTCTCTACTGTAATAGAAACCTGAGACATGGGCCATGGGAGAAAGCCAGTGACCCAAGAACTCACAAATGAATGCATGGTGAGCCTCCTTAAAGACTAACTGGAGTTCTTGAGTTCTATCCTCTGTACCATTGAAGACGAAACAAAAAAATCTTTGAATATAAACTCTATGCAGGGGGCTGAAGAGGTGGCTCAATCTTATAAGCACTGGCTGCTCTTGTAGAGGACCAGGATTCAAGTCCCAGCACCCACATGTTAGCTAACAACCATCTATAACTCCAGTTCCAGGGGATTCAATGCCCTTTTCTGACCTCCATGGGCATTGCATGACACAGGTGTACTTACACACATGCAGGCAATACACTCATACATATAAAATAAAAATAATAGGGGCTGGAGAGATGGCTCAGCGGTTAAGAGCACTGGCTGTTCTTGCAGAAGACCTGGGTTCAAATCCCAGCACCCACATGGCAGCTAACAACTGCCCGTAACTCCAGTTCCAGGGGATCCGACAGCCTCTTCTGTCCTCCATAGGCATTGCATGACACAGGTGCACTTACCTACATGTAGGCAAAATACACATACACATAAAAAAATAAAAATAATAAATAGTAAAAATAAATAAATAAGCCAGGCATGGTAGCGCACACCTTTAATCCCAGCACTCAGGAGGCAGAGGCAGGCAGATCTCTGTGAGCTCAAGGCCAGCCTAGTCTACATAGTGAGTTCCAGGCCAGCTGGGGCTACTGGGAGACCCTGTCTCAAAAAAGACCAATAAATATAAAATATTTTTAAAGTAAAAAAAACTATGTAAATAAGAGACAAAGACTATGAGAAGAGTTGGGAAGAACGAGCTAAGACAGAGAGGTGTGTGTGGACTCAAAAATGCCCTGACTACGGATGGGAGGAAGACCCACGTCCGGAGATGGAGAGGCCTGTTTAAATCAAGGCTGGAAGGCAGCCCCCAAGGTCATTTTCCTTTTGGAGGCCTGTTCCCCTACATTGTGACCCCTGCTTTAAGAGTTACTCCAACATGCAAATATGTTTATTCACAATCAGCAAACAAGAAAATTCTATTTTTTTGAAATGTTCTAAATGTAGAAATTTATAGACTACAGCTTTAAAAAAAAAAAAAACGTGACTTACAAATTACTTCATTTATCTGTTGTCTTTGAACTTGCATTTATTTTTATCTAGCTGAGGGTGTGGCCCAACTTTTTCTGGAGACCACCAAAATGATTGATTTTCATTAAAGATTACTTACTGGGTAATGCCAGGCATGGTGGCACAGACCTTTAATCCCAGAACTGGAGAGGCAGAGGCAGGCAGATGTCTGTGAGCTGAAGGCCAGCCTGGTCTACATAATGAGTTCTTCCAGGTCAGCTGGGGCTACAGGGAGACTCTGCCTTAAAAAGACACCCCCCCCATAAAAAAGGACTTATTGGTTAGCACAATGGCTCAGTAGGTAAAGGCACCTGCTACCAAGCTGGGTGTCCTGAATTCAATCCCTCTGACCCACACGGTGGAGAGAAACACCTGCAAGTTGTGTTCTGACTTCCACACCTCCACCATAGCATTCAACACACACACACACACACACACACACACACACACACACACACAGAGCAAATAAAGAAATGTAACATTTTTAATGACATATTGGGGTGAAACACACAATCTAAAACTTTTAGAGGGGGAGCAGTGCCTGGGATGAAATCCAGGACCTTGAGCAAGACCTTACCAATGAGTGACACTCCCAGCCCTAAAACTCACCCTAAATTTTACTTGCTTACTTACTTTTTTATTTATTTATTTTTATTTTATGTGTATGAGTGCTTTGCCTGCGTGTATGTAAGTGCACCACGTGTGTACAATGCCACATGGAGGTCAAAAGAGGTTGTCAGATGCCTTGGAGCTGAAGTTAGGAATGGCTGTTAGTTGCCATGTGGGTACTGGGAACTGAACCCAGGTCTTCTGCAAGAGTATTCAGTGCTGTTGACCACTGATCCATCTGTCCAGCTGATTGAGTGAGTGAGTGAGTGAGTGAGTGAGTGAGTGAGTGAGTGAGTGAGTGACTGACTGACTGACTGAGTGACTGAGTGACTGAGACATGGTCTCCCTGTAGCCCCTGCTGGCCTGAAACAACTCCCTATGTAGACCAGCCTGCCCTTGATCTCACAGAGATTCACCTGCCTCTGCCACTGAGGTACTGGAATTAAAGGCGCGCACCACCATGGAGAGTGATTGTACTTTTCCTTTCCAGAAAGGTAAGAAAAGAGCTCCGGAGAGTGGGAGGGGCTCTGACCTGGCCGCTTCTTTGGATCCCCACCTCGTGCTAGCTCCACCCTCCTCTCCACAAAAGATGTTTCTGTTAAGATTTTATCGAGTGGAAAGAGCTGGAAGAGCCTGGTGGTCCTGTGGGGTCCAACCCCCCCCATCATCCACTCCCCAGGTCTCCCTCTGGACGGCTCCTCCATGATCCACGGCCCAGGGCTCCAGCGCCCCCTCAGGACCGCTCCTCCTCCTCCTCCCTGTCCATCATCCATGTCCCAGGGCTCCAGCGCCCCCTCAGGACCGCTCCTCCTCCTCCTCCCTGTCCATCATCCATGTCCCAGGGCTCCAGCGCCCCCTCAGGACCGCTCCTCCTCCTCCTCCCTGTCCATCATCCATGTCCCAGGGCTCCAGCGCCCCCTCAGGACCGCTCCTCCTCCTCCTCCCTGTCCATCATCCATGTCCCAGGGCTCCAGCGCCCCCTCAGGACCGCTCCTCCTCCTCCTCCCTGTCCATCATCCATGTCCCAGGGCTCCAGCGCCCCCTCAAGACCGCTCCT
>NW_008330120.1:3169352-3246601 GCF_000622305.1 Nannospalax galili
TCCTCCTCCTCCTCCTCCTCCTCCCTGTCCATCATCCACGTCCCAGGGCTCCAGTGCCCCCCTCCTTCTCTTCCTCCCTCTCCATCCTCACCCCGCCCAGGCCTGCAGCTCCCCCTTAGGGCGCCAAGCCCTCAGCTCCTCTCTTCTCCCCTCCTCCCCGCCTCCACTTTCGCTGATACCCCCTCCCCCATCCCCTGGCTCCGCCCCATTTCCCCACCCGCGCATGCCTACTCGCGCAGATCTCCCTTGTGGAGTGCCCCCCTCCTTCTCTTCCTCCCTCTCCATCCTCACCCCGCCCAGGCCTGCAGCTCCCCCTTAGGGCGCCAAGCCCTCAGCTCCTCTCTTCTCCCCTCCTCCCCGCCTCCACTTTCGCTGATACCCCCTCCCCCATCCCCTGGCTCCGCCCCATTTCCCCACCCGCGCATGCCTACTCGCGCAGATCTCCCTTGTGGTGGTGGCGCTGGTGGCGGCAGCACGCCTTGCACGAGGTAGCAGCCATCAGGCTTCGATTTGGCGGTGAGAGTCGGGACCCCTCAGACTCCAGGGGAGCACGGAGGTGTGGGCATGGGTGGGGCATAGCCAGGGCATGGGTGTGGCGGGGTGGGGCGCGGGTGCGGGAGGCAGGCGTGGAGCCAAGAGGGCGCAGGTGCTTGGCGTCTCTGCTGCCTAAGGCTGAGGTCTGGATCCGTCGTTGTCCTCCAGGCCCAGAACAGCCTCGCGCACAGCCGCGCACGGTGGAAAGCCTGCCCGGGGCTCTGCACTGACCCGGGGCTGCCACCGCCCCCACCCCCCTGTGCCATGCCAGTGCGGACCGTGCACCAGCTCTCAGCCTGCTCGGGCTTTAGAATGCGGAACCAGCCCTGTGTAGCCTAAATCTGAGGGGGAGTCGGTGTAGACAGACCCTGTGAGCCCCCAGAGCCTTTTTTTTCTGGCGTGGAACTGGCAGTGATCCCCCTGCCTCAGCCTCCTAAGTGCTAGCCCAGAGCCTCTGGACCTCGGTCAAAGCTCGTGCCGCTAGGCCTCAGCACTCTGCACCCTAAAAAAATCGCATGTTCTCTTTCAGTCAGGCGACATCACAATGGCAGCCACTAAGGACCCTTCTGAGCAGTTCACCCAAATCAAGGAGCAAAAATTGAAGCTTGGGGGCCCGCAGGAGGAAGAAGGGGAGGGTGGGGTGCAAGGCGGGCAGATCCAGGAGGGTGCTGTCGAAGCTTTGGCCGAGAACAGCCACCAGCCTTTAGATGCCAGAATCCAGAAAGAACAGCTTGAGCTGCTGTGGGCCTCCGTGGAGAGCGACAGTCAGATCCTGACCCTGCAGACCGTGCCCCTGCCCTCCCAGGAGGTGCACATGCCGGGGCTGGGATGGCTGAGTGTGCCGGACCCCGAGTCTCTGCAGGTAGTGGTGCCACAGGCGACGGAGCCACAGGCGGAGGGCGCACCGCCGCTCCCATCCGTGTTGTGGCTGAACCAGGAGCCCCAGTGCAGCATACAGCAGAACGTGGCCTTCAGCGTCCCAGAGGAGCTGTACCTGCCCGAGGAGGAGCTGCCATGGTTCCACCTGCTGAGGGAGAACATGACAGTGGTTGGGGAGGACCAAGCGTTAACACCAAACCTGGGTGGTAGCTCGGCGCTGATGAAGGTACCTCTCCTCCATACACATTGCCTTGCACAAGAAGGGAAATAAAACTAGCTTTTTAGACGTAGGCTTTAGGGAATGTTATGTGTGGAGTTTTAATATAAGGTATTTTGCAGTTTAAGAATAAACACAGGGGCTGGAGAGATGGCTCAGCAGTTAAGAGCGCTTGCTACTCTTCCAGAGGACCTGGGTTCGAATCCCAGCATCCACGTGGCAGCCAACAACCATTGGTAACTCCAGTTCCAGGAGATCCAATACCCTCTTCTGGCTCTATTGGCATTGCATGACACGGGTGCGCTTACACACATGCAGGCCAAACACTCATGCACACAGTTTAAAAATAATATAAAAATAAACACAGTAAAAATACTGGAAAAATAATGGAAGACCTTACTTTTTCTGTATAAAGAGGGTTTTTTGTTTGTTGTTTGTTTAGGGGGGGGTGTTTACTTTTGTTTTGTTGAGACAGGGTCTTCCTGTAGCCCCAGCTGGCCTGGAACCCACTGTGTAGGCCAGGCTGGCCTCAAACTCAGCGATCTGCCCTCCTCTACCTCCCAAGTGCAAGGACTAATGGGTGTGTGCCACCGTGCCTGACTGTATAAAGAGTTTTAAAAGTTAAACTAAACTGAAATACTTTTAATATAAAATACATTGTGTTTTCAAAGAAAAGTTATGGGCTGGGGATGTAGCTTGGTTGGTAGACAGCTTACCTAGCATGCATGAAGCCTGAGTTTGAGCTCCAGCACCTGGCATTCAGGAAGTGAAGGCAGGAGGATCAGAAGTTCAAGTTCATCCTCAGCTATATACTCAATTTGAGGCCAGTCTGGGCTGCATGAGACATTGTCTCAAAAACAAACAAACAAACCAAACCCCCAAAGACAGCAACAACAAAGAAAGATCATTTTACTACCAAAACTTTGATGCTGAATGGTTGCCTAATAGGCATTTAGTTGTCATATGTGATCGTTCATGTTTGCTTTTCTGTTTTCAATAGTCTGCCGGAACAAAGACTTTGATCTGATTACAAGTAACATGCTGCCTTTGATTGCTTACTTTCCCTGATCAGTTCGAAGAAGGCCAGGAGAACCAGTGGCTGTCTGAGGGAGGACTGAACCAAGGAGAGGAGTGCTGCTTCCTTGTGGAAATGATGCCAAGAGATGAAGGGAAAGAGGACGTTGTTCTGGCCATTTCCAGTGTAAACGTAGAAGAGCAAGATAAACCCGCCCCAAGTCAGGCAGACGTGGAGAACACTGATGCTGTAAAAACTCAGAGAAAGGGTAGGCTTTCCAGCTTACATAAGAGGCTGTGAAACCACCCGTTGTTTGTGAGAAGGTAGCAATAATTGAAGCTTTAAGTGGCTGACTTTTTAAAAAGTTCTTTTCAAAACATCAGAAAATGGGAGAAATTTTAAAGTAATGTACTATATTATAAATCAAATCCAAAAAAGTTTTTTTTTTTTCACACAGACCTTTTAAAAGCAGTAAAAAATGTTCCAGAAAGCACTGTGCACACAAATAGTAGGTTAGGCCCTGTGTTCTGCTGTCTGCTTTGCAGCTCCTTGGGAGCATTAGGAGGGGGCAGGTAATTACAGGACAGGGTAGTGAACCCTGCCCCAGGCAGGCAAGAGCAAGAACTTAACCTAAGCAAAGAGTCCTTCCTGTAGAAGTCTGGGTCTTAGAAGGAGGGCCAAGTGAGGCTGGGGGCTAAGGAAGGGAGATGGAGCCAGGCTGGCAGCCAGGAAAAGCAGAGTGAAGCTGGGGGATAAGAAGGACAAAGCCAGCCTAAGAGCTGTAATCAAAGGTCCAGACAGTAGGAAGTGTGGCCTTCATTTGTGGACATCCACAGCTCTGTCTGGGAACAGCAGGGATGGGCATTCAGAGTCACCAGGCAAGCTCCTCAGAGGGCCTCTGAGGCTCTACGGAGGCCCTTTCAGAACATCCAGCAGCCCACAGGAAGAATTTGGCCCACAGTGATTTAAAGAACACCTTGTTTTAAAGTCATTTTTCACTGACCTCTCACCCCAATATCTCAGTTTCTAGCTGACTGTTTAAAAGTCTTGTCTGGCTAGGGGTTCAACACTTTCCCATCATGCACGAGATCTTAGGTTCCACCCCCAATACATCAAGAAGAGAAAAATCAAACACTAAAAAGTCATTCTGTGACAATGCTCAAATGGTTCTTTGCCAGGGAGAGCAGGGAGGTGACTCCCTTCACAAAGGCAGCTTGTGGCCTTCCTGCCAGCATCTCCTTCTTCTTCAGTGTGGCTGGCCTTTCCTGCAGGTTGGCTGCTCTGGCTTCTTGTCTATGTGGCAGCTTTTGTCAATCAGGAGGCTGCAGCCCCAAATTTCCAGTCCTAGTTCATTCTCATAAAATATATATTTTAATATATTTGCAATCCTCTGTGGCCATCACTACTCTGATTCAAAGACATACCTGTCACCCAAAAAAGAAACTTCTTCATGCTATTTAGTGACTCCGCACCCCTGGCTTCCACCACCTACTTTTTTGGTCCTAGGCATATGGAATAACACATATAGAGCATGTGGCCTTCTGCTCTTTATTCTCTCATTTAATATAATTCCAGGGTTCATCAATATTGTAGCAGGTATTAGCACCTCCTTTTTAACAACTGGCTAATATTCTGTTGTATGGACATACCACATTTATTTATCCATTCATCCTTTGCTGGACATTGAGGTTGTTTCCACCTTTTAGGTGTTGCCATGGCTAACTATTCAGTTTAGGGGAAGGTCTATATTTAGGAGTGGAATGGCTGAGCTGTATCTTTGCTGCATGTTTAATGTGTGTGTGTGTGTAAGTGTATGTGTATGTATATGTGTGTGCTCATGCATGTGAAGACCAGATGAGGAGGCCACAGGTGTCCTGTTCTACCACTCTGCCTCATTCCCTTGGGACTGTGTCTCTCATTGAACCTGAAGCCAGGCTGGTCCCCTGCAAGCCCCCGCCATCCTCCTGCCTCCACCCCCACAGTGCTTGCATTACAGGCATGTGTGGGTGCTTTTTAAATGGGTGCTGGGGGGTGGTGGAGAGATGGCTCAGCAGTTAAGAGCACTGACTATTCCTGTAGAGGACCCAGATTTGATTCCCAGCATCCACATGGTGGCTAACAATTGTCTGTAACTCCAGTTCCAGGAGATCCAACGCCTTCTTCTGACCTCCACAGGCATTGCAGCCCCAATTCTTGGATTTTTTTTTTCTTCACATTAGAAGGATAGTTTGGCCAGGCGTGCACCACCACACCTGGCTTCTTTTTAATTTTTTAAATTTATTTGTGTGTGTGTGTGTGTGTGTGTGTGTGTGTGTGTGTGTCGAGGCACACATGTAGGTCCTGGGGATTGAACTTGGGTCATTCTGTTTGGTGGCAGGCACCTTTACCCACTGAGCCATCTCGCTGGTCCCCAGAACAGTATTTTGAGTATTCCATTCTGCCACCTCTGGCTTCCATGGCCTCTGGTAATAGATCAGCTATTTGCCTTATTGAGTCTCTCTTATACAAGATGGGCTGCTGCTGTCTTATGCTTTGAGATTCCCACTCCAACTTGTTATTTGTTTTGTTTGTTTGAGACAGGAGCTTGCTATGGGAACTCGGGCTGACCTAGAACTTGCTATGTAGCCCAAGCTGGCCTGGAGCTCACAGTCCTCCTGCCTCAGCTTCCCGAGTCCTGGGATTACAGGTGTGGAACAGCACACCCAGGCCCTTTGCATCTTTCAGCAGTTTGATGCCCATGTGTCCTGGTGTGGACCTCCTTGAGCTTTTCCTATTTGTAGTCTGTTGATATTTGGACATGTAGACCGGTTTTCACTGTGTTTGAGGATTTTTTTAGTGACTTCTCCAAATGTCCTTTTGTCCTGCTGCTCTTCTGGAGCCCACCCCACGTCATGCGTGAACGTGCCCGGCGGAGCGCCATGCAGCCTTGCACATCTGCTGCCATTGTTCCTTTTCTTTTTCTTTTCACTCTTCAAACTGGACCGTCTCAGATTCACAGTGACTCTTCTTTCTGCACACACGTGCCATAGAGCCTTTTATCGATTTTAGTTTTCATTTCTGTTATTGTAGTTTTCAATTCTAGGGTTTCTATTTTTAATTTTTTATTACATTTTTTATGTAGTATATGTGTGCATGCACACATGTGCCCACGTGTGTGAGATGATGCATGCATACACGTGCTTGCATACCATAGCCTGTGTGTGGAGGTTATAGGACAACTTATGAAAATCAGTTCGCTCCCTCCACCATGTGGGTCCTGGGGATCAATCTCAGGTCTTCAGACTTAGTGGCAAGTGTTTTTATCTGTTAGGCCATCTCACTGGACCCCCAGAGTTTCTGACTTTTAGTAGTAAGCTCTGTATCTTCCTTTATAGCCTCAGTTTGGCTAGACATTGTCATGGTGATTTCTTTGTTCCTTACACACAGTCTATGACATCATCATGGGGATTTCTTTACACACAGTCTATGACATCATCGTGATTTAGTTCTTTACACGCACAGTCTATGTGGGTCTTGGAATGCACCTTGGTTGATTTAAAGTCTTTGGTGTGCCTAGGGCCTGGACCTCCTCAGGTATAATTCTTTTTCTTTTGGGGAGTCACCATGCTTGCTTATTTCTGGACATAGGTTTTTAAATTTTTTGCTGAACACTGGACCTTGGTAACCTCACCGTGGGGCAGCTCTGTAACTGAGTTCTTCTGCCCCGGGCTGGCTGCTACCTGCTTTTGCTTGCCGTGTGTTTGGTAGTTTTCCAAGCTAACTTTATAGCTTGTCTTTGTTGCTTTTTGTGGCCACTAAAGTCTCTTCTCAGGACTAAAGAGAAAGTTCTTCGACATCTGAAACAAGACAAAACAAGCCCCCACTGTCGCTTCTTCTGAGCCTCAAGGTTGCAGGAGAGGAGAGCTTAGAACCTTCACAGGTCTTTCCTAAGGTCTGAGTGTAGCTTCTGCCTTCTGCGTCCCCTGGGCAGAATACCCACAACCTGTGTTCCCAGGAGCACACTGGAATTCTTCACAACCTTTTCTCTGGGATGCTTCCTACCCCTAGGGATTTCCTCCCTGTTATCCACTGCTTAGAAACATTTTCAGCTTGAGGCAGCCTCTTGGCACTGGGTGGATTCCAGGTGCAACAGGGCAAGCCTTTTGAAGCAGTCTCCAGGAAGCCACCCAAGCATTCAAAACGAATGCCATTTCTGTGAATGAGGTTCACTCTTCTCTCTGGTTCCGGTAGTATGCATTTGGAATGGGGACTGAGACCAGAATACACTACAACTCTCTTTTTACTGACAGTCAGCTAGACTACTAAGTCCTTTGGGGAGCTTTTGATCATTTCCTGTCCTGAAAAAGTTGATTGACGCCTTTTGCCAGTGCTTTGGCTGTTTCTATTAGAGGGGTGGGAACCGGAGTTCACTGATGACTCAGCTGTACCCCATTTAATAATTCTGGGTCTGTAGCTCAAGTCCTGTGTACTTCCCCGCCCGTTCTTGCTAACTCCCCCAAACTCGGGCTTTCAGTGTTATCTGCGGGAATACTTCAAAGCCAAGGGTGAAAGTGAACTCTTGGAGCTGTGGTTTCTAATTGATCTCTGCCAGCTGGTGATGGTCAGAAACTGCCCTCAATCAGATCACCGTGGGCTTGGTTAGGAAATGTTGAGGCTGCATCCCTTCTCTGCAGTCATCCTCTGGAGGAAAATGTTCTTGCCTCGCTCTTCAAAGGCCCCACACCTCTAGTGGAATTTTCTGCTTTGTAAGGAATGGTACTACCCTGGCTGTCCAGCACAGTAGTCACCACCCACACGCAGCTGTTCAGCATCTGAAACGAGACTAACACTAGAGGAACCACATTCTAATTATCTTTTCAGTTTTAGTTATTTTAGACCAAATTTTAATGGTCATATGTGGCTATCAGCTGTGGTTTCAGACAGCTCTATGCTAGATGGTTTCCTCGAGGTCCCCTGGCTGGGATGGAGGATGCTGGATGTGAGGGGGTGTCTTCAAGTGTCTTCACCCTACAGTTCTGTAAAATCTGCATCTTCTCCTTGAAGGGACGATTCGAACCTTCCGCTGTGACCTCTGCCCATTCACATCCTCTAAATACTCAAGTTTGAGTCGTCACATAAAGATTCACAGTGACAAGAAACCTCACATGTGCCATCTGTGCCTGAAGACTTTCCGCACTGTCACCCTCCTGCGGAACCACGTCAACACCCACACAGGTGAGGCGCCCTGGTGGCCTTCCCTGATGATGCTCTGTGAGGCTCACTGAGGATGCAGGGCTGCAGGCTTCTGCGTTAAAACACAGTTCTCCCTCGCTTTGGGATTCAATTGACTGATGGTTGGCTGTAGTCTGAATCTTCTAAATAGAAAAGTCCAGAGGCTGAGAGCATGGAGGTCTGTGGTCGAGCACTTGCCTAGCATGTGCAAGAATATCCCCAGCACTGCAAAAATAAAGGAAAATTCCAGAAAGAAGCAATTCATAAGTTTAAATAACACTTCTTTCAGTATATTGCCTAAATTTTCTTTCTTTGATTAGTTTGGTTGTTAATTTCTTAGCATTTGTTAAACTCTGTTTCATCATGTGTTCTTTGTAGCACTAGGGATTAACCTAGAGGACTCAGGCTCCCTGGGGAAGTGCTCTACCATTGCGTCCCCCCCCGCGAGCCCTTGTCTTATTTTTTATTTTAAGTCTATGTTTCACAAGCTAGCCTTGACCTTCTGATCCTCCTGTCTCAGCCACCTGAGTAGCTAGAATGAAGGCCCTGATCTGCCAGACCTTGTTCGTTAGATGTGAGTCTCCTGTTACTGTCAGTTCTTGATCTCTAATTTCTTCATTAAGCTTTATCATAAGTAAACACGCAGAAGGAGGAACAAAGGCTGCGGAGGGATTGATGCTGACACTCCTTCAGGCATCAGGGAGCATCTTGAGATACATCCTCCAGCAATAGGGGGACCACCAGCACGCGTGGTTTTACACTTAGTTTTGCCTTTTTTTTTCTTGCTATTTGTTGTTTGGTTTGCTTTGAGAGAAGGTCTCACCGTTTAGCCCAGGCTGGCCTTTAACTCCCAGTCCCTCTGCCTCAACCTCCTGAGTGCTGAAATTATAAGCATACCATACCACTCCCCCACCCCCACTTCTTCTTGAATTTTAGTTAAAAGCACTGAATGTTACAGACAGTTTTCTCTTGTACATCTGTGATATTTATAGTTCAAAGAGCTTCTTAATTTTTGAAACTTTTTCAGACTATAATTTTAAAGCTATAAAGTCATTGGAAGTTTTGTAGTTAAGTCTTGTTTGAAAAGTATAAACCGTGTGATGTTCCAGGAACCAGGCCCTACAAGTGTGGGAACTGCAACATGGCGTTTGTCACCAACGGAGAGCTTGTCCGGCACAGGCGTTACAAACACACGTATGAGAAGCCCTTCAAATGCTCCATATGCAACTACGCCAGTGTGGAGGTGAGTCCCCTCATAGCCACAGGTCCACACGTGCCAGAGATCTCAGTCAGAGGGACACTAACCTGTGACTCAACCAGTTTTGCCAAAGACACAATTTTAAAAAATCTATGCCAAAAGTCACAGGCCTTGTCCAAATTTAAAATAGGAAACCAGAACCAACCTGGTTGCTCACCCCTGTATCTCAGCACTCAGGAGCCTGCGGCAGGGGATTGCCGTGAGTTCAAGGCCAGCCTGAGTGATGCACTGAGTTCCAAGCTAGCCTGGGCTTTAGAGCAAGACCATGTCTCCAGCACACCACACCCCTCCCTGAATAAGTAAAATAGAAAATGTGTTTTCTTTCATTGCTGATTGGTAAAAGCATTACATTCATCCAGTTTGTGTGTATATGTTCGTGGGGTGGGCATGCTCATGCCATGGTGAAAGTGAAATTATGACAACTTGAGGGGGATTAGGTTTCTCCTTCCACTATAGGGGTCCCAAGGATCAAACTCGGGTCATCAGGCTTGGCAGCAAGCACCTTTACCTGCTGAGTCATCTAACTGGCCCCAAAACAATATTTAAAGGGGTACAGATTACAGATAATGTTAGCTATCCAAGCATGTGGGAGGCAGAGGCAGGCAGATCTCTGTGAGATTGAGGCCAGGCTAGCCTACATAGTGAGTTCAGGCCAACCAGGGCCACATAGTTGAGACCCTATCTCAAAAAAAACCAAAACAAAAAATTTACCTATGTCCAAGAAATAACCCTCAGACTTTTTTTTTTTTTTAAGTCCTATCCAGTGTTTTATATCATACCCAGGGTCACAAAATCAAGACATATTTCCTCTAACAGAACACAGATCTGACCTGAGTTTGGGCTGAAATCTTTTAGCTTACCCCAATGCCACCTGGTCAGACAGAGCTGTTGGCTTGGAGACATAACTCTGCCCATACTCTCTATACCACCAGAGACCCTGATGATTTAGCTATAACCCTGTCTGTAACCCTCTCTGCACCATCCTGGTGATTTAGCTCTAAGTTCTGTTTATGGCTACTTGGAGTGGGCTTTGTTGGGAATTTTGCTTGTTTGTTTTAAGTTTTTTGTGTGTGGTACTAGGGTTTGAACCCAAGGCCTCAAACATGCTAGGCAAGCACTCTACTACTGAGATACATCCCCAGCCCTTTTTCTAAATTTGAGACAGTCTAAGTAAGTTTTCAAAGCTGGCCTTGAACTCACTCTATAGCCCAGGAAAGCCTTGAACTCATTGTAATCCTCCTGCCTCAGCCTCCAGAGCTGGGGTGACAGGCCTGCCCCACCAGACCAACTTTACATCTAGGCTACTGCCACCTGCCACCAGGCCATGAAACAAAGACCGACCACCTGTGGCTTCTCCTTTGGGGGTCGGTTTTCTGGCAGTTTGTTTTTAAGGTTCTGCTGTGAGACTACATCCAAGTCATGAGCCTAGCTTGGAAGGGATAAACACAGGCCTGTAACAAAAAATAAGTTAAAGGGGACAGCAAAAGCTTAAATACAGCAATGACACAACTGTGCTTCATAAATTCGAGGATTTCAGACAGGGTCGGAATTCAATTCCAAGAAATTTTTTCTGCCATGCTATTTTTAAAAGACACTTTCCCATCTAAGGGAAAGGTTGTGGCAGTAACAAGAGGGTACAGGCAGTGTGGACACAGAGGTTCCTCCATGGGAAGAGTCTGTGGGTGTCCTGCCACGTCTCATCAAGAACTTGCTTTCCTGTGCAGTGACAGAGTGTGGTGGAGCCTGGCATGTCCCGCAGGACACTCACCACTCTGCAGCCACTGTCCCCCCATTTGAGGAGTTCAGCCTTACTTGCAGGCCAGTATTGTGACAAGCTGTGTCCTCCCTGACCCATCGTTTTACATGTGAGCTAGGGGAGTGGGCCAGATATACCAGTTTCTGCTTTTACCCCTCTGCTGGGGCCCTTTGAGGTAGGTCTGAGGCCCACCTGGGCTACAAAGCATGTTCAAGGACAGCCCGCATGACTTAGACTTGGTCTCAAAATAAAAAGAAAAGAGCTGGGGGTGTAGCTCACGGGGAGAGCACTTGTCTTCCTGGAGAAATACTCTGTAACCCAGGCTAGCTTGAAACTCATGGCGGTCCTCCTGCGTCAGCTTCCCACGTGCTGGGATTACAGGCATGCATGCATGTCCTACCATGCTTTTTTTTCTGAGACCAGGTCTCTCTATGTAGCCTAAGCTGGCCTTCTGCCTCAGCCTCCTGAGTGTTGGGGTTACAGGCATGAGTGGCCATGACTGACTTTCCATCTCTCACTGAAACTGCTTCACTGAAGCCCTGACCACCCCCAGGTGCCCACTGTAGTGACTGTCTCCCACATGCCCTAGGCCAGCAAGCTGAAGCGTCACGTCCGCTCGCACACGGGTGAACGTCCCTTTCAGTGCTGCTTGTGCAGCTACGCCAGCAAGGACGCCTGCAAGCTGAAGCGCCACATGCGGACCCACTCAGGTGAGCGCAGCTCTGCTCAGGTAAGAGCCAAGTGTCCTCTGGTGAGTGCCTGCACCACACAGCTGGGAGCCACACAGGGCAACCTTCTGAGTGTCAAACCTTGCTCTCCAGCTAGAGTTCGGGTTGCAGTGTCAGCCTCTCCTTGGCCTTGAACTGACTCACTCTGTAGCCCAGGTGAGTCTTGAACTTTCAGTTCTCCTGCCTCAGCCTCTGAGTAGCTGGGATGACAAGTTTACACCAGCAGGAATGACTGCTCTTGCAGGTTTTTAAAAACCCAGTTCTTAATTCACCCTCCAGGGTTAAGGCCGCTCACACCAGTTTCAGTAACTCCCTATAGAGGTGCACGGTCCGTTGGGCTTATTGTATAAAGGATATCTATGGCAGGTCTCCGCTCCATATCCAGTGTCATGCACCCACCCTGAGCTGGCAAAGGGTCACTGGCATCAGGGAATCTCATGAGTCTAGACCCGTAGACCCTGCTATGCTTACAGAATATTGGTTGCCAGTGGGACATAAACCAATGGAAGGAGGAGACTGCTCAGCATAGGGGTCCTTTGGGGAGGCCTAGAATCATTTGTTGCCCATGTCACAGGTGAGAAGCCATACCAGTGCTCCGTCTGCTCTGCCCGGTTCACCCAGAGCGGGACCTTGAAAATGCACGTGGCACAGAAGCATGATGAGAACGTGTCCAAGTACACGTGTCCCCACTGCGCCGCTGTCATCGCGAGGAAGAGTGACCTGCGTGAGTGTCTGGTTTAGCTGTGTCTCCTTGCCCACAGTATCGGCCTTCCCTTTGGAGTCCCAGGGCTTGCAAACTTGCAGAGCCTCTCTGGCTCTGGAGGGCAGCACCGGGCTGGGACACACCTCCTGAGAATGTCTTGCAGAGGGCTTGTACCGCCACCTGGTGACTGATCTAAGTAAGTGCAGTTCCAAAGCAGGCAGACTTCTGGTCTGGGGCTATCCACATACATATAAGCTCACAGACACAAGTTCAAAAGAACATTCATGGGTATTGTTTTAGCCCATGCTGGACTCGTTCTTACAGATAAGGGCACTGAGAATCTGGGCCACAGAGAGATCTGCTGAGAGGTCTCAAGACCTGGGTGTTAGGAGGCAGCTGGGTTAGAAGTCTGACTCTGTCCATGTTCAGCATGCCCAGAACACCCCTATGGGGAGCCGAGAAAACCAAGCAGGAGCAGGCATGGTCCTCCCTAGGGAGCCTGCTTCAGTAAGAGGCGCACTGGGAGACGAAGTCCACCTTCTTCCACTCTGACACAGGACACCACAGGAGAGGATGGGACTTGTGGAGTGACCCCATACATGCACTTGGGAGCCTGTAGCACTCCAGCCTTATAGAAAGGAACAGCCAGCCTTCTGCGTGGGAAGGGAGCTGTCGAAGTCATGGATATTGAGGTCAAGGAGCTGTGGAGACAGAGAACTCTGGAGGGCAGGGAGTCTGGAGGGCAGGGAGCTATGGAATAAAAATAAATTAATGAAAATAAAATTCCTTCCATTCCAGAGATTTCGGGGCTATTTCTGAGAGGTGAAGGTTTTGAACAAACCTTAACTTTTGTCTTTCATCTGGAACATTCTGTCAGCTTTGCTGTGGTTCCCAGGATACCACAAAGCACAGCACAGTGGAACTTTGAAAGACAAAAAGACCAGGAGCCTGTTACCAAGTGGTCCACATTGTTTGGTGACAGAGGTGACAAGCTCTGCAGCCCCTGTTGCGGGTGCTGTGGGGATGCTGAGTCATCTGCTCCCTGTGAGAACCCTTGCTCTGTGGTTACAGCGTTGGGAGGTGCAGGATGCTTCCCGATCACAGTCTTTATTCAGCCTCACACAGTGCTACACGGCCACCAGACCTGAGACTTAGTTGAGTAAGGCCACTCATGCATGCTGCCACCCCAGGAGAACTGGTGTGTGGTGGCGGAAGCCCAGGGTACCACAGTGCCCTGTAGTGACCAGGACGACTGAAGTGTCTGCACAGTCACAGTGCCAAAGATGTGAGACCCCGACTGAGCACCAGGAGCTGGCCTAACAGAAAGCAAGTCTTAACAGTGTCTCCCATGGCTCTTTCAGGTGTCCACTTGCGCAAAATGCACAGCTACAGCCCCGTGGAGACCAAGTGCCGCTACTGCCCCGCCAGCTTTCATGAGCGCTTTGCTTTTATTCAACACCAGAAGACCCATAAGGACGAGAAGAAGTTCA
The DNA here is from genome assembly GCF_000622305.1 of Nannospalax galili. NCBI lineage: Eukaryota > Metazoa > Chordata > Mammalia > Rodentia > Spalacidae > Nannospalax > Nannospalax galili. The sequence continues at coordinate 3,183,144 of NW_008330120.1, forward strand.
AATGCCAGTACTGTGATTATGCTTGCAAGCAGGTACGTTGTGTAAGTGCACTGGGGAGACATGGGAAATGGTGGAGCCCAGGAAGGAAGCTAGAGGCTGGAGAGAGGGCTCAGCCATTAAAAGCACCTCTCCTCTGTCAGGAGGACTGGGGTTTGGATCCCAGTACCCATGTCAGATGGCCCCCAACCATCTGTTACTCCAGCTCCAGGGGATCTGATATCCCTTCTGGCCTCCATGGGCACCTTCGCACACAAAAGTGCACATACACTCACACAGACTCACACACATGTAAACAAAAGTAAAATATAAAAGACTTTTCTTACTAAAAATCTTGAGTCATGTTTGACCAGCATGTGCTCAGTGGCCACAAGGCCTCAGCTGGCCTCTCAGAGTGGGTTTACAGACCCACCAAAGTCCTTGATGGAGTCTTGGTCCACACCAGCCTAGCCATCATCACAGGAATGCCAAAGTGGGTCACTCCCTTGTGTAGACATTTGGTGTCAGAGCAGTGATGTGTCTTGGCCGTGGTTGTTCAGTGATGTCCCATTGGACCGACTGCGACTATGATATTCCTGCCAGGAAGCAGAAAAAAAGAGATGTCACTCCAGAACATTCTGAGGGTGGGTAAGATGGCTCAGCAGGTAAGGCTGGAAAGGAAAGTATTCTCCCACAGCCTGACCACCTGAGTTCTGTCCCCAAATCCATGTAAAGGTGGAAGGAAAGAACTGACCCCACAAAATTGCCCTCTGAACTCCACACACGTGCTGTGACATGTACATGCCCACACATGCAATAATAAGTAGATAAATAAATTTAAGTGCCCTGGACCATGCTGTCATAGTCGTTACCTTTACTAAATCTCGACTCAGCACACTCTCAAAGATTCTGTCAAAGGAAACAGAAGCTGTGTGTAACATGTCCTATGCCCTCCGCGGCCCAGAAGTTGTTTGAGTTGCCAATTCAACTAGCCACTTTCTGTGGACGCCATTTTCATTTGAACAGGTATGTGGCAAACGGTCTCTGCGCATGTGGTGATGAGCTTTGGATGGCATTTTATTGACAAAAATGCGTGTCCAATCCATGGGAAACACGTTACTACTGATTAAAGCTTCACGTTTGGAAAGAAAGTTAGATTTTGAATTTTGGAAAATGAGGTGTCAGCTCACCAAGATTTCTAATCCTTAAGTTCTGTGGTTTCTAGAAAAAAGTCTTTTTTTTCTATATGCTGCGGGATGGAATGTGCCATTTACAGACACAGCCTTCACAGCTCATTACTCTGGCATTTTCCAAGCGGCTGATCTATGAGCACCACAGAACCACACATGAGTAGAAGGCTATTCAGCATTCAAGATGGAAAGGCAGATTTTTAACAGAACACAGAATAAGGGCTGATTGTTGTGGGTGCGAGTTCAACGTTGCCACCACAAAACTTTTAGGAAATTAACACTTACTGAGTTCTTGTATAGTAACAATGTCCATATTCTTTAAAAAAAAAAAAAAAAAAAAAAAACCAAACCAATTAAAATCCTGCTTCTTTGTATGTGGGGGTATATCTGTATACGTGCACGTGCAGGCCAGAGGTCAAGGCCAGGTGTCTTTCTCTATTGTTTTCTACCTTATTTTCTGAGACAGATTCTTACAGAATCCAGAGCTCACTGATCGGTCTAAGCTGGCTGGCCAAAGAGCCCCAGGGATCTGCGTATGTCTACCTGCCAGAGCTGAGATCACAAGCACAGGCCATCACACTTGGCTTTTGCATGGGTGCTGGGGATCTGAACTCAGACCCTCATGGTTGCACAGTGAGCACTTTACCCTCTGAGCAGTCTCCCCAACCTCCTCTGCTCCCTTTTTTCTGCAAGTTTAGGTTCCCATACATGTCGACAAACCCCACAATGGGGAGAGAGGCAGGGACAGACTCCCTCTGAGTTTTCTGCAAGGCCTGTGTGACTCAGCAGAAAAAAATGCAGGGCAAAGCCAGGCATGGAGGCACACACCTTTCATCCCAGCATTCGGGAGGCAGAAGCAGGCAGATCTCTGTGAATACCAGGCTAGCCTGGTCTACAGCAGGTTCCAGGGCAGCTAGGGTTATATAGCGAGACTCTGTCTCCCTTCCCCCACCCCAAGACAGAATAAAGTAGTTAACTTTGGATATCAGATCATCATGGAATGGTTTTGCCTGTTTGGCCCCAAACACTGCAGCCCACATTGCAACAGGAAACCCTGATTATTAAGGCAGTCATCTTTTGTTTGTTTTGAAAAATAGGTCTATGTTTTTACAGAAATATATTTGGAAGTAGCTCATTGGGTTAACAGTTACTTTTAATTTTTAAGGATTAATTTTTTTTATTTTAGGTCTATGAATATTTGCCTGCGTGTGTGCCTGTTGCTCTCAAAGGCTAGAAGAGGCCATTGGATCCCCTAGAACTGGGGTTATAGATAGCTGTGAGATGCTTTGTGTGTACTTGGGCCTCTTCAAAAGCAGCAAGTGCTCTTACCACTGAGCCATCTCTCCAACCTCTTGTTTTTATTTTTAATTGTGTAGTGCATGTCTCTGTATGGGGATATGCATATGAGTACAGGTGCCTGTGGAGGCCAGAAGAGGGTAATGCATCTTGTAGATCTGGAGTTACAGACATTTGTGAGTCACCCAACGTGGATGCTGGAACCAAATTTGGGTCCTCTGAAAGTAGTATGTGCTCTTAACGAGCCATCTCTCCAGCCCCCGGTTTATTTTTAAATGTAAATCCCTCACTTGGTCTTCTTCATTGCATGCTATTACATCTCACATGCACGAAGTGCTTTGGAGTGTGTGGTGGTCTTTAAGATACGGACGTCCCAGTGTGCCTTGGAGCATTGTGACTCTCTCACTGGTGGTCACCGAAGGAAGGCATTTACCACACTGTGTGGCTCTATCGGGACTGGAGCGATGGCTCACAGTTAGAAGCACGTGCTACTCCTGCACAGCTTTGCCAACACCCATGTCACTCCAGTTCCAGGGGCGCTAACACCCCCTCCCAGCCGCAGGCCCCCCACCCAGGTACATATATCTACAGACTCATAGACACATAAGTAAAAGCAAAATAAATATTCAAAGTGTGGGCTATGGAGAATTTTTATTTGTTTAGTTTGTTTCAGGGTTTTTGAGACAGTGTCCTACATAGCCCAAGCTGGCATAGAACTCTGTACATAGCCAAGGGTGACCTTGAACGTCTGATCTTCCTGCCTCTACCTCCCAAGTGCTGGGATTATAGGTGTGATTCACCACGCCTAGCTTACAGGATGTTTTTATTATTTATTTATTATTTATTTATTTTTATTTTATGTGTGTGTGTCCACTGAGCGCGCCAGCCGGCCCTGCTTGAAAGAGGGCAGCACGGTTCTTGGGGAGGAAAATACAGGCTACAGTAATGCTAGAGAGTTCTGAGAAGTCCTTCCACCCTGAGTCAGCCATGTCCCCAATTCCCCAGAAGCACTGCATGGTAGCCCACGTGCGCATCCACACGGGAGAGAAGCCCTTCGTCTGTGTGACCTGTGACAAGCACTTCCGGCAGAAGCAGCTGCTCACCGAACACCTGAGGAAGTTCCATGACCCAAACTTTGTCCCCACTGAGCACCAGTGCCTCAAGTGCAGCAGATCCTTTTCCCGCTGGGTAAGCATTTGTCTCGGAGGTGTGGGGTCACACCAGGATCATGGAGAGAGGGTAACCCAATTGTCAAAACTTGCCAGGGCTTTAGACTGAGGTCACCTTGCCCAAGGGAGAAAGGTGCTTACTAGTTTTTAATTTAAACTCCCAAGAGTTTTATAAACATGCACTTTCCCTCCACCAGAAAAAGGACAGGCCTATACACACAGCCTTTTAAGGATCGAACCCAGGGCCTGGTACATGCTAGGCAAGCACTCCACCCACCCAGCCCTGCCCCCTATTTGGAGACAGGGTCTCCCTGTGCCCCAGCTGGCCTGGAACTGGCTATATAGGGCATCACCCCCTATTTATTTATTTATTTATTTATTTATTTATTTAATTTATTATTTTTGGTCTTTTAGACAGTGTCTCCCTGTAGCCCCAACTGACCTGGAACTCACTTTGTAGACCAGGCTGGCCTTGAACTCACAGAGATACACCTGCCTCTGCCTCCCAAGTACTGGGATTAAAGACATGTGCCACCATGCCCAGCTCCCTTTTTAGTTTTTATTGTAAGATCAGTTATTGCTAAATTGCCCAGGCTGGCCTTGAACATGGATCCTCCTGCCTCAATCTCCTGAGTAGCTGGGATGGCAGGCCTCCATTACCCAGCCCAATTCCTATGTTAGTTATAGCTCTTAAAAACTTTTAATTTATTTTTATTTTATGTGTGTGAGTGTTTTGCCTGCATGTATATAAATACACCCATGTGTGTAATGCCCGTGGGGGCCAGAAGAGGATGTTGGATCCCCTGGAACTGGAATTACAGGTGGTTGTGAGCTGCCATGTGAGTGCTGGGAACTGAACCCAGGACCTCTGCAAGAGCACTCAGTGCTCTTAACCACTGAGCATCTCTCTGGCCCTGTTAGTTGAATTCTTTGGTGGGTATGAAATTTGCCAGTGTTGCTTATTAGTATTATTTCTGGTCTGTATTTCAGTTTATAACCCCCTCATTTTACTAAACAATTTTGCAACATCAGGCCCAGCTCCACACACATTATCTTGGAAAATAGGGGAGTTTTCTGACTCCTGAAAGAACCTAGTTTGGGGGCGTTTTTGTCTGTTTGCTTGTTTGTTTTCTGAGGTGGGGGTCTCACTGTGTAGCCCTGGCTGACTTGAAACTCACTATGTAGACCAGACTGGCCTTGAACTCACAGAGATCTACCTGCCTCTGCTTCCTGAGAGCCGGAATTAAATAAAGGCGTGTATCACCACACCCAGCTGCCCAGCAAAGCCTAGTTTTTAAAGTGTGGTAGTTGAAAATTGTTCTGTGAACTAAATTTGGACATCTTCACAGAGGAATTCCAATTTTCAAGCGTTTACAAGATGTAAAATGGAGGTGGATTCGCACTTTCAGATGCCAGATTCACCTTTTATTTCCACATAACAAATTACCTCAAAACTTCAGGGCTTAACAAACATCAGGTCACAATGTCCGTGGGTCGGGAACCGGGGCGTGGCACAGCTCTGTGCTTCCAGCTCAGAGTCTCCTGAGGCAGCTGGCAGGATGGCCACAGGAAAGTGCCATAGCAGTGCTGGGCATGGCTTGGGGGTTGCTTCCAGGATGGCTTCCCAGAGGAGGCAGGTAGAGATTTCTTTGGGGAGGGAAGGTGTGAGGTGTTTTCAGATTGTGATGGTAACTTCACAACACTGTGAATAAACTTCAAAAACCATACAGTTTACATGGATGACTCCTATAATAGATGTATCTTATCTCTGTAAAGTTAACAATGGGGGCTGGAAAGATGGCTCAATGGTTAAGAGTACATGCTGCTTTTGCAGAGGACCCAAGTTCAGTTCCCAGCACCCACATGGTGGCTCACAACCATCTATAACTTCAGTTCCAGGGGATCTGAGGCCTTCTTCTGGCCTCCTCAGGTACCCGCACACATGACACACACAAATTTACACAGGCACACGCACGTACACATAAATCAAGATCATTTCAAATACATTGGTGGGTACATTCAGTAGGTAGGTCATAGAAAGGGGTGGGAGGTTCTACTATAGGCCTCAGATGCTATCAGATGTCAGATGTCATTCTTAACTTTTTGATTGCTGGGACCTGGTGGTCTGCTAAGTTAATACATTCCAAAAAGTTTTCATCTGTTAGTCATGGCATGCTAAATCAGAAACAAAGGTGGCAAGGAGTAGCTATTTAGAGGGCTAAAGATGGTCCAAGATAATGGTAACTGGGCTCTGGACCTGCAACACTCCAAACTCTCCACAATCAAGTTCTAATCGGTTCAGCTGCAGGAAATTCAGTCCAGGATGCAGGATTTTCTGGGAACTTTTTTGTTCACACAGTGCATCAGGTGTTGCTATGTACTCTGCTGGGGGAACTGCTGGGCTCCTCTCAGATTCTCCAAGGATTCCTGCCTGCCGCCACCACCAAAAAATAGCTTGTTTTCTACATGACCATGCAGCTCTAGGGCAGCACGCTTTCTCTGTAAATGTGATAAATACTCTCAGCTTCTCTGGCCAGCCTCAGCCACAACTTGAATCTGCTGTTATCCCCACGCCAGCCATGAACAGACCACTTGTAAATGAACAGGCGTGGTCGTGCTCCAGTAAAGTTTGCTGACATAAGACAGTGGCCAAGCATGAATCTGGAGGGGTTTGGGTGATCAGCCGTAGCTCTTCACTTACCTGCAAATAAGGGCAGTCCTGGGGTCAGAGTAGAACTGTGGCGGGGGGTCTGGTGCTCTCATCACATTCAAAACACACAGCCGGCCTTTGCTTCCACAAGAAAGCTTTCCAAACAGTGAGTGTGACTTAGCACCGAGTGGTCCTGTGTGCAATGCTTCAGTGTCCTGCAGCACATGGTGTGACTGGGACAGCCTCAACTCTTCTGCTAATTATTTCCATTTTTATTTATTATGTGTGTGTGTGTATGTGTTTGCGTGTGTGTCTACAACATGCATGCGGAGGTCAGAGGAGTTGGTTTTGGGAGTTAGTTCTCTCCTCCCACTGTGGGATCTGGGGATTGAACTCGGATCATCAGGCTTGCTCCATGAGGTTTTTACTACCCTGAGTCATCTTGTTAGCCCTGGTTCTTTTTATTTTATAATTTTAAAATACTTTTATTTATTAATTTTATGTGAGTGAGTGTATTACCTGCATGTATGTAAGTGCATCCATGTCATGCAGTGCCTATGAAGGTCAGAAAAGGGTGTTGGATCTCCTAGAACTGGAGTTATGGATGGTTGTTAGGCACCATGTGGGTGCTGGGACCTGAACCTGGGTCCTCTGCAAGAGCAGCCAGTGCTCTTAACCGCTGAGCCATCTCTCCGCCCCCCTTTTTATTTTTAATGCTTTGTTTTGTTTCTTGTGTGTATGTGTGCATGTTTACATGAGTGTGGGTGCACATGCATCCATGAAGATGCCCAAGGTTGACTTGAGGACTCTGCCTTGGTCATGATCCATTTTTATTTACCGAAGTAGCATCTCTTACTGAACACTAAGCGTACTGATCCCCTCTGGTCTAGCTGCTCAACTCTGCTCACCGAGGGCTGGAATTACATGTGGCCACCCTGGCTGCCCAGCTTTTAAATGGGTTCTAGGGAGCTAAACTTAGTCCTCACATTTGTGTGGCTAGCACTTTACCTGCTAAACAATTTCCTCAGCCTTGTTTTGTTTTGAGACAGGGTCTTACTATGTAGCCCAGGCTAGCCTTGCACTCATGGCAGTCCTCCTGCCTCAGCTGGGATTAGCTCATTTGGGATTACAGACATGAACCACCATACCTGGCCTTTTCTTCTAAGTTCTGTGTGCTCTCTGAACACCTGCCACCTGTATCCTGAGCTGGGGTTTCAGGAGAACAGCAGTGGGGACAGTCTCCCGAATGGCGTGTTGTCATAAAATCACGATGCATTGAATTTCTGATTTGGCCTAGGGCCTCACTTTACAGGATAGAAGCATTCTTAAACATTGAGCTGTCTTCTCATTGATATCTACTATTTTTAAAATGAAACCAGTCTGGAGAGATAGCTCAGCTGTTAAAAACACCGCTTTTGCAGAAGACCTGGGTCTGGTTCCCAACACCCACGTGTAAAAATAATAAAATGAAAATAAACATAAACCGGGCATGGCCCATACCTTTAATCCCAAGACCTGGTAGGCAGAGGCAGGCGGATCTCTGTGGGTTTGAGGCCAGCCTAGTCTACATAGTGAGTTCCAGGCCAGTCAGGACTACATAGGAAGCTGAAAGAAGCAAGGGAGGAAGGAAGGAAAGAAAAAGGAGAGAGAGAGGGGTCAAGGTGGCTTTTGGCTAGACCTAATGACAGGAAGCTACCCTTTAAAAAAAAAAAAGGTCATTTGGGGGACGTTTTGGTCCAAGGTACAAAGGGTGCATTTTGTTCTCTGTGTTCCTGAACTCAGGTTGTCAGTCTTAGCTCTTAGCTATAAGTGTCTTTACCCTCTGAGCCATCTCACTGGCCTAACAAAGCCCATTATTTATTTACTTATTATTTATTTGTTAGTTAGTTAGTTAGTTAGTTTTTTGGTTTTTGAAGTAAAGTCTCACTCTCACCGTGTAGCCCTGGCTGGCTTGGAATTCCCTATGTAGACCAGGCTGGCTTTGAACTCACAGAGATCCGCCTGCCTCCACCTCTGGGTATGAGCCACCACACTGGGCCCCAAAGCACATCTCTTAGTCATGGTTGCAAACTGCAGGTGGGGCCACTGATGTCTCTGTGTAATTTATGTTATCTCCCACAGACTAACCTGCAAAGACACAAGAAGAAGTGTGACCCAGAGCAGCAGAAGCTGGCCACCTCCAGCAGGGGGAGTCCGATGCCAGAGCCGAAGCAGACAGTCTGGGAGGAAGCAGGACAGGAAGACGGTACCTCCCTTCAGACAAAACTGTTCTAATCTGGCCCATTGTAGATTCCAGCCAGAAAGTCAGTGAGGGCCCGGGTGGGCACAGCCCCATCGTGGGGGGCTTGGCAGCCATATCCACATGACTGAGTGACAGCCATACCGCTACACAAGTGCACAGTTAATCCACCGACCCCTCGCTCTCAGTGGTCTCTTTAGTAGTATGGTGGGACTTGCTGTTCCAACAGGGACCTTCCTGGGGCAGCTTTGATAAACTACACTGTCCAGAGCTATAGACACGGACCCTCTCCAAGCTCCAGAGAAAGGTGCTCCTGAGATCAGAAGTGAGCTGGAAGCCAGGACGATTAGAAGTGCTGGAGTGGCTGAGCCTTTAGGAATCTTTTACTTGGCCTTTTCTGCCTTTTCTAGTATTTGGAGCACAGGGACTTTTTTTTTTGCAAATGCTGTTTGGGGCCTGCAGTGGGGAGGAGGCATCTCCTGGTCTTCCTTCACTCTCTCATATGTTAATCCTGACTCCACTCTTTCCCCGAGACTCACTCCTTCTCCATGGCCACCCTGGCCCCGGTGCCCTGTGTCCTCCCGACAGCACCCTTTCCTCCAGGAGTTCACATTCATCAGGAGGGCTCAGAGGCTCCCTCTGTGCACAATACAGCCCTCCCTCGGCAGTGGGTGGGTGCAGTCCTCTACATAGGTCAGAAGGACTACATAGCTCAGCGGGCTGAACCTGCTGGGCACTGTACCAGGCCCAAGAGGGCAACCTGTGGCTGGTCCCCCATCCTTGTGCTGATACTGCCCACCAGCCACCCTCCTTCCCAAACCCCATCCCACTCCTCTGCGTCCCCACCTCTTTCCAGCCTGGTGCCCTTGGCCACCCCTCAAGCTCTTGCTCTTCTCCCTCCCCAGGAGGCCCTGTCAACACCCACAGGCTCCAAGGGCTTCTCAGTGCAGCCCCTGCGGTCAGAACAGAAAAAAAGTGACTGTCACCATACCAGGTGCCATCACGGGTGCAGCCTGACTCTGCTCGCCTTTACCCCAGCCATGTCACTCAGTACATCGGAGGGCCCCACATCTGTCTGGAGCCCCTCAGCATCTCCCCATTCTTTTGAGCAGCCATCACGTCTCCTCTGGCCTGATCTTTTCTTTTGCCTTAAACACAATCAGCAACTTAGGAAAAATATGAACAGAAAATCCTAGCCTTGCCCTGTGCTGGCTCTTACTTCCTGTAGAACTCTGGTCACCCCAACTCATGGTGTGTGGGGTGTCTGGCCACCCCTCTGCTTCCATCCCTTCCTCTGTCCCCTTCAGTCCCTGAGGCTCCAGCCTCCTGAGTGTCCCCCGGCCTGCTACCCTGCCCCTGCCCTCTGGCCATCCTTTCACTCTCTACCTGGGTTCCACCTTACCCTGCATTGGTGTCTCCTGCCCCACCTTCACATCCAGGAGGACACACTTGTGCCACCCCCACATTGCATCCCACAGCCCCACCTACATCCTCTCTCCTGAAATACCCAGAGACCTTTGAACTGCACACGAGGCCCCTCCTTCCTCTTCTCCCACCAACACCCCCTTCCTTGACCATCCAGGCCTCTCACTGAGGCCCAGCATCTGTGAGGGCTGCCCACCTACCCGTCCTGCCTACCTCAGTTCCCTCTCCATTCCCAGCCAGGCCACGGTTCCTTCCTTACCACCTCTAGTCTCTCATGTACCCACCAGCTCTTAACCCTCAGCTTTGCTCTCCTGGTCACCTCTGCCTCACGGGCACCCCCAGAACGATCCTTATCATCACAGTGGTGCTTGATCACACCAGCTCTCTCCTGGATCTATCCCCCCCACTCTTTCTCTGGCTTCTGGTTCTTCCTGAGGACCCTGCCCCAACCAGCTGGTAGCAGGAGTTGTTAATTTGTTGAATAAGAAAATAACAAGAAAGCTGGTCCTTTATTGAAGATTGAGATCCACACAGTCTACCAGAGGCTAACCCTGGCCCCTAAGTGCTAGTATAGGATAAATCTTAAAACCTGGCTGAAATATTAGGAGCCTAAAGGCTCTTCTATGGTTCTATTGCCTCCTATCCAAGTGTTGAATTCTGTTAAAGGCCTTCAAACTCTTTGGCAGAATTCTATTTGCTGAGGCTGGAGATTATCAATTTGAGACCAGCCTGAGCTACATAGTGAGACTGTCTCAAATACAAAGGGATGGGGATGTAACTTGGTGATAGAGCACTTGCTAGCACGAACCAGGTCCTGAGTTTGAACCCCGGCATTAGAAAAGCAAAAAGACAGAGACGGGGATAGGAGACAACTACTTTGCTTCTGCCAAAAATTACTCCCCCAAGCTGATCTGAGCTCCTACGCACGTGCCTGGGGCACTGACAGGACATCAGCGAACAAATCCATATGGAAATGGGAGGTGGCCCCCAGATGTCTCTGCAAAGGGGAACATCATTTAGACCAGGCCCTGAAAGACACACCTAGAAACGCACCTTGCATTTGGCTTCCGAGGTACAGAGGGCAGAAGTGAGAAATTCCCATAGGTTTAAAACCAACAACGACGGGACCGTGGTGGGACTGGGCATCTGCTGCATCCAAAGTTACATGTACAGCAAGTCCCCTGGCTTTCATCAGCCAGACCCACAGCCTGGTTGTCCTTCCCAGGTCCCGGTGACCTCGCCGTCCCTTGTCAACGGCCTCATTTTCCTCTTCGCCTGGCTGGTGAATCCCTCACTGGTCACTTCCTCCAGAGAGTTCATGCGTCACCACCTGATGGTTCCATGTTTATGAGCCTCGTGTCTGTGACATTCATGAGGGTAGGCCCCCTTGCCCCCACACTTCAGGAAGCACCTAGTATTCACGTGAGAGATGGCTCTCTGCAGTGTTCAGTTCCAAGTGTGTCATTTGGAAAGTGGACAGAGGGCTGAATGCTGGTACGTCTGTAGCCATCTCTCTCTAACTCTCCAAGCTGCATGGGCCGTTCTATAAGCTGCTGGCAAGCGGATGGTGGCAGGTCAGGGATCTGGGTGTGCCTCACAGCATGCTGGTTTCAGAGAGCCTCCTTCCTCGTGTCTTGGACTCAAAACAGAACTCCAGATGACTCCCTCCACTGTCCCCCATCCTCAGCCTGTCCCCTGCAAACTGACTCAAGCCCGACTCTCACTAAAGGGCTTCCTCCACCCATACATCAGAAAGTCTCCTGACCTCTACTCTACCCGTCTGCACCTTGACCAGAGTAAGTCCTCAGTCTGTGTTGACTGGCTGAGGGGACTCTCTACATAGTCAGTGTCATCTGTGAGTAGTGGAAAGCTAGCACAGTTGTGATGGGATCTGCTAGGCCTTCGTCCTATACGGCGCCTCAGCACAAGAGACCAACCCCCTACACATGACGCTGTAGGACATTTTAAAACTTATTTATTTTTTAAGATTTATTTTTATTTTTTACATATATGAATGTTTTGCCTGTATGTATGTAAGTACCCGCATGCACATTGTGCCCATGGAGGCCAGAAGAGAGAGTCAAAGTCCCTGGAACTGGAGATACCAACAGTTTCTAGCCACCACACGGGTACTGGGAGCTGAACCCAGGTCCTCTGCAAAAGCCACAAGTGCTTTTTACCTCTAAGCCATCTATCTACCCAGCTCCATTTATTATTAATTACTGTGTATATATGTGCATGACGTGTAAGGGGGCACACGCACACCATAGAGTCAGTTCTCTCCTTCCACCTTGTGAGTCCCAGGGATCCAACTCAAGTCGTCAGGCTTGGCAGTGTGCACCTCTGCCCACCGAGCCATCCCTCTGGCCCTGAGGACTCTGGTACAGCCACAGCTGACGAGGAGGAGTGTGCCACAGGCACCTTATGGCAGGAAGCTGCTGATGTCCTGCAGTGACTATGATGTCCCATAAAGGATTCCCCATCCCAGTGGCCTTGGGTGGAGCTGGGGAGCAGCCCTCTCTGAAGCAAATGGCTGATGGCCAGTGTTTGAGAGTCACCTTGCTTTCTGACACACCTGCCGCTGTGCTCAAACTGAAGTGATTCTTCCCAAAATACACTCGCCCCGTTTCCTGATTCGGATGTCTTGGCTCGCTCTCACATGCTCTCACTCTGTCTTTCCTCACAGATGCTACTGCCCAGGAGGATGCCACCTTGAGGGAGGCACAGCTCCCCGGGGAGCTGACTCTGGGCCACCATGAAGAAAGCACCGGTGGGGGGAGCAAGGACCTCGATGAAGGCCTGACCTGTGAGATGATCTTCAACATGATGGATAAGTGACGGGCTGCTCTGTGTACCGCAGCCGTTAGTGAAGCAGATTAGAAACAGACAAGGTCACGGTTAGTGAGGAAGTAGTTTAGAAACAGACAGGTTTCCCCAGAGTTTGACGTAGTGTGCAGAAGATATTTGAAAAAGCACAGACCAACCAACCAAACACACACAAAATTTACAGGTGCCTTCTGAAAGACAAGAGTTTGACCCTGGGCTGAAGGGCACCTCAGCCCTGTGACTTCACTCCTGGACACCAGCAGGGTGGCCCCAAATAAGCCAAGGGATACTTATTTCTGTAGGAGTTCAGACCAGCCAACACCTCAGTAATCAGAGTGAGGAAGCTTTTCATTGACTTGTGTTTGTCCTTGATATTTCTGATACTGTGATATATTTAAACATTGCAGATGAATTTTTATATCTTTTTCATATAAATGAGTTTTCCATAAAGTTTAAAGCTACCATAGTACTTTTAATGAATTCTAAATTCAACCAAAAAGGTCAATATGCTATAAAAAGATAAAACGGGAATAGGACAGACCGCACATCAGACCAGAGGGTGTGTGCAATGTGTTTTACACTGCTGCAGAGCAAGGTTCACCTCTAAACTTTTGTCATCTCTGCTTTCCCACGTAGTGGACCTGTGGCGCGAACCCAGGGCCTGGCACATGTGAGGCAAACTGCGCTCCACCCACAGCTCTTTTTCTTCTCTTTTTAGATTGAGTTCCCCAGGTTAGGCTTGAACGCTTTCTTTATCAAGGCAGATTTTGAACTTTGAATCCTCCTGCCTCAGTCTTCCAAGAAGCTGGAATTCCAGGCCTGCCTTATATTCCCTTTTAATTACGTTCTTTGCCAGGTATGAAATTGCCCTGGCATTGTTTATTAGGACTGTTTTTATTTCTTAGCCAGGTGTGATGGCACATATCTGTTATTCCAGCATTCAGGAGGTAAGGGCAAGAGGATTAGGAGCTCAAGGTCATCCTCAGATACAAATCAAATTCAAGGCCAGCCTGAACTACATGAAATGCTATCTCAAAAAACATTATATATAATTTCTTAGTATTTCAGTTTCTGACCTCTTTGCTTTGCTTAAAGTGCTTTGTTTAAATTTTTGAATGATTGGTAACAAGAAGCAACCCAAAAATCTGATAATGAAATGTGTATTTGTGAGGGATTTGAACTTTTTGTAACTCTCAGTAATTAGGGAGAAAACCTTTATCCAGCCCCTTCTCTCATAGTCACTGTTTGAGGTACCTCTGGGCATCTGAGATTAACCAGGTCCCATCTACAGGAGCCAGTGTTCCCCCTTTGCTTAGCACATTGTGGCTGTGAACCTTCCCACACCCCCATATCTCCGAATCACCCACAGGCCCCAAGTTCAGATTCTTAAAATGTTGATCTGTTCACATATCACCCATTCAAAACCCTATGCATTGTGGATAGGAATCATTCCCCATAGTGCAGTGTAGATGGGACCCATTCCCCACAGTGAGGGTGGATGGGATGCATCCCAAAATGTTGTATGGGTGGGGAGCACCCTGCAGTGTGGTATGGATGGAGAGCACCCCACAGTGTGGTATGGACGGAGAGCACCCCACAGTGTGGTGTGGATGGAGAGCACCCCACAGTGTGGTATGGACGGAGAGCACCCCACAGTGTGGTGTGGATGGAGAGCACCCCACAGTGTGGTATGGACGGAGAGCACCCCACAGTGTGGTGTGGATGGAGAGCACCCCACAGTGTGGTATGGATGGAGAGCACCCCACAGTGGGAGGGCCTTTGCATTCTTTCAGTGCTGCGTGTCATTTCTGTTTATAACATACAACCAGATTTAAATTCTGTGATCTGTCATATGCTGTCACTGTGACTCAGTTTTTATATTTTCTTAATTTTTTGACTGTTGTAAAAACGTTCTGTATAATTCAATAAAATTATGTTTTTAAATGCCTGCACAGCTTTGTTATTTGCAAATGATCTTCTCTTTTGTTTTTGTTTGCTGTTGTGGTACTAGAGGTGAAACCCAGACCCTCAGGCATGCCAGGCAATGTCTCACCACTGACCGATGTCCACAGCCAGTTTTGTACTTTCTATTTTGAGACAGGGTCTCAGTGAACTACCAGGCTGGCCTTGAACTCGCACGGTAGCCCAGGCAGATCCGAATTCGCCATTGTGCTAAGACTCCCTAAGTTCCTTGGGTTGCATTCCTGCTCCAGCAAGCCCAGCTAATGATGGTCTTTAAAATGACTTCTTGGGGGGCTGGAGAGATGGCTCAGCAGTTAAGAGTGAGTAGCTCTTGCAGAGGAACTGAGTTTGGTTCCCAGCACCCACATTGGTGGCTCACTACAACTTGTATCTCCAGCGCCAAGAGATCCAATGCCATGTTCTGATCCTCACAGACACCTGCTACAAACATGGTGTACATAAACTCACGAGGGCGTACATGCATACGCATGCAATTAAAAAATCTTTTTAAAAATGTTTTCTTGGGTCACTAAGATGACCAGTGAGTAAAGGTACTTAACACCAAGTTTGAGTTTGATGCCCAGGACTCATGTGGTAAAAGGAGAGAACTGACTCCTGAGACAGTGTCCTCTGACCTTGTCAGCCATGGTACATGCATCCTCTCTCTCTCTCTCTCCCTCTCTCTCTCTCTCTCTCTCTCTCTCTCTCTCACACACACACACACACACACACAAATTAATTAATTAATTAATTAATTAATTAATTAATTTTTTTATTTTTAATGTCCTCGAGTAACGGGAGATGGCTCAGTCTGTAAAGTGTTTACAATGCAAACACGGGGATCTGAGTTTGGATCTCCAACACCCGTATAAAAAGCAGAGTGTGGGGGCTGGAGAGATGGCTCAGTGGTTAAGAGCACTGACTGCTCTTGCAGAGGACCCAGGTTTGATTCCCAGCACCCACATCATGGCTACAAACCATCCTTAACTCCAGTCCCAGGGGAGTCCGAAGCCCTCTTCTGACCTCTGCGGCATTGCACAACACAGGTGCACTCACATACATGCAGGCAATACACTCATACACATAAAATAAAAATAAAATATTTTTTAAAAAAAGCAGAGTGTGGTCTCACACATCTGTAATCCCAGCATAGCTGAATCAGCGAGCCTCAGGTTCAGCAAAAGACCCTGTCTCAAAAGAATAAGGTGGACAGAGTCAAGTAAGATACTCAGTGTTGACCTCTGACATCCACATGTATATATGCACACATGTGCACACACAAAAATAAAATTAGTATTTAAAATGTCTTCTTGGTCTTGGGAAGTGGCTCAGTAAAGTGCTTGAGGGTCTGAATTTGGATCCCTGACCTGGCAGCATGCTCCTGTAATCCCAGCAGGATTGGGGAGGCAGAGACAAGAGGGGCTCCGGGGCTCGCTGGCCAGCCAGCCTTGCCAATCAGTGAGTTCCAGATTTAGCAAGAGATCCTGTCTCAAAAAAAAGAAAAGAAAAAGATGGAACGTGATTAGAGGAAGACACCTGTGGTGCTCTGAATGAGAAATGTCCCCTCCTGGGCATCAAGCATTTAGACACTTGGTTCCAAGTTGGTGACACTGTTGGTAAAGGTTTAGAAGATGTGGCCTTGCTGGAGTGTGTCACTCTGAGTGGGCTTTGAGCGTCTTCTACTTCCTGTTTCCTGCTGAAGATGATTTCTGCTCCTGAGGCCTGCGGCCTGCTTCCCACTCCTGCCTCTGTGCCTGCTGCCTCTGCCACGCCTCCCCACCATGATGGACTTTCAGCCCTCTGGAACTTTAAGCCAAAATAAACTCTTCCTAAGTTACCTTGGTCACGGTGTTTTAATCACAGCAACAGAAAAGTAATAGAGCACCCAAAGTCCAAAGCTGCCTCCACACACATGAACACGCACACGTGCACACACAAGCTGTCTTCTCTGTGTCGAGACTGTGGAGGAACTGGAATCCTGTGCACTACGGCTGGGCATGCATGCACAAGGCTATAGCTACGATGAAGACGGTGAACCATTCCTCAGAAATCTCAAAATAGAATTCCCATATGCATCAGCAGCTCCACGGCTGGGCTTCTACCCAAAAGAACTGAAATTGGGGTTTGTCAGAGATACTTGCACACCCACATAGCATTCTTCACAGTGACCAAAAGGTGGAAGCCAAGGTCCGTCAATGGGTGAAGAATCCATGCATACAGTGGATCACTATGCAAGCCTCAAAAAAGAAGGGCATCATGCTGCCTAGATAAACCTTGATTTGTGGGATAATTCAGTCACATAAGAAGCTGTCTGGTTCCCCTGATGGGCGCTCCCCAGGGAGTCAAGGTCATGGGGAGGGACAGAATCATAGTCAGTAGAGGCTGGGGGCGTGGAGAGTTGGTGCTTAATGGGGAGGCTTTATTTTTGCACTATGAAGATCTCTAGCATGGGCATGATGGTTATTCACCAGCGTGGCACATGTAGCCCTGAACCGTACCCTTAGAAATAGCTACCACGGGGCCAGCAAGGTGGCTCAGGTAAGGCACTTGAACTGAGTTTGCTCCCCAGGACCCACAGGAGAGAAATGACTCCTTCAAGTTGTTCCCTGTGGTGGTTTGAATAGGAAAGTCCCCCCATAGGCTCCTGTATTTGAACATTTTGTCCCCAGTTGTTGGTGTTGTTTGGGGAAGTTTCGGAGGTGCGGCCTCCCTGGAGGAAGCACATCACGGGACGGGAGCTTTAGCCTCACCCCATTTCTCTGCTTCCTGTGCCTGCTTGAGGATGTGCACGCTCAGTTTTCTGCTCCAGCCCCCTCCTGCCAGGCTCCCCTGTTATGATGAATTCTTTTTTTTTTTTTGGAACTTGAATTTTTTATGTACAATGAATTCTTAATCCCCTAGAACCATAAGCCCAATAAACTCTTCCTTCTACAGGTGACCTTGGCTGTCTCACAGCAACAGAAATTCACTAATACAGAAGTTGGTAACAAAAAGTGGGCTGTTGCTGTGAGGAACCTGATCGTGTTGGTTTGGTGAGGAACATGGACGATTTTGGAAGTTTGGACTGGAAAAGCAGTTGACTGCTGTAAGCAGAGCTTAATGGGCTGTTCTAACAGAAGTATGGCTCAAGATGCTCCAGAGAGAAGTGGGAAAAAAAAAAGGACTTAAACAGCAACTGGGATATTTTTGCTAGGAATCTGGCTGCAGGTTACCCACAGCCTAAAAACATGTCTGAGCCTAAATAAAAACATAATGAACTAATTTCTTTGAAGGAGGAAATTTCAAGACAGCATAATGTTGAATGGGCAGTTTGGTTATTAATGATGATTATACAGATCTACAATGAAATACAGCAAATGGAGCAGAATGACATACAAAATGTACAGTTTGGAGAGGGCAACAAGCTTAGCAATGTGGCAGTCATGCATGTGCTAGATGGGGGGCTCTCCTTGTAAGGTCAGAGGCATTAAAGAGAGGCCGCTCAAGACCTGCACTTGAACAATGGAAGGAGGATTCTCAGGTCAAGACCCCACCCAGCTAAGCTTCCAATTTGTGAAAGCAAAAGGCCTAAGAGGTTTTCTGCTCCTAGACAATCACAGCATATAGAAACTTCTGCAAGGTTGGTAAGGGGGCCAAGGTCCATCCCAAGCTGACAGCTGATCATGGCAGCATGGTTCACATGATGCTGAATTTAGAAGCATGAAATATGCAGGAGAGAGGGGATCATTGCTTCTTCCTCCATGGTTTCAGATGGCTACTGAGGCCAGGCAGCATGCAGCAGGGCAGTCTCTGAGGAAAGAAGTCCCTGACAGGCCAAGAGGCCCTGAGAGGCCAGTGCATGAAACGTGAAGATCAGGCCTGGTTGGCAATGGAGACCCCAAGATATTGGATCTGCCAGATCTATGAGACATCTGCCAGCTGTATAGGGAGTGGTACCAGCCCAAGAGAGGGATGCATGTTACAGATAGCAAAGCTGGAGGAGCTGAGCCATCTAAGCCCTAAGTCAAGTCACAGACACTCGTCATGGAGCTACAGGTTTTGCTTTGGGGAAGCATTTCCTCAACATGCCTCCATTCCTCCCTTTGGAATAGGAATGCGTGTTCTGTGTGTATGTTGAAAGTATGCCATTTGCTTTTTGATTTTGCAGTTAAGAGATTGCCTTGAGTCTCCGATGAGACTTTGGACTTTGGACTTTTGAATAGCTTGAGAGTGGTAAAGACAGCAGGGACTTAAGTTTGACCAAATGCATTTTGTATTATAATATATGAGTCTGTGAGGGCCAGGGACTGGAATGTGGTGGTTTGATTGAGGAATGGCCCCCATAGGCTCATTTATTTGGACATTTTGTCCCCAGTTGTTGGTGTTGTTTGGGGAAGTTTAGGAGGTGTGGCCTTGCTAGAGGAAGCATGTCACTGGGGTGGGCTTTCGCCTCATCGCCCCATTTCTCTGCTTCCTGTGCCTGCTTGAAGATGTGGGTGCTCAGATTTCTGCTCCAGCCCCCTCCTGACATGGCTACCTTCTGTGGTGGACTCTCATGCCTCTGGAGCTGTGAGCCCAATAAACTCTTCCTTCTATAAGTGGCCTTGGTCACGGCGTTTTATCAAAGCAACAGAAAAGTAACTAATATATCCCCTGACCTCTGTTTATGTGCACACACGAGTGACATGCTCATGTGTGTGTGTGTGTGTGTGTGTGTGCTAATAAATAAGTAAATGTGACTAAAAAATAAATCTCCACAGTGGGAACTCTTATGTATACTTCACGGTGATTTAATATTTTCAGTTTCAGAACAGATGAGACAAGGGACAATGATTTTTCAATAGTTTTTATTTACGTATTTTTATTTTATGTGTATGAGTGTTTTGCCTGCCTGTACATAAGTGCATTCACGTCACATAATGCCCACAGAAGCCAGAAGAGATCATTGGATCCCCCTGGAACTGGAGTTATGGATGGTTGTTAGCTGCCATGTGTGTGCAGGGAATTGAACCCAGGTCCTCTGCAAGAGCAGTCAGTGCTCTTAACCACTGAGCATCTCTCCAGCCCTCAAGGACCATGTTTTTAAAATGCCAGACTGTGGCATGTAGCCTAGTCAGTAGGGAGACTCCGAGTTTTATCCCCAAGACTGCATGAACTGGGTGTGGTAGTGCACACTCATCATCCACGCACTGTGAAGGTGGGAGAATCAGGAGTTCAAGGTCATCTTCAGCTGCACGGTGAGCTAAACACCTGCTTGGGCTACATGAAAACCCCTTCTCAAAACAAAACAATGCAATCCTAGTTAGTCTGCAAACATCTGTAGAAATACCTCATAAACAGACTTAAAGCAAGCATGTTTCTCGAGTGTGGCTGTGATTACAACATCTGGGTGGGCAATTATGTGGAGTAAAGTTCACCCTGGATGGCTGATGATTCTGCAAGGCATCCAGGTCCTTGGAAGTGTGGAGGATCCCAGAGCATCGAGGGGGGATGCCCACCAGAGGGCAGGCGTCTCCTTTCAGAGCAAGGAGGCAGGTTCACAATTTCTGACTTTAATAAGTCGCAAAATTCTAGCTAAGTCTTTGAAACTATGTCATACTGAAAGAGGAAATTAAACGAGGAATAGTATCTTCGCACTCGAAGTTGCTAAGTTGGAGGGTTTTGCAGAGCCCGCTTGTGAAGATGCGCTCCGATTCTGAGTGCGGAGGCTTGATGAGGCCAGAAGAAGGACCACTTAAAACGCTTAAACCTGTTTGGAGACTCCGCAGGAGTGACTGAAGGAAAGCACACCTGAGGCCTTTTTAAAGGTTCTGTTTTGCCAGAATAAGGTGCTTAAATTGAGCCCAGTCTGACATTGGCTATGCCCCATAAAGGCCTTTTATTATTATTATTATTATTATTATTATTATTATTATTATTATGTGTATGAGTGTTTTGTCTGCATGCGTGTAAGTGTACCCATGTCATGCAGTTTCACAGAGGTTAGAAAAGGTCATTGGATTCCCTGAAACTGAACTGGAGTTTGATTGGTTGTTAGCCACCATGTGGGTGCTGGGAATCGAACCTGGGTCCTCTACAAGAACAGCCTGTGCTCTTAACATCTGAGTCACCTCTCCAGCTTCATGAAGACAATTCTTGTTGTCTACCCATCTTTCCTATCCCTGGTGGTGTTGCTGTGTTTTGATTACTATATTCAGGGTCCCCTATGGTCAGGCTTCCTGACAGTATGGCCTTGATGCTCATGACAATAATTGCACTCATCGAGTTTCTGAGGACAAAATGCCATCACCTGGCTTTCATTATTATCCATGATGCTGTCAGTGAACTCATCTTTATGATTGTCTCTCCTACCATATGTCCTACTCTACGATGGTTAGCTACCACTGATCTTTCTAGTGATGATGGTGACCATCTCACTTGTCTTTTCCTAATGGCCTTCCTGTGGAATATATCCACTCAGTAGGGATTCCAGACTTTCATGGGGTTTTTGTCCCCCTAGCCAATTCCTACCTCCCATTCTTTTTTATGTGTATGAATGTATTGCCTGCATGTATGTGAGTGCACCCGTGTCATGCAATGCTGCAGAGGTCAGAGGAGGGCTTTGGATTCCCCTGGAACTGGAGTTAAGGATGGTTTGTAGTAGCCATGTGGGTGCTGGGAATTGAACCCGGGTCCTCTGCATGAGCAGTCAGTGCTCTTAACGGCTGAGCCATCTCTCCAGCCCTCCTACCTCCTATTCTTATCACACCATCCTCTGAAGAGGTTACCCAACTTGCGATAGGGAATCGGGACGCAGACCGCTCTGGCTTCTTCTGTGCTGAACAGGGACACAGGGTGAGGGAATTGGGGTACCTCTTCAGTGGGTCTATCTAAAAGACTCCCAAATTGCATAACTCTTATCTGTAGGGGGAAAAGAAAGTCCTTGCCTGATGAATAGGAGATGTGAAGGAGAAGTGAAGGCAAGAGTAATTAGCATTACAAGTTCTAGACAGGAACTAGAAAAAAGTCAGAACAGGGCAAATTTCAAATGTTCATACGAGAGTTTATTGGAATTTCTTGATGAGAGCTTCCAAAACCATCCCTCTATTGGGTTCCTCCTCATTTTTCTTTTGTCTGCCAAGGCTGGACTCAAGAGTGATGGATTCAGGATTTGCTTTCAGGTATTTTGATAGCTGTTAGAGTGGTTAGAATCAGGTCAGTTCCCTCTCAAAGGCTTCACCATGTGGAGGCAGAATCTGGGCCCTCTCTGAGGCCCCCCCATTGTTTTTAAGCAAATGGTTGTGTGGTAGCATCCTCTGCTTCTGAGCTCCCAGGTCAGTCAGCTCATCTCAGCTCTCCCACCTCCCCCCATCCTTTCACAAAAGCTGATTTCTAAATGAGCACACCAGATACACAGATCTTAAGAGGGGGCCTGGTGCGGGAGGCTCAAAGTTGTGTTACCATTTCCAAGGTGTGGCTGTGATTACAACCCATCAATCACAGAAATCTTGCACCACCCACAGTTTTAAAAGACACTGTTTCTGCCCAGTGCAGACAGAGGACAGAGCAAGAGGCTTGCTGTGCCAGTGACAGAAAGTCCTGCAAGATTCTCCCGCAGATGGAAACCGGCCTCAAGACATGGTGCAAATAGCTCTAGTGAAATGGTTCTCACAGGGATGATTGAATGAGCTGAGAAACGCCTGGTTGTCATTTCCCGTTAACTAGTTCAAGACTCATGGCTGGCAGAGGGAGCCAAAGATTGCTGATTAAAAGATTCATCCTCACAAGGACCATAATTATATCCCAAGGTCTGAACTATGAAAGGCAGTAAAACAGGGCTGGGGATGTGGGCAGCTCAGTGGCGAGTAGCATGCCTGCTTAGCTTAGCATGAGCTACACCCTGAGTTCCATCCCAGCACCAATAATAACAATAATAACTAAAGCAATAAAGTGACAGAAAATAATAACCCAGTGGGTAAAGAAGCCTCAGTCCATCGGCATCAGTAACAGCTGATTCCTCTGCTTTTTCTGGGGCCGCTTTGCTTACAGATGCCTGAACCTTGAACCTCATGCCTGGTGGAAAGCCTTTCCCCCAGTTGGGACTGTGTCCCGAAGGAATGAGAGCAACAGGCACTGGGACAGCCTGTGAATTCTGACAAAATAAAGGTTAAAGGGATCTACTAGATAAAACATTTGGTCAGTTAGACACACACACACACACACACACACACACACACACACACGGTCTTATCAAATAGACACATTCAAGTTTGTCGCTGTGTAGAAGGGTTTGTGAAGCTCCAGATGGAGTTTAAAGGCACATGCAGCTCGGGAATGCCCGGCGTGCAGTCTGACAAGGCTACTCCAGAACAAGCATTTGACAGCAGGAGGAGGGGGTGGAGGGAGTCAGCACTCTGTTAGTGAATGGGCCCAGCTGATGTAATCCCAAAAGACAAGCCCAGCGCCAACCTATCCCCATGGGCACTGCCATTTCTGGGACCCCAGCCACGTCTGCATTCAGGTAACAGGCACATTGACTCCAGGGCAGACATTGATCCCATACCTCCAAGCTGTGCAGCAGCCCTGAGAACAACCATGACAGCTGATCCCCTCTTTATTGACTTTGTGCCTGCAGCTTTGGGGCCAATGCTAGCACCAGTCTATAACAGAGCTCAGCATGTGGAAAGCCACCTGGTATCTGCCTACTGACTCAGTTTCCTCTGGCACACTGAAAACAACTGCAGTTCATTTACAGGAAACTTACACAGGCCCTGGGCACAGCTTGCAGTGTGACTATGGGGTTGGGTGGGGCATCTTCGGG
This sequence comes from Nannospalax galili, assembly GCF_000622305.1. Classification (NCBI taxonomy): domain Eukaryota; kingdom Metazoa; phylum Chordata; class Mammalia; order Rodentia; family Spalacidae; genus Nannospalax; species Nannospalax galili. The sequence continues at coordinate 3,206,656 of NW_008330120.1, forward strand.
GACAGGGCAGTTGTTGGAGCTGCTGCCAAGCAACATGACAGAGGAACAGTCAGCAAGACAGAGGGACAGGCAGGGGCAAGCTGCATCTCCGGGTATCTCCCACTGGCTCCCAGTCTTTCAGGGAGCTTCCCGCTCAAGAACAGGCTATGCAGGACTCTGGGGTTGGGGTAGGGGGTGTCCTTCCCTTGGATGAACATTTCCCACTACAGTGGTCATTGATCTCTGTATTGTTTAGTTTTGGTCAACTTGACACAAACTAGAAACACCCGGGAAGAGGAAACCTCAGTTGAGGAATTTCCTCTATAAGACTGGCAGGTGGACTTGTCTGTGAGGCATTTATTGATTGCTAATTGATACAGCAGGACCCAGCCCACTGTGGGTGGCACCATCCCTGGACAGGTGGGCCTGGGCTGTATAAGAAAGGTACCTGAGCAAGCCAGGGGAACAAGCCAGTGTGCAGCGTTCCTCCATGGAATCTGCTTCCGCGCCTGCCTCCAGGGTCCTGCCTTGAGTTCCTGCCCTGACTTCCCTCAGGGATGGACTGTGATTAGGAAGTTCAAGCCAAATAAACCCTTTCCTCCCCAAGTTGGTTTTGGTCAGTATTTTAATCATAGCAACAAAATGAAACTAGAACAGGGTCATATTCTAATTCCAGATAATCAGACCTTTCATGATAAAACTAGCACTTTCCAAAACATCCCTGCTCTGCCCGGAGGCAGAAAGGATAACTTCAAACGCTTGGCAGGATGGAAGAACACAGGGAGACACTTGCTGACATTTAAATAAATTATTTTAGCCGGGTGGGGTGGCTTACATCTGCAATCCTAACACTTGGGAGGCTGAGGCAAGAGGATCATCCTGAGCCCAAGGCCAATCAGGGCTACACAGTAAGACTTGATTTCAAAATTAAAAAAAAAAAAAAAAAAAATTGAGCCAAGCGTGGTGGCGCACGCCTGTAGTCCCAACACTTGGGAGGCAGAGGCAGGCAGATCTCTGTGAGTTCAAGGCCAGCCTGGTCTATAGTGAGTTCCAAGACTACACTGGGCTACAGGGAGACCCTGCTTTGAGAGAAAAAAAAAAACATATTTGAAGAAGTACCAAAAATAATTTTTAAAAAAATGAAGGCATTGGAGGTGACCTTGCTGTGACATGTCACCACACTGATGCCCAGGATTGATTTGGCTGATCTGGCTGGCTAGGGGGGCATCTATGAAGTCCATCACCACTCCATGTGTGTGGCTAGGTGGACTTCCATGACTTCCATCACCACTCCGTGTGTGTGGACCCCTGCTCAGTGCAAGATGAGAACCGTCCCCAGTAAAGGATGTCTTCGTTTCGTCTCTGCTGCGGTGATAAAATACTCAACAAGAGCAACTAAAGGAAAGGTTTATCGGGCTCCTGGTTTTAGGCTGCAGTTCATCACTGTAGGGACGTCAAGGTGGTGAGAACACAGAGCAGCTGGCCACATCACATCTGCGGTCAAGGGCAGAGCACAGTGGTGTAGCACATGCCTGCTGGTGTCCAGCTCACTCTCTCCACCCTTCCCAGTGCAGGATCCCCTGCTTAGGGGAGGGCACCATTCACAACGTGGATCCTCCCACCTCCATCAGTGTGATCAAGACTCCACCACAGACCTGGCCATAGGCCAACCTGATCTAGGCAATCCCTCACTGAGACTCTCTTCCCAGGTGACTCTCGGCTGTGTCTAGTTGAAGAATTAACATACTGGTCTTCCACCAAGGGTATGTGACTGGCTGCACTTTCCTGCTAAAACCTCCAAACAACTGGCCAGGAGTGAGAACTGGTTCATGCAAAGGTGGGGCCTTCCTTCCGATAAACTCAAGTGCACATGAGTTTATGCACACAGCTTTTCACCTGCATGCAGAATTCTCCCTAAGACAAATGCAATGATGCTTTAGTTTTAGCTAAAACTCCCCACCTTCGGTGTCTGAGTCCTGACCAGTGGACAACCAAGTGAGCCCAGTCAAATCTAGAAGCAGAGCACATCCCTGGACCCTCAGACCCACAGAGTCCTTAATTCAGCCCACTCACCACCTTCTCAATGTAACCAGATCCTAGCTAAGGACCGTGGGCTTTGTTTCAGCCCAAACCACCCCCAAAACACAGCAGCTCCATTAGCTCTGCCCAATCTGAGCCTAACAGTGGTTTTAGCCCCATTATAGGTGATGTAAAGCTATCTCAAAAAGACCCAGATTTGCTTTTACAACTTTTAGGGGACACACACAACTAGTAAGAAACATGTCTAATGATCAATGTTATCAAACCTTTGGCTGAAAAGAATCTATTAACTGTGCAGCAGGTCCTGAGACCATCCCTACCAGGGGACCTCTTTTATGTGAGGATCAAGTGCCTAGCTATGCCGACCTGTCAACTGGAGAGGGATTTGTATCCTGACCCTCCTCATCTTCAGATCAATATCATTTCAAATAGTCAGGTCCTTGGGGTACCTGTGCACGCAAACCAAAAGGCTATCCCCCAACTGATTGGGCTAGGAATCATGGCCAGGGTGGGCATGGACATAGGCGGAATAGCCAATTCAACCTCCTACTGTTACCAACCGCCTGGCAGACCGTGTAAAATGAGTTGCTGGTTCACAAATGGCCATGCAAGATCAATGGGATTCCCTAGCAGTGGAAGTCCTACAAAATCAAAAGGGGTTAATTTAAATCTGCTGACTGCTGACAAAGGAGGACTCTGTCTCGTCTTAAACAAGAATGCCATTTCTATGTGAACAAGTCAGGAATAGTCTAAGATAGGGCCCAACAGCTAAAAGAAGGAATTACAGTAGGAAGGCAGAAATTAGCTGATCCCCGGAGTTACTGGGGCGGTGTCTGGAGTTGGGCATCCTGACTTGTTCCTTTGGCTGGTCCTCCCCTTACAGTCTCACAGTACCTGTGTTTGGCCTTCACATTCTTAATGTGATAACTCAATTTGTTTCGTCTTACTTAAGCTTCAAATGCTCCTCTATTGAGATCAGTCCATTAGTCAGGCTGATGTTCTTTGAGTCTTTGTAGCTTCAAGCATCAAAAGGGGGGAGATGATGTATGAGCCCCTAAACATTCAGTAAGTAAGCTATGTAGCTTAGCAACTGCACCTTTCCTACATGCTCTGGAGAAGAGACTCCCCCACCGTAGGACTAAACATTCTTTCACTCGAGGTTGTAAAGTAAAACTTGAAAAAAAAAATAAAATAGCTGGGCGTGGTGGCACACGCCTGTAGTCCCAGCACTTGGGAGGCAGAGGCAGGCGGATCTCTGTGAGTTCAAGGCCAGCCTGGTCTACACAGTGAGTTCCAGGACAGCTGGGGCTACAGGGAGGCCCTGTCTCAAAAAGACCAAAAAATAAATAAAAATAAATAAATAAATAAATAAATAATAAAATAAAAGGCCACCAACTATAAACCACCAGATGGTACCAGATGGTACCAATAACTAACATAGTCTCAGGTTGAGTTGACCATAGACACTCCTATAAACATTTTTTGTCTGTTCCCTTTTCTAAACCCCCTTTCCTATTTCTCTTAGAGGTAGAGTTAATCAAGCATGCGATGCTGAGTACTTAGCTGCTGAAACTTGTGTTTTTCACTATAAATTGACATGCTCAGGGCCTAGGTCTCTTTTGGAGATTACTCTGCCTGGGTCCCAACTGGTTAATAAAGCTGCTTTCTTGTGAGCTCAAACGTCTCTCTGTTCTTTGGCCTTATCCCAAAGCAGTTTGTTTAGCCTCGTGGTCTCAGTCCAAGGTGGTTTGGTCCCATTGCTTTAAGACTGTGGCAGTCCATCACAGCAAGAGCAGGTGTCCCCCACCTCGTGGAGGCTGGGAAGCAAAGAAAGAGGCAGCAAGGGACCAGGGTCCCGATATCACCTTCAAGAGCACATCACCAATGTCCCAGCTCCCTCCTATGAGGCCCCATCTCCCAAAGAGTTCACCATCTTCCAATAACTGGCAATTACACCCTCAGCGCACGGCCTTTGATAGACATTCCAGACCCGAACTGCAGCTCCAGACCATGTACGCAGGTTCTAATTTGGAAAGTTTATGGATTAGCTATCAGCAACATAGCTCACTGCTGTTTGCTTGTCTCTCACGAAGAACTCCTGTGTGTGTGTGTGTGTGTGTGTGTGTGTGTGTGTGTGTGTGTGTCTTTGTGTCTGTGTGTCTGTGTGTCTGTGTTATCTGTGTGTACGGTGCCTACCAGAGCAGGACATTGGGGTGCCTTTCTGTCTCTCTCCACCTCATGGCCTCGAGGCAGGATCTCCCACTGAACCACAAGATCACCATTTTGGGCTAGTCTGGCTGACCAGCGAGCTCTTAGAGTCTGCCTGTCTCTGCCACCCAGTGTTGGAGTTACAAGTATACACAGTCATGGCAGATGCTTTACAAGGATGCTTGGGATTCGCACTCAGGTCCTCGTGCTTACAGAGCGTGCTCTCTTACCCACTGAAACATCTCCCCATTCATATAATTAATTATTTTGAATTTTTTCTGTAGCATGTAGAAAATCAACGTCTTGAAAAAAAAAAAAAACAGAGTCTCCCTAGTCCCAAACTCCCTGGAAGTCACTACTATACGGACCAGGCTGGCCTTAGCCTCACAGAGATCCACCTGCCTCTGCCTCCTGAGGGCTGGGATTAAAGGCAAACACCACCACACCCTGCATAGTATCTTTTTTTTGACATAATGTCTACATCATTTGATTGTTTTTACTCTGGTAAATAAGTTATTTATATATTTGGATCTGAGTTCTTTCTTTTTTTACAGCTTTAAATTTTTTATTTATTTTTATTTTCAGTGCATAAATGTTTTTGCTTGCATGTATGTATGCATACCACAAGTCTGCCTGGTGCCCATGGAGGCCAGAAGAGGGCACTGGATTTCTTGGAACTGGAGTTACAGATGGTTCTTGGCTGCCATGTGGGTGCTGGGAACGGAACACAAGTCCTCTGCAAGAGCGGCCAGTGCTCATAACACTGAGCCAGCTCTCCGGCCCCTGCATGTTCTTTATCAGATACACGTTTTGCAAATACTTTCAGTCTATTTCTTATGTTTCCGTTCCCTTGACAGTGTCCTTCAAGGAACAGTTTCCGCCCCCCACCTCGCCCCACCCAGGACCTCACACATGCTGGGCAACTGCTCTATCACTGAGTGGCATACCAAACCCTCTTTTCTACTTTTTATTTTGACAAGAGGCCTCACCAAGTCACCCAGGCTGACACTGAACTGGCAATCCTCCTGCATCAGCCTCCCGAGCAGCTGGCACAGGCCTATGCCACCAGGCCTGGCTCCATGTATTTTTTCTGATGATTTTTCTATTGATGTGTCTAAGAACTCTTTGCATGACCTGTGGTCACAGAACTCTCCTCCTGGGTTTACTTCCAGAACTTTTGCAGCTCTGTGTTTCACACTTTGGTCTGTGGTCTGTTTTGAAACAAAATCATTTATGTTGCTGAGTATAAATCAGGATTGGTTTTGGGGGGACTGGAGAGATGGCTCAGCAGTTAAGAGCACTAGCTGCTCTTGCAGAGGACCCAGACTCAATTCCAGAACTCACATGGTGGCTCACGATTGTCTATAGCTCCAGTTCCAGGGGAGCCAATGCCCTCTTCTGACCTCCACAGGCACTACGTGCATACATACATACATACATACATACATACATACATACACACACACACAGGCAAAACACTCATATACATAGAATAAAAATAAAGAAAAAAATTTGCTGAGTCTTTTTGAGACAGGGTCTCCCTGTGGTCCCAGCTGTCCTGGAACTCACTATGTAGACCAGGCTGGCCTCGAACTACAGAGATCTGCCTGCCTCTGCCTCCCGAGTGCTGGGACTAAAGGCGTGTAGCACCACGCCCGGCTTGGAGGGTTAAATTTATAGATGACTTCAGGAACAATTCTATAGCCTGACAATATTGAGGGCCATCAATGTGCATCTGTGGGACAGCAGCTGCTTCCACTGTGTCTAGGGTCGGAGGCCCATCATTTCACACTGCTGTTTCTCCATCTGTGAACACAGGAACATACCTCCCCATGTGTACAGGTCTGCCTCCATTCTTACATTACTGTTTCATGTTTTCTGTACACAGATCTTACAGATCTTGGAATTACACCAAAATCTTTATTTTCTGTTCTGTTATCAATGGCAGTATTTTTCAAATTTCCAATTCCATTGTTCTCTGCCAGTACAGAGACAGGGAGCTGACTCCTGGGTTTTGTCTGTTTGTTTGAGGCAGGGTCTCACGTAGCAGCAGCACATGGCTGTTCCTTCCTAGGGACTCAGGGGAGGCAGGTGCCCCAGGGGCAGAGTACAGTGGATTGTATAGAACTCCTTTCCTTCCTCCTTAACAGAATTTCTTAACCATTTGATTGTCATTGGAACCTTATGTGAGCGAACAGCTGATGGGAGATTTCCTGATGACCTGGCCAATCAGCTTCTGTGGTCCTGGGAGCCAGCCGCACACCACCGTCTCCTTTGCAGGCCTGCCTCAGCCTGGCTCAGGCCACAGGGAATGAATGACATAGCCTCGTGTCAGGAAGTTCTTCAGTCAGGGCTCAGCAACCCCAAGTTAGTACTCATCAGTGGTGAATCCCAGCGGCCCCATTGCTCCGGGACCTCAGCAGACGTGGGCCTCTGGCTCTCAGCAGAACACAGAGGCAGAGGCTCATATCGCTTTGACTGGCCAGCCCTCACCACATCCCCAACCATAGATCAGCAGGTGGGGTGAGTATCCAGTGGGCCAGAATGGAAGCCTCAGTGTCCGGAACCTCTGATGACATCATAGAGGAGGGTGTGGTTTTCGGGAGGCAGGATTGAAAAGGACCACTGTGTTTAGCCTCGGAGGAGCAGGGTCGCCTGACATCCTAAGTAATGCTTTATTGCGGTGTCTACTGATTTAGTGCTTTGCAACAGACTCACATAGTCCAGGCTGGTCTGGAACCCTTGATCCTCTCGCCTCTCCCTTCTGAGTGCTGGGATGAGAAGTGTGCATCACCACCCCCAGCCTCCTGGGTTACCTTTAATCTTGGGTTTTCTAATTGCAGATGAAATGTGCACTTATTTTGACAAGCCAACACAAAAGGTGGTATAAGGGTGAAGTTCATCACCTCTCCACTCAGCCCCCAACATGCCCTCCAGTCCCACCCCCACCCCAGGTCCTGCCAAGGTCCTCCCACATCATTGCTGCTGGCACGCCCGCCCGAGGCTGACTTCTTCGTCTTGCTGCGCTCACCACTCAGGATCCCTGGGCTTCCCCACCACAGGCAGAGCGCCCTGCCAAGTGCAGCAGCACACTGGGGGCCAGAGCCCATTCATTCATCCTGCGATCGGGCCCAGACTCTTGAGATTTCTAAATTTGGTCAGTGTACAGGACTGCGCAGGGTGCCTGAGAGCTAAAAATACCAGCCAGGTCTGGAGAGGGAGCTGTGAATAGCAAGGGGTGGGGAATGGGTGAGGGGAGCTCTGGGGTCCCAGGCAAAGCGTCCTGCTGTCCTCCAGAGCCTGGCCTCTCTGCATGGCATCCACACTGCAGGGTCACATGAGGTGACCAGCTGTGCCCATCCTACGGTAGCAGCGTATCGATTACAGAAGCTGTCTGCTCTGGTGATCAGGTATCCAGGGGCTTAATAACCCCCAGATCTGGACCACAGCTCTAAGACTTACTTTTAACTCATTTAAAAACAAAAAAATCAGCCACTTGTGCAGGTCAGTGGGGAAATGCTGAAGAAGCTGAGGCAGGAGGGTCATGAATTTGAGGCCAGCCTGGGCTACACATTGGCAGAGATGAGGCTCCGTTGATAGACTATCTCCATAGTTATACAAAGCCCTGGGCTCAGTCTTCAACACTGCATAAGCCCGGTGTGATGGCACACACCATAATCCTAGCATCTGGGAAGTCAAGTAAGGAGGATCAGGAGTTCAAGGTCGTCCTCGACAACATTCTAAATTCAAACAAAACCAGATTGGATTACAGGAGACACTGTTTCAAAAAGAGTGTTGTGAGGCGTGGTAGCACACACCTTTAATCCCAGCACTTGGGAGGCAGAGACAGATGGATCTCTGTGAGCTCAAGGCCAGCCTGGTCTACATAGTGAGTTCCAGGCCAGCTGGGGCTACGGGGAGACCCTGTCTCAAAAAGACCAAAAAAAAAAGAGAGTATACTCCTTTAATCCCAGCACTCAGGAGGCAGAGGCAGGTGGATCTCTATGAGTTCGAAGCCAGTCAGGAATACATAGTAAGACCCTGTTTCAATCAAAAACAAAAACAACAAAAAAAGAAAATCAAAGGTGCTTATTTTAAAATAAAATGACACAACCAAAGAGCGCTTGGGGAACTGGTGTCACTTGTCTGCAGAGACAGCACCTGGGAAGATCATGTCTCAAAAATGGGGAATAATAAGTGGTGTCCTTGCTGGTAATGATGACCCTGCCAGGCCTAGGCATTTTCCCAAGGGAGGCACAGTGCTGTCCCTGCTTCCTGTAAGCCTTGTCTTCCCTCACCATGTGTGTGGGGGGGGTACATGTTGGTGTAGATGTGGGTACATATTTGTGTACATGGGTGAAGGGCACACATGGAAGCCAGAAGTCAACCTCTGATGTCCCTCAGGTGCGGTCCACCTTGCTTTTTGAGACAGGGTACCTAACTGGGATCTGGGGCTCACCAATTTGGCCAGGCTGAATGGCCATCCAGCCCCAGGGATCTGCCTGCCTCTGCCTTCCTGGCTCTGAGATTACAAATACCAGTTACCAAGATCAGCTTCTTACCCGGTGCTAGGGATGGAACTCAGGTCCTCATGCTTGCAAGGCAGTTACTTTACTGACTGAGTCATCTTGTCAGGTCCCTGTAAGTCTCATCTTGAGACAACAGAGGCTCAGGACATGGCCAAGATGGGACCACCCACCTCATCCTGAAAAGTCCCCTGAACTTGTTTGCTTCATTCATTCATCCATTCATTAATTAGTTCAACAAGTGTTCACTGAGTACCACCTGTATGCCTCAAGCTGGGGGCACTCGTCCAGCAACAGCCGAAGTCCATCAATGGACAGGCAGTGGAGGTGGGGTTTGAGCACTATGGTGGGAGTGGTAACTTGAATCTTAAATGTCCCCCAAAGACCATGTATTAAAGGCTTGGTTCCCTTCCTGTGATGCTACTGACAGGTGATGAACCTCCAAAAGGTGGGGCCCGGTGGGGGTGTTTAGGTCACTACGGGCATGCCCTTGAAGGTCTTAGAGGTCACATCCCCTCTCTTCCTTTTTACTTGGGGTTGGGGGAGAGGGTCTCATATAGCTCACACTGGCCTCAAGCTAGCTGTGTAGCTGAGGATGACCTTGGATTTGTGACCCCCCTGCCTGCACCTCCCCAGTGCTGAGAATACAGGTTTGCACCACCACATCTGCAGTACTAGTGATCAAACCCAGTATGTCCTGCATGCTAGGCAAGCACTCCGCACTTAGCTACATCCCCAGCCCCAGTTTTACCATTTATTAAAGATGAAGGCAAATTTGCATACTAATGAGATGGACGTGTTGGACTAACACGATCCAATCCAAAGATATGCTAATTTGATAGTTCCACGCTGAGGAATGACAATAGGAAAATATTTCAAAGTCTGTTTTCCATAATTAGACAGTGATGCTTCTTTAAGAGCAGGAAACTGTATGACCAGTAAAAATACTGAACATTTATAAACAATTGAGAGTCTTGAATCTGAGCTTCGATGTCTCGGGGAGTGGTCACTGGCAGCAGGTGGCGTGACAGTGCACACAGCGCAAAGCGCATATATCACGTGTTCAGAACTAAGACTTGCCTAGGGCCATTCCACCTCGAACTCACTCCATCTCCTCAAAGCAAGGCTGCTGTGGAGCAGGCACCAGAACTTGGGTGAGCACTGCAGAAACACCTCAAACTCGTTACGGTGTTGGTTTTGAATTAATTTTTGGTTACGGACTCGGAAACCTTTTACTACTGCCCGTTTTTTTCATGTAACCTTGTGTGGGATGGTGACGCACAGTTTAAGAAGCTGGGCTCAAGACAGCAATGATGTTGATGAGGACAGTGATAGGTCAGTGCTAAGCAGATGTCCCTGTATGACCTCACTTCAGGATACCAAGAGCTGAGCCAAGATGTGTCTCCGTGGGGTGCTTGCCTAGCACAAAAGCCCAGGGGTGGACCTCAGCCCTGTGTAAACCAGCATGCCTGGTGGGGGTAGAAGGATCAGGAGTTCAAGGCCACCCTCAACTACATAGTGAGTTTGAGGCCAGCCTGGGATACATGAGATCTGGTCTGTTTTGAAGAGGGGGAAACTGACTCAAGAAAATGAAGTAACCACCTTTGAGGGGAGCTCAGGGCACCCCTGGGAGAGCGCTCTTCAGCAGAGAAAGCTGGTGGCTGGGGCCTACTGCCAGGATTATTAGGACTGGGTTTTAGACATCCCTCAATGCTCTTGTGCTAAAGGCTTTGTGACGTAAAGGAGGGAATTCAGGTCACTGGAGCATGCCCTTGAAGGGACATTTAGCCCCAGCCTGTACGGCTGCCACTGCTGTGACCACCACTCTTTCCTCCGCCTCCTCCTCTTCTTCCTCCTCTTCCTCCTCCTCCTCTCCCTCCCCCTCTTCTCCTTCCAGTAATTACAAATGCTCCTGTATACACGCCCAAATAGGACCAAGCAAAGCTAACAGGAGCAAAACCTCAGAAACTGTGAGCCACAACAAACCTTTTCTCCTTTCAAGCTGATTATCTTGGGTATTTTGTCACAGCAACTGAAAGCTGACAGATAGACTAACGTTATTCAGAACTCAGGTCTTTGTTCTGTGCCTGATTCAACCCCATTCTGAGTTCATTACACACACACACACACACACACACACACACACACACACACACACACACTTTCTTCCTCAGTGACACACCCTTTGTACCAGTGCTGAGCACACTTGGAGTGGGAGAGAAAAAGAAAAACACGAGCTCTCCTGTCTGAGGCTTGCTCTGGGCACACAGATGGACAGATAAACAGCCTTGTAAAGCCGCTGTGAGAGACTGGCCTGCCAAGTCCAATTCAGAAAGAATTGCCATGTGCCACACAGTGTACACATGTCGCTTGTGATTCATTAGCTTTTGGTGTTTGGTGGGATATCTAAATCCTCTTATGTTAGCCTCCTAAGCACTGAGTTAATTCGCTCTTAAACTCAGCATCAAAAATTAAATACATTAGAAAATAAGGTTTCTAGTGCTTCTGCAATCGACAGAAGAAATATCACTTGCTAAAGGAGGACAAGAAGTAATTGTTCTTTCTTCGTTTTTTAAATTACATTTATTTCAGGTGCATGTGTGCCACCATACAAGTGGAGGTCAAAGGACATCTTGCTGGAGTTGGTCCTCCTCTTCTACCACATGAGTCCAGGGATCAAACTCAGTCTGTCAGCCTTACTGGCAAGCGTCCTTACCCACTAAGCCATCTTGCTGGCCCCTCTTGTTTGTCTTCTGAGACAGAGTCTCATATAGCCAAGCTGGCCTCAAACTACCACCAGCACCATGGTGCTCAATCCCCACGCTGTTCTGCCTGTTAATTGATGGGACTTTGGCTGTTACTACACCAGCCTCCCTGAGGACAGATGCCCTCTTCCCAGCTTACGGCACACAGTCAGTACCCAGTGAACACTTGTTGAACCAATGAAGGAGGGAATGAATGAATGAATGGATGAAGCAAACAAGTTCAGGGGACTTTTCAGGATGAGGTGGGTGGTCCCATCTTGGCCATGTCCTGAGCCTCTGTTGTCTCAAGATGAGACTTACAGGGACCTGACAAGATGACTCAGTCAGTAAAGTAACTGCCTTGCAAGCATGAGGACCTGAGTTCCATCCCTAGCACCGGGTAAGAAGCTGATCTTGGTAACTGGTATTTGTAATCTCAGAGCCGGGGAGGCAGAGACAGGCAGATCCCTGGGGCTGGATGACCATTTAGCCTGGCCTAATTGGTGAGCCTCAGGTCCCAGTTAGATACCCTGTCTCAAAAAACAAGGTGGACTGCACCCAAGGAATACCACTTGAGGTTGATCTTATCATGAAAAATAAGTGATAAAATTGTATATACCAAAGAATTGCTTTAAAATTAATTTCTTTATGATTTATTATCAGTAAATATTCAATTTGTATATTTGTTCTACTATATGTCTATATACCCCTGGCTCACATAAAAGTTTCTCAGGCAAAAAAAAAAAATGTCTGCAAGGGAAAAAGCTCAAGGCTTGCCAGCACCTCTGGTAGGTGACAAGGGCTATGTGGAGGAAACTTTACTGGTTGGCACGACATAGTTCATGAGGCCCCAGACCTCACTGCTCCAGAAGGAGACTCTTCTGCCCGACAGGCATGAGCTACAGTGGGCATCAGGTACCTGACCTTCAGGGGTGACCCAGTGATCTGGACAGAGACAGAGGGCATCGTCCAGGGTCCACGGGGTCTGAGGAACTGGTGAACAGGGAAAGCAATGCCACCCGGGGAAGGGCCCCCCAAAGTTCCCAGGGTTCCCTGGGCATTCTCATCAGTCTGCTTTCTGAGTAACCGGCCCTGCCTGGCCCCTGGAGGGAGCTCCCAACCTGTAAAAGATGCCTGAAAGTGGGGTGGAGGTCATGTCTGCGACCCACAGCACAGCAATCTCCAAGTTCAGCTGGTGAATTCCCCAGGGGAGCATTCTTTATTTTATTTTATTTTTTTTACTTTATTCATTTATTGTGCATGTGTGCATGCGTGTGCAGGTATGGAAATGAGAGGACAACTTTGGGAGTTGTTCTCTCCTTCCACCACATGGGTCCCAGGGATGGAATTCAGGTCCACAGTCTTGGTAGCAAGCACCTCCACCTGCTGAGCCGTTTTGCCAGCCCTTCTTTAGATTTTCTGAACCGGTCGTGCGTAGTCCAGGCTGGCCTCAAAGTCCCTATGTAGCTGAGCTAATCCTGCCTCCACCTCCCAGGTGCTGGGATTACAGGTGTATGTCACCAGGCCTGGCTTCCCAGGGCTTTTAAAGAATACTAGTGCACAAGCTTCTCCTGGACCAGTTATACCAGAACATGGGGTCATAGGGTGGGACCTAGCTCAGGGTCCAGAACTCCCAAGAAGGAGGGAAGGAGGGAAGGAAGGAGGAAGAGAAGGAAGGAGGGTGAGAGGGTGAGGGAGAGAGAGAGAGAGAGAGAGAGAGGGAGGGAGAGAGAGAGAGAGAGAGAGAGAAACACCAGGGGCTGTGAGGCCCTCCACAGAGGAAGACAGGCAAATTTGGACATTGTGAAACCTCACGAATGTGACAGTGCACACACTGCGACACATCCGCTTCCTGCTGCAGCCAGCAGAGGCCCTCTAGACACTTCCGGAAGCTTTTCAGGCTTCTGACTACACTGGGCAGTGATGACCTTGGGCTTCATCAACTGTGGGTGACATACAGCAACTGTCCCTCTGTAGACTGTCAGCTTCATTCAGAAGGGACACACGTGGGGCCACCAGGAGCTCTCTGAGTAACCATGTTCCTGCACTTCCACTGCAAGTTGTCTGAAAAATATCTGAAAGTTCTAGACCTCGGGATTGAGTTCCATGGCTAGGAACGCACAATACACCATGCCAGTCAGCACACACAGGCTTTGGTTCATGGATGCTCATGGAACAGGCCTGAGTATTAGTGCCATTCTGAGGAGGAGAGTATGGTGGGATACAGAGCTGGCCTTTGGTCCAGCTCAGTCTCCTGACAGAAACAAACCCCAAGAACACATGTGAAGTATCTAGTGGCCAGATGGTATGTGTCCTGAAGGGGAAAATAAGACCAGATGGGGTAGAAAAGATAGAATTATGGGGTTGGGGACCCAGCAAGGGAACAGCATGACCCCTCCACAGGTTTCACTGCTGCAGGCCCTCAGAACCCAAGCTACCCATCAGCCCTGCAGACCACAGGGAGTGGAAATCAGGGGTCTGGCACATGCCTGTGGAAAGAACAGGATAGGCTCCCCAGGGTCAGATCAATCCATCCTTACACCCCCACTGTACAGTCAGAGGCTGCATCCTCCCAGCCTACCTTCCTCCAAGCCTCCAGGTCCTGCGGGCAACCCCCACCTATGTTACCACGTGGTCCAGGGTCTCCCACAGGGACAGGACATCTGGAACTGTTCACTTCTGCCTCAAAATCTGGACAGTTGACTTTAGTGGGAACCTCGGGGTGTCCCTTCCCACCCTATCCCAGAGTCCCTCTGGATATTGACAAGGAGACCTGGGAGATTTGTGACTGATTGCAGTCAGGTCCCACAGCCAGGTCTGCCCAATGGCTCACAGTGAAAAAAATGAAGAGTGAGGTCAGCCACAAATGCAAATCTTTGTCACAGCACCACTCCACCTATGGGACAGAGTCCAGGGACACTCACTGTGCAAGGCCAGCTGCAGCCGCCCTTCAGTGGATGGAGCCACAGGGAAGGAGACAGGGAGAGGGATGGAGAGAGGGATCCAAGAAAGGAGAGGAGGAGGAACAGAGGGAGTAGAGGAAAGGGAGAAAAAAAGAGGGAGGGAGATTGTGGCGCAGAGTTGCATGGCCGTCCCATCACAAAGCAATAGTTAAAGGACCTAAACATAAGCTTAGGGCTCAGGGTGTGGCTCACTTGGTAGAGTGCTTGTCTAACACGTGCGAGGCCTTGGGCTCTGTCCCCAGCATAGCATTAACCAGATGTTCTCGTGCACATGATGCAGCATGAGGATGAGGAATTCAGGGTCATCCCTGTCTACATAGTGAGTTGGAGGCTAGCCTGGGGTACACGAGACCCTGTTTTTAAAAAAAAAAAAAACAATGAGCTATTTTGGATGAGGAGGCAAGGAAGAGGGGAGGGGACAGAACATTCCTGGAGGGCACGCTGCCCAGTCCAGCCCTCCACAGCATTTTATAATGGAATCTACCCAACCAGCCAGGAGGAAAAACACATTCCTGGTTCACAGATAGGGAAACTGAGGCACGCTGGCAGGAAGATGGCCATGACTCAGCATGCAGCACTGCCACCTGCCCTCCCAGGTCAGCAAAGCCCAAATCAGTGGAATCAAATGGGGCTGCCATGCTCAGTGTAGGGGTGACTGTGCCTGGCTAGACACCTGGGACCCTGGGCAGCCAAGAGCAGTGCCAGGGCCCTGAGGTACAGGAAGGAGCAGGCAAAGGTGAGCATGCTGGTTGTTGTGGTGCTCAGTTAAAATGGATGGTGGGATTGTACCCCCTCATTTAAAAATGAAGACATGGAGCTGGAGAGATGGCTCAGCAGTTAGGAGCACTGGCTGCTCTTCCAGAGGACCTGGGTTCGATTCCCAGCACCCATATGGCAGCTCACAACCATCTGTAACTCCAGTTCCAGGGAAGCCAACACCCTCTTCTGACCTCTGTGGGCATTGCACAACACTAGTGCACTTACGTACATGCAAGCAATACACTCATACACAAAATTTTTAAAAAATAATAAAATATATTAAAATGAAGAAAGAGGCCAGGCACATGCCTTTAATCCCAGTACTCAAAAGGTACAGGCTGGCAGATGTCTGTGAATTTGAATCCAGACTGATCTTTATAGTGAGTTCCAGGCCAGCTGGGGCTACAGATACCCTGTCTCTAATTAATTAATTAATATGCTGCGATAGGGAATGCAAACGTGACCTATATCAACGTACCTCAGTCCCAAACCTCTTCATTTCACATGTGAGCAGTCTGTCCACCTGTAGTCACCTGGCTGTGACATGCTTTTGCCAGGACCCCCCCCCCACTGACCCTGACAGAGGTCAAGTCACCCAGGACCTTTGGGGCCAGGCAGATGATCACACTGAGCCCATCGGACCTCATGGTGGATGGAAGTTGGGCAGAGTTGGGCTAACTGTCAGATTAGCCTCTGACATTTCCTGCTAGCCTAACACATGGCTGACAAGTTGGATCGCTGTTGCTGGGAACACACACAACTGCCCCAAACCTCTTCTAGAGCTGCAGCTGTTTCTAGACCTCAGTCTCCCCTCTAGACTAGCTGCTCTGGACTCCCCCTTCACCTCCCTCAGGACAGCCTGTCTCCCTGCGGTTTTCTGTGACCCAGTACAGCCAGGAGTGAGCTATTCTGATAGGATGCTGCCAGTAAGGCCTGAGGAACCAAAACTGATAGGGTTGGAACCCTTCACCATCCAGCCCAGAGCCTGGGAAGAGTGGACTACAGGCATTTGATGAGCCCCAAGAATGTCCCTGCTGGTGACTGGGAATAGAGTCAGGGTAGCCTGGGAAGCTCTAAATAGGACATCCTGTGCAGGTGGCAGGCAGGGCAGGCAACCTGTGGGGAGGAAGTGGCTCCCTCCCAGACCCCTACCCCGCCTCCCACCCCTCATCCCCGCCATGAGTTGGCCCTCTTTCAGAACTGGGAGCCCATTTCCATGACATTTGCCTGGCTGTTGCTAGAGTCCTTAGGCAAAACGCATGCAAAGCCAAGTTCTGTGCCTGGTTAACCCTTGAAGGCACTCACCAACAGGGTCTAGATGAAAAGCAGTGAGCACTGGAGAGTGCCTGGATAGTAAGCCAGACCACAGAATGTTCCATGAGCTTCCACACAGGCATCTGAAGTCAGTGTAGGGATTTGAAAGGAGGTTCACGCTTGGCCTTGAGTGAGTGAGTGGTGGGGACCGGCAGAGCGAGATGGCTTCTGGGGTTGCATTCTCTCTCTCAATTTGGACCCTGGTTACCCAGGTATGTCCACGTTGTGCATACCCACACATCTTAGCCCCTGAGTGTTGTGTAATTTTCTGTATGTCTGTTTTATTATTCGGTAAAGTAGCATAAAGCAGTAGGGTCAGGGGACTGGAGAGATGGCTCATCAGCTAAGGGTACTAGCCACCAAGCCCAAGATGTGCTTCTATCCCTGGAACCCAGATAGGGGAAGGGAGAGAACTGACTCCTGCAAGTTATCCTCTGACCGCCACATGACTGACGTGGCATATGCACGCTATGGCACACTTGTACACACATACACATAAATAAGTATAATAAAATATTTTAAATTAATAGGGCAAAGGAAAAGGTGTATATCCGGGAAGCGAAGTTTCAAGTAACATGGGGACACTCCATTAAACTTGAATTTCAGAAAAAAAAAATACTGTTGGGCTAGAGATGTGCTTCAGTTACAGAGTGCTTGCCTAGCCATGTGCAAAGCCCTGGGTTCCACCCCATCTGTGCATGAAATCAGATATGGTGGTTCACACCTGTAACCCCAGCACTTGGGATCAGGAGTTCAAGACCATCCTCAGCTACATAGGTGAGTTAGAGACTATCCTGGGCTAACATGAGACCCTATCTCAAGAAAAAAGTAAAAATTCTGAATTCAAGATAAACATTGAATAATTTCTTAGTGTAAGAATGTCTCAAATATTGCTGAACTTACCAACTGTCCCGTGGGAGCAAAACCAGTCACTGAAAGCCCCCACTGTGGTTGGAAGGATTAAATGAGATTCACATGTGAAACTCACAGACTGCCAGCTGTGACCACTCACTGCCAACTGATGAGCACCTCAAGGCTCAGCATGTGAGGAAGTGTGAGTCTCAGGTGATAGATAGAAAGGCCAAGGGTACCCAGCGTGTCTCAGACTTGGCTGCTCCTGAGAATGCCAATCTTGTAGGTGTATTACTCCTGCAGGCCCAGGAGCAAATGCCCTCTGGCACCAGGGTCTTGTACCTCTCCCTGCATCCAGAGATCAGGCTCTGGCAGCAGGTGTGTGCTGTCCTCACCTGTCAATGTTCCTGTACACCTGAGGGTGGGGGAGAGCAGCACATACCTTGGATTTGAAAATCAAATTACTAAACTTTGACCTGGGCAGCCATTCATTTCTGTAAATGGCATCCTGTTGGAGCCAGGCCACAGACAAGGAGGGTATGTGGTACTGGGCACATGTGGGCCGGGTGCTGTTTTTAACATCTGGTGTTTGTGTTCAGTAATTTTTGAAAACGTCATTTCATTTTATTTGATTTACTTGCTTTGCTTTTGTTTTGCTTTTTGAGACAGTGTCTTACTATAAGCCCAAGCTGGCCTTCAACTCACAACAATCCTCCTCCTCTGCCTCTCAAGTATGGGAGTTACAGGCCTGCACCACCACACACTATTTTATTATTTTTTGAATGGTGTGTGTGTGTGTGTGCGTGCGTGCGTGCGTGTGTGTGTGTGTGTGTGTGTAGGTCAGAATAACTTTCAGAAGTTGGTTCTCTCCTTCCACTGTGAGTTGGGGAAGGACCAAACTTGCAACTCAGAATTTGGGTCACAACGCCTGCACAACATTTGACCTGGGCAGCCATTCATTTCTGTAAATGGCATCCTGTTGGAGCCAGGCCACAGACAAGGAGGGTATGTGGTACTGGGCACATGTGGGCCGGGTGCTGTTTTTAACATCTGGTGTTTGTGTTCAGTAATTTTTGAAAACGTCATTTCATTTTATTTGATTTACTTGCTTTGCTTTTGTTTTGCTTTTTGAGACAGTGTCTTACTATAAGCCCAAGCTGGCCTTCAACTCACAACAATCCTCCTCCTCTGCCTCTCAAGTATGTGAGTTACAGGCCTGCACCACCACACACTATTTTATTATTTTTTGAATGGTGTGTGTGTGTGTGTGCGTGCGTGCGTGCGTGTGTGTGTGTGTGTGTGTGTAGGTCAGAATAACTTTCAGAAGTTGGTTCTCTCCTTCCACTGTGAGTTGGGGAAGGACCAAACTTGGAACTCAGAATTTGGGTCACTAAGCCTGCACATCAAGTGCTTTTACCTACTGAGCCATTCCGTCAGTCTGGCTGTTCTATTTTGCATTCAGTGTTGCTGCCTAAGTTTTCTGCCGCTCCGGAGGGAGCTGCCTCATTCACCTTCCCCTGGCTCCCACCATCTCCATGGGCTCAAGCATTCATTCCCCTTCCAAATTCTCCAGCCTATGCAAGGTTTATCAATGTATTCATGTTATTTTAAAAATAATTTTATTCTTTTTATTTTATATGTAAGAATATATTGCCTGCATGTATGTAAGTGCACCTGTGTCATGCAATTCCCATAGAGGTCAGAAGAGGGTGTAGGATCCCCTGAAACTGGAGTTATGGGTGGTGGTTAGCCACCCCTGGGGCCTCTGCAAGAGCAGTCAATGCTCTTAACCACTGAGCCATCTCTCCACCCTTCATGTTATTTTTTTCAAAAGCAATGTTGATAAAAAATGAAATAATTTTAAAAACAAGAGAGAGAGAATAAAGGCCATGCAGCCCTGATGGAACAGACCCAGGCTCCAAAAGACACTGTCCTGCATCAAAACCCCACTTCTGGGCTAGGGCTCCCTCCTAGTTGGAAGAGTGCCTGCCTAGTATGCATGAAACCCTGCGTTTGATCTTCAGCACCATATAAACTAGGTGTGGTAGCATAGTATAATCTTAGCACTCAGAGGTAAAGCAGGAGGATTAGAAGTTCAAGGTCAGTCTCACCTACATGGTTAAACTTGAGACCAGCCTTGAATATATGAAATCTTGTCAAAAAAAAAAAAAGCCAATTGTGGGGGTGCCTACTGGTAGGGTCTGCTAAAGAGGTAGAGACAGAAGGATCACAATTCGAAGCCGACCTGGGATACACCTTTAGTGCCCAGCCATACACCGCTCTCCCCAAGACTAAGAAAACATCAAAGAAAGCAGTGGAGAGACTGTAAGAGGTCTGGGGGGACCAAGGCAAGACAGTGTCTTCTGGACACCATAGGGTCACTGCACTCATGAGCTCATAGCTGCTGTGGTGGCCTGCAGGAGACCTGCACAAAATCAAGCCAGCCAACATTCTAGCATGGCTGGGGGGGGGCGTCACACAAGCCCCAGCCCCTAGCTGAGGTGCACTTGACAGTTGACAGTTGTGGGAGAGTCAGTTTTCTTTAGGGGCATGGCCCTGAAAGGCTACCCACACTGCAGTACACCCACACCCATGTGCATATGACAGCACTAAGTGGAGTCAGTGGGTTTAAAAGAAAGAAGAGAGAGAGAGAGAGAGAGAGAGAGAAAGAGAGAGAGAGAGAGAGAGAAAGAGAGGACATGAAGTTGGGAGAGGACATGGAGTGAATTTGGGAAAGGTTGGAGGGAGGCAGTGGGGGGGTGGATATGCTCAAAATACATATACATGTAAGAAATTCTCAAAGAGGGGCTGGAGAGATGGCTCAGCAGTTAAGAGCATTGGCTGCTCTTGTAAAGGACTGAGGTTCAGTTCTCAGCACCCACATGGCAGATAGCAACCATATGTAACTCTAGTTCCAGGGGATCCGATGCCCTCTTCTGACCTCCATGGGCATTACATGACATGGGTGCACTTACATGTAAGGGAGGTAATACACTTGCACACACAAAATAAAAATAATGAATAAATAAATAGAAAAATAAAAACCCTTTACCTCTGCCCCCACTGGCTTGCTACCTTTGGCAATCCCTCCACTCTGGGACCTCAGTTTCCCCCTGGGGAGTAGGGCCTGTAACACCAGCACCACCAGTCATCCAAGAAGCATGGAGTTACGGAAGATAACACAGAGAAGCTTCCTGGGATTTACAAACTCTGACTATTCTCAACTGCACAGCAAAACCAAGCCCAAATCAATGCCACAGAAGCCAAGAAGGTCCAGGGAGGGACCACAAGTGCTAAGCAAGTCACTGAAGGAACTCCCAACCTGAGCTGGGAAGAGTCAATGTGGGCAAACTAGAAGCTAAACTCTACTCTCGTGTGACCCAGGTGAGCAGCCTGGGCAGCTGCCACCTCTGCCATTGGTACCATACCCAAGTGTCACATTCAAGGTAAATGGGGAGGGGGTCCTAAACAGAATCCAGCCACAACTGACGTCATGAAATATGTAAGAGTGGAGACCATGAATGTCTGAGAGTCCAGGCCTAGAGGAACATGTCCAGTGTGACCTGCCTTCAGGAAACCTAGGGGAAAGTGCCAAATGGAAAACGTGCTGTAGGCATGGGGAGGCCCAGTGGCGGCTGACTAAGGAGAATCTCAGCTTCTGATACACAGAATTTCCGGAAGCCAGGACCCCAGGCCTCTATGAGGACCACTGGACAGGGGCTAGCTCTGCTAGCCACTCTCTTGATGGGATGGCTGCAGATTCTTCCAGATGGGGTACAGTCACCAAACTCACCTAAGGGAGCCCTATGAGGTGTCCCATCTGCTAGCCAGTCTCCCCAAACTTATCTGGAGAAACTTCTCCTTTGTGTTCAGAGTAGGGTCTGCCCAGCTCTGGGGGCCCAGTGCTGGTATTTCCATAGTACCACCTTGACGATCTTCCCAATGCCCCATATCATCAGTGTCATCGTCCCCAACATGTGGCAGAGGGAACTGGTGCCCAGCTCTGGCACCCACAAGGCAGTTGCTAACCCCCCTTCTTCCTCACGGCTTCTCCTTGGGGACTTAGTCTCGGCCACCCCACCCCCGCCGAGATATACTCTCTCCACACACTCCACAGGTTCCTCCTGCACATGAGCAGGGATGGTGTCTCCAGGGAAGCACTGAGACCAAATGCTCAGGACAGCATACCCAGGCACTCTGCCTGCCCACCCACCTGAACCCAGTGTCTTTTTACAAGGCCTTGGGGGAGAGGGCAAGACCTCCAGGAAGTCAGACCGCAGCATGTGGCTCAGGGCTGGTGAGCAGAGCAGATTTCAGCCAGGAAATTGGTCAAGTCGGAGTACAGATGTCAGAAAAGTTTCCTAAAAAATCATGTAGTAACAGAAGCAGAACTGGGGTGTGGTACCCCTCAGAGACAGGATTTTAAAAGAGGCATTGGTTTGGGGACGTGGCTCAGTTAGTAGAATGCTTGCCTAACATGCACAAAGCCCTGCGTTCAATCCCTAGCACAGCATAAAAGCAGCCATGTTGGCACATGCCTGTAATCTCATCACTTTGGGAGGTGGAACAGAAGACTGGGTGTTAAAAGGCATCCTTGGCTACATAGTAAGTCTGAGGCTAGCCTGTCTCAAAGGCGGGGGTGGTGGTGGCTGGGGAGATAGCTCAGTAGGTAAAGCCATTTCCTGCACACACCCATGTTTAGGGTGGTTCTTCCCACCTCAATGAACTCAATCTAGAAAATCCCTCACAGACATGCCAAGTGATTTGTCTCAGGAGATTCTAAAGCCTGTCAACTTGGCAGTCAAGAGTAGCCACCATAGGCAGGACTGGAGAGATGGTTAAGAGCACTGGTTGCTCTTGCAGAGGACCTGGGTTCAGTTCCCAGCACCCACAACATGGCTCACAACCATTTACAGCTCCAGTTCCAGAGACTCTAACACCCTCCTCAAGCACCAGGCACATTCATGCGGACAAAGCATCCATACACATGAAACAAGAATAATAACTAATTTTTAAAAGATTAGCCAAGCTAGGCATGGTGGCACACGCCTTTAATCTCAGCACTCAGGAGGCAGAGGCAGGCAGATCTCCGAGTTCAAGGCCAGCCGTGTGTGTGTGTGCGTGCGTGCGTGCGTGCGTGTGTGTGTGTGTGTGTGCACATGTGTGAGAGCTGTGACCTATATATGGAGGTCAGAAGCATCTTGCCTGAGTCAGTTCTCTCCTTCCACGTGTGGGTCCTGGGGATCAAGCTGAGGTTTGTCAGTCTTGGAGGCAAGTGCCTTTATCTGCTGAGCCATCTTACCCGTCCACTTCTAATCATAGACTCTCTGGGCTTCTTGGTTTGGACAAATGTGCCTGGTCATGCAGGGTGACGATGTCATTAGTGGCCAAGCAAAACAACGGAGGGGCTGGCCCCAGCTTCCTGTGCCCTCTTTGAAACTATTCCTCAAAGCCCATCCATGGAGGGCCCAGACTTGCGTGTTCACAAACAAGGAAGTGCATCCCTCAAAGGTCCAGCTCCCCTTCCAGTCTGACTGTGAAAAAAAGTCTTGTGGGATTTGTTTCTTCCACTGAGGATCTTTTAAAAGGATCTGCCCATGCTAGGAAGCCACCTCTGGGGATGAGTCGTGAACTGGGGGGGGGGGGGCTCCAGAGACCCCCCATTAGACCACAGAGCCTGTGCCTCCAGGTCCCAGGCCCTCTCCCTTCATGCCATCTCAGCAAGTGGGGACTGGCATTGAGGGGGAAATGGAGCCAGGCATGACTTGAGCCCATGATCCCGGAACTGGAAAGACCCAGGCAGAATTGTTGTAAGCTTGAGGCAAGCCTGGGATCTGGAACACTGAGTTCCAGAACAGCCTGGGTTCCAAAGCTAGACCCTGTTAGAGAAATAATGGAAGAAAGGAAAGAAGGGAGGAAGGGAAGGAGGGAGGGAGGGAGGGAGAGAGGAAGGAAGGAAGGGACTCAATGGAGGCTCTGAGGCCTTAAACAGCCAGTGGGAGCTGACATGGGGCCCCAAACCCCTCTTTCTTCAAAGTGAGGTGATAGCCCCACCCCAGTGCTCCCACCATGCTGATCCCAGGCTCCGAGGACTGCCAGGTTTGTCTCCTCTGAACCTCTCACCATAAAGAGACTAGAGGGGAGGTCACATGTGAACAGAGGCACACACATAGTCAGACCTGCCTCCCCTAGGTTGGCTGCAGCCTGGGATCTGCTAGAACAAGTCCTGACTCAGGCAGCTGTCCCCTGAGCCCTACGAGGAAGACACAGGAGCACAGGATTTTTATAGCACCAGAGTAGCAAATGCTGGTCAGTGTCAGCTGGGAGCTGGCTTCAAAAGCAGGACCTCAGAGTCGGAGTACATGAAAAGGAATTTCAGGGTGGGAGGAGCTGGAGAGATGGCTCAGCAGTTAAGAGCACTGGCTGCTCTAACAGAGGACCTGGGTTTGGTTCCCATCACCTACATGGTGATTCACAATCATCTGTAACTCTGGTTTCAGAGGACTTGAACCCTTCTTCTGGCCTCCACAGGAAACTGCATACATGTGGCACACATACATACATGTAGGTACTCACACATACACATAAAGTAAAAATAAATCTTTTTAAGAAAACATAAAAGGAGCTCCTGGGCATGGGTAGCCATGCAGACTGATGATACCTGTATCTCACCAGTGATAGGTCGTGGGTCACCTGATTCCAGAGGACAGGGCTGGGCCAGACAGGATCCACCATGAGCCCAGATTCCATCAAGGCTGCCAAGCTTTAGGTTACATCCAGGTGCCTCACAGGCATCTTCCTCTTGTGTGGATGTGACTTCAGAAAACCACCTTAGGGACCCAGCCTGGCCACATCAGCCCCTTAACATCCTGTAAGGTCACTGTGCTAGTCTACATGAGGGGCATACAGGGAGGCTTGGCCAGTCCTGATATAACCACAAGGTCCCACATGAGCCATTCCCTCCCCCACAGTCTGGAATCTTGTGCCTTCTCAGGTATAGAACAGGCTATAGGGTCAAGGGGTGGGTGAGAGAGGATGGTATAGACCCAAACATCAAGAAGATTCCACCACTGTGGGCCAGGAAGTTGTGATGAGGACTGGGCTCTGCAGCCCAGGTGTGAGCACCTCTGCCATTCCCAGCCTTGCTTGGCACCTTGCTGCATGTGCCTCACAGCCTGGACTTTGCCATCTGCACAGCAGGTCATTGCTGTCCCTCAAGATGCCGTAACATGGGCTCAGAGTCTGAACCACGGAATGTGGCTCTGGTTACCGTTCTCATCCCTGGGCTGAAGCACCTGACAAAACACTTTAAAGAGGAGAGTGTTATTTGGGCTTCTGATTTCAGAAGGTCCAGTCCATGGAGCCTGAGCATCATGGACGCAGAAGCATGTGGCA
The DNA here is from genome assembly GCF_000622305.1 of Nannospalax galili. Classification (NCBI taxonomy): domain Eukaryota; kingdom Metazoa; phylum Chordata; class Mammalia; order Rodentia; family Spalacidae; genus Nannospalax; species Nannospalax galili. The sequence continues at coordinate 3,231,436 of NW_008330120.1, forward strand.
GAGGTGACTCTTCACCTCACATCATGACAGACAGGAAGCCGAGAAAGACACAGGAAGGGGAGGGTCTGGGGACGAGACTTCACTTCATAGGAGACAGGAAGGAAAGAGAGAGAAAGAGAGAGAGAGAGAGAGAGAGAGAGAGAGAGAAGAGTGGGTACAGGGACAAGAGGGACAAGAGCTTCACCTCATGGGAAGAGAGAGTTGGGGGAGGGCCCAGGCATAAGATCCTTCCAGACAGACAGGAAGCAGAGAGGGACAGGAAGGGGAGGGTCCAGGGACTCCTAAAGACATACCCACCATGACCTGTGACCTACTTCCTCCAGCTAGGTCTCACCTGCGGTTCCTCCCAAGATAATATTACCACCTAGAGATCAAGCATTCCACCTGTGAGCCTGTGAGGGCTTTTCAGATCCGAAGCAGTGAGCTGGAGGGCAGCTCCCAGAAGGACCCAAACCTGAGGGAGTGAACTGTCCGCAGGGCACCTCACAGGGACACCTGTTGGGAGAGGCGGGTGCTCCTGAATGCTGGTGGGAAACCGTGTGTTCTCCCTGCTTGGGGGACAGGGACAAGCTCGGGATCAGCATCCCTGCACTGCTGAGAAACAAAACTAGGATTTTGTTCAAGGCTGTTCACAATATCCAGCCAGGGCATCAGCCTGGAGACTCTCAGAGGACCCACACTCCCAGATCACAGGCCAGCCCCTTGAGAATGCAAGCTAGAGAGACCACTGCAGCTGTCTTTACCAGTAGCTGGGCCCTTAGCCTCCCCAGGGCTCCCCTGGGTCAAAGTGCATGTTAATCTGGAGGTCAGGGTGGCCCCCAGCATTGGGGTGCTAGGAGTGGAACATGACGGGACACTCAAGTAACCATCAGGCAGCTATGGGAGATAAAGCTCTCCATGGCGCTGCTGTTTCTGGTGGTCTAGAAAGAGGGTCAGTTTACAATCCTGGACGTCCACTCCAGGCAGTGACAAGTGCTCTGCATTCTTTACCCATCCACCAACTGCAGGAGGGAGCGCAGCACTGGTGGACACTAGAGTCTGGGGAGATGGCCCCGAGCTTCACCTGAGCATGTCTACATAGCAGGTATGTCAGCCTCACCTTAATTCCCGGTACATCTGTACTGGTTCACACAGTATCCCCCAAATTCCTATTCAACCAGAACTCAGAAAGAGATTTTGTTTGGAAAGGAGATTTTTGTTTGCAGATGCAATTAAGGTGGCTCTAACCCCGATGCTGGTGTCCTGAGAGAGGAAAGAGAGGTCTGAAATAAAGAGATTCGGGGGAGAAGCCCAGTGGCCACAGAGTCAGACACAGAAAGGCATGGGTGCCATTTACAAGCCATGGGATGCCAAGGTACCAGCAACCAGCAGAGCTGGAGGGAGCCTGGGACAGATCCCTGCAGTCTCCAGAAGGAGCCAGCCTTGCCTACATCTTGCCGTGGATTTCAGTTTCTGTGCTTTAACCCATGTGATGGGCATACCTTGTTAAGCAGAGTCTGCCTGATAATACTATGTTGGATTAGCTACCTGTTGCTTTGACAAAATACCAGGTATTTTTATTTTATGTGTATGAATGTATTGCCTGCATGTATGTAACTGCATTCATGTCATGTAATGCCCAGGGAGGTCAGAAGAAGACATCGGATCCCCTGGAACTGGAGTTACAGATGGTTGTTAGCTGCCATGTGGGTGCTGGGAACTGAACCTCAGTCCTCTACAAGAGCAGCCAGTGCTCTTAACTGCTGAGCCATCTCTCCAACCCCCCATTTTCTCCTTTTTTTGTCATCTGGGACCCCAGCCACTGGGATGGCACTGCCCACATATAGGTGGGTCAATTAACCTTGCCTAGAAACTCCTTTGTTTCCAAGGTAATTCTCAACCTTGTCGAATTGCCAATACAAACCATCACAGGTGTCCAAACCCAGGCTTGGATTTTTCCTCCCGTTTCCCGTCCCTGCACAAGGCCTTAAATTCCACTACCCGGGCTGGTTTCTCTGTAGTGATTAGCTCTTCTGACTGTCTCCAATTGCAGGCATCCTCCCTGAGCCGGTCACTTCCTGCTTCCAACCCTGAATAGCCACAGCCACACCCCCTCCTCCCCACTGTCCTTCCCACCTGAGGCTTCAAATCACAAGTCCAGGCTGTAGGAACTGTATTTTTCTTCCTTATTTCATCCAGAGTCAACCAGAAGTCCTCACAGTGACACACGGGCCCCTCCTGACCGGGCCACCCCTCCCTAGTGTCAGCCACCTTCAGCCTCGCCCCAGCTACCCTCCTCACCACCACCTGTGTTCCTGGCCCAGGGCATTTGCACAGACCTTCCTTCCAACTGCCATACCTTCCCCCTAGAACCTGGCTTCGTCTCTCTTCATTCAGACCTCTGCTCCAATGTCACCTCCCCTTCCCTGACTCCCCTGTCTAAGACACACTTTACCCTCCTGCCCCTAACCTGCTTTCCTCTTCTCTCTTGCCTTACCATCCTGTGTGGTCCACACACCATGTGTGTGGGTTTATTTCCCTTTCTCCTTCATGTCTGGAGAGGGGCATGTGCTATGTGTTCAAGGCTGAGCCCCTGGCATCAGAGAAGGCTTCAGTTGGCACCGGTTGAACCTATGCATGAACATGGTGTGCTGGATGCTTTAGCTGCCAGCTTGACACACCTGGGTAGACGGAGCCTCAACTGAGGAATTTCCTCCATAAGACTGGCCTGGGGCCAAGTCTGTGGGGTAGTTTCTTGATTGTTGAGTGATGTGGGAGGGCCCAGCCCACTGTGGGTGGTGCCACCCCTGGGCAGATTGTCCTGTATTATATAAAAAAGCAGGCTGAGCAGGGCCTGGGAAGCAAGCCAGTGAGCAGCGTTCCTCCACGGCCTATGCTTCAGCTCCTGCCTCCAGGTTCCTGCCCTGCATTCCTACCTTGGGCTCCCTGATGAACTATGACCTGGGAGATGTAAGCTGAATAAACCCTTTCCTCCCCAAGTTGATATTGGTCAGAGTTTTTCGTCACAGCAATGGAGAAACAAACTAGAACACATGGGGAGTAGATGGCCGGGTGAGCAAGAGAAGAATGAGCCCTGGGCGACCCGAGGTGTTCCAAGTTCAGCTCTTGTGATGAGTTGATAAGAATGAGGCCTCCAAACCTATGCTTCCACTTGCTCAGAGATGGCCCCACTGGGACCTGACAGAAATGTCCCCTCTCCTGGCCACATGCACAGGTACGTCACAGGTCTTCTTCCAGGAGGCCATAAGTCGTAATGTACAGGGAAGTCAGGCCTGCACCCCAAGGCCTGTGCCTGTCACTTGCACTCCTCACACCATCCCAGGGACAGGAGTGTGAGTCGGTCACCTGGTCCCAGCTGCTGTGGGGACGAAGGAAGCTAAGTGTCTCCATGAGAGCCGTAAGACTCACCGTGAGCTCGGGAAGCTCAGCTGTGTGAGAGGACTTCCCTGATAACCCTGACTGAGGGCAGCATAGGACACAATTCCCATCTAGGGATAGCCCATCCGTCAAGGTGGGGGGTGCTCCTGCCACACTGATGCTCCACCTCTGTGGGGAGACTACCCTGAACACAGTCATGGGGAGTCTCCAGCCGCCCCCCACCCCCTGCCACACACACAGGAGGGGCCCGTGTGTCACTGTGAGGACTTCTGGTTGACTCTGGATGAAATAAGGAAGAAAAATACAGTTCCTACAGCCTGGACTTGTGGTTTGAAGCCTCAGGTGGGAAGGACAGTGGGAGGAGGAGGTGTGGCTGTGGCTATGCAGGGTTGGAGGCAGGAAGTAACCGGGCTCAGGGAGGATGCCTGCAATTGGAGACAGTCAGAAGGGCAGTCTCACTAAGGAGAGGCAAGCTGGGTGCACCCAACCAGGGGACAGAAATGGTGTAGCCCTGGGGGCAGCGATGGCCTGGGGGTACCTGGCCCAGTGCCTATGGTGAGGAAGAGGGCCTGACTGTGGATGCTGGGCCATCCCTGGGCCATTGTCCCCACAGCATCATGCCTTCCACAGCAAGGGCCCACAGCCTTGCACTTTCCAGCCAGGCTGACAGGCAGAGGGGCAGAGAGGCTTTCCCCAGGAAAGATGAGGCAAGTGGCCACCACAATCCCCGGCACCCACTGGGCTCCTCCATGTCCCCTTCTGTACCCCGATTCCACCAGGAGCCATCTGGGGAACTTGTGTGTCAGCACTAGTCGTACATTGCCCCCTGCTTTGGGCTTCATCTGGCTCTCCTGAAAGTGGGACTCCCCAACCTTCCAACTGGCCAGCACCCAGGAGGAGAGACTTCCCCTGGCAGGAACTGAGTGAACTGTGGCTTCAACCAGGGACTCAGAGATGGGGTCTCACACTGCCCCTTCATGTTCCCTAGCCCTACAGCCAGCTCTCAGCTCGGAGGATAGCCAGCTGATAGACAAGTGTGGCCATGCCAACGCTGAGCACTGGCTCATCATAGACAAACCCAGGACCCACAAAAGCAGTGCCTGGTACCAGGGACTCACATAGCAGCAGTGAGGGGAAGTGGTCAAGGACTCAAGAAGACCAGAGAGGCAGGGCCTCATGTACCACCTGACTGACCTCTGCTGGCACCCAGGCCCTACCTCTGAGTCATGTGGGGTTGGCAGGATCCTTTACAAAGACTAACTGTGACATCCTTTGAGGACACATGCCCACAAAGAACCTGTTAAGTTACTTGCAGTGGCCAGCTGATCTACCCATGTCTACACACCACGGCTAAGGCAGCACCCCCCACAGAGCGCACTAGGCAACAGAGCTTGGGCTGTAACCATCCTAATAGAATAAAGAAGTACTTGTGCCCCTCCTCTGGCTATCAGCACTTCAAGGAATTGCAGTGTCCTCAGGAGTTCCATGTTGGGGAAGCAAAAGCTCAGGCCTGATGCCAGCCAGAGGGGGCACTTATCTCCTAGGAAGAGATCTCACACAGTGCTGACAGCCTGTCAGGCCACTTTGTCCGACCGAGCGACTGGAGCCCAGGCAATGCTGATGAGCTCATCACTGACCAGAACTGCTTAATTAGGAGTACCTCTTGCCCTCCATTTAAACTTGTCAGGACCCCAGTGATGAACGTGGAGGTCACTGGACCACTTTGTTCCTATTCCCAATGCAGCCACATGTATGAGTGTCTTGCCTGCATGTATGTAACTGTACCCATGTGGTGCAATGCCTGCAGAGATCAGAAGAGGGTGTTGGATCCCATGGACCTGGAGTTATGAATGGTTGTTAGCTGCCATGTGGGTGCTGGGAACTGAACCTGGGTCCTCTGCAAGAGCAGGCAGTGCTCTTAACCGCTGAGTCAATCTCTCCAGTTCCTTTAAATTTATTTTTATTACGTTTTAATTTTGAGTATGTGTTCCTGAATGCTGTTACCTGTGGAAGCCAGAGACATCAGATCCCTTTGGAGCTGCAGTTACAGGCAGTTATGAGTCAGCAACATGGGCGCTAGGATTCAAACTCCGCAAGAGCCCTCTGCAAGGACAGTACACATGCTTACCACTGAGCCATCTCTCCAGCTCCATACCCCCCACTCCCTCTTGAAACTAGATCTTACTATGTAGCCCTGGCTGACCTAAAACTCACTATGTAGACCAGGCTGGCCTTAAACTCACAGAGATTCTCCTGTGTCTGCTAGATTAAAGGTCTGTACTGCCATGCCTGGCTCCACTTGTCTGGCTTGGACTGCCAGGGCCAGCCTCTTACCCTAACAACTCAGGTAACAAATCCTGCCCCCTCTCTCCCAGTTTCAGCTTCATCTTCTTGGACCATGTCTAAGCCGTGCTGTCCCCTTCCCTCCTAGGGTGTCAGTGGAAACCCCCATGCCACTTCCCAGCCCCCACTCCCTGAATCAGCCCTGCTCCTGTGCAAAGCCAGTCCAGAGTGCCAGCAGAACTCAGGGCTTCCACGTGCACATGTCAGCTGCCGGGACCAAAAGCAGCCGCGAGGTTTAAAAATAACCACCACAGGCTGCCAAAGATGCCAGGCCTCCAGCTCCGAGGGGAGAACCACACACCAAGGTGAAGCTATCGGAGTCCCCAAGAGCAGAAGCCGGGGCCAAAGGACTCCTGGCCTGTTCGGGGCTGAGTGCCGACCCTGAGAAATGAGATGAAGCCAGGACCTCTTGGGCAGACAAGGGGGTGCAGGGTCCCCCTTCCTAAGTCTCCTCCCCCTTCCCCATCCCTGATGTTCTTCCCCATCTACCACCTCTGTCATTAAAAGGCTGGGTGAGCTCTGTTGAGCAGTGCCTTCGCCTTAGACCGGTGATCCCCAGAGCCTCGGATTCCTCATCTGTCAAATGTGCCCACCCTCCCTGTATTGCTGAGGGCCTACAGGGTGTGCAGGGTGACAGAATGACTGAAAGTCAGAGGCATGACACCCCGAGAGGCACCCGCACCTGTCCTTTCTTCTGTTTGGTTTTCAGTTACAGGGCCAGTCAGGCTGTGGCAGCCTGCAGCACCACAGCGGCCGGCTTCTGTCTCTCTTCACGACTACTGACAAGCTGCCTCTGAGAGCCGGTCTGTGATCTTCTAACCCCTACCAGGCTCCCAGGTACCTGGATTCTTAGAGAAGACAGACACCTCCCCTCCCCTAGGAACTGATCCCAGGTTGGCACACTGGGACATGCCCCCCCCCCATTTAATAGCTACTTCTTAACTAGATGTGCTCCCTTTCCCCACATCCTACCCTGGAATTCCCCCCTTTTCCCTCCCCCTACCTCCACCCCAGGAGCCAGGGACAGCACCACCTCAGGCCTCTGTTGTAGGAAGCTCACCAATCACAAGACGTGAATGCTCCCCATCCTCTGAGATCTAGAAGGGAGCCCTCCCCCAAATCTGCCTCATGGGCCCGAACTCTCCTCAGAGCCCCTGCCATGCTGCTGTCTCTCTGTCCATAGTATTAATAACTCTTCTGATAACTCTCTTAGCCAAAGGGACAATCTGCCTCAGCATCTCCCTTGAACCCCACACCCAAGACCTTTTGTCTTCTTTGTTTGTGGTTGTTTGTGGGGCTTTCTTGTTTTAAGAGATTTATTATTTTTTATTTCAAAATATTTTATTTTATTATTTTTTTGTCTTTTTGAGACAGGGTCTCCCTGTAGCTCCAGCTGTCCTGGAACTCACTATGTAGACCAGGCTGGCCTTGAACTCACAGAGATCCACCTGCCTCTGCCTCCCAAGTACTGGGATTAAAGGCGTGTGCCACCACACCCAGCTTATTTATTATTTTTATTCTGTGTGTATAAGTATATTGCCTGCATGTGTGTATCTGTATCATGCAATGCCAGAGGAGGTCAGAAAAGGGCGTTGGATTCCCCTGGCACTGGAGTTATAGATGATAGTTAGCTGCCATGTAGGTGCTGGGAACTGAACCCAGGTCCTCTGCAAGAGCAGCCAGTGCTCTTAACCACTGGCCATCTGTTAAGTCCCTATTTTTTATATGTATATCTGGGTGCCTACATATATGTAAGTGCATCATGTGTGTGCCTGGTACCTATAGAGGCCAGAAGAGGGGGTCGGATCCCCCTTGAATTGGAGCTACAGATGGTTGTGAGCCAATATGTGGATACTGGGAACTGAACTCAAGTCCTCTGTTAAGAGCAGCAAGTGCTCTTAACCCCTGAGGCATCTCTCTAGCCCTAGCCCATCCCACCCCCATTTTTTGAGACAGGACCTCATATAGCTCAGGTTGGCCTTAAACACACTATATGGTGGAGGATCACCTTGAAGTTCTGATCCTCCTGCTTCTACCTCCTGAGACTGGGATTACAGGTATGAACCACCACAACTAGCTTTATGTGGTGCTGGGGATGGACCCCAGGGCTTTGTGCTTGCTGGGCAAGCGCTCGACCAACAGAACCACAGCCCTGGCTATTTCTTTTCTTTTTTAGGAACGATTGGAGAGAAGGAGGCTCTGCCTCTCCCTTTCCCTAGCACTGCTCTGCCCTCTGCCCCAGCCTTCTCTCTGCCCCCTTCAGGCCCACAGTCCAGTCTCTTGGTCTGAGGATAGATGGAACACAGGGAGCCAGTATTGCAGGTCACGCCTGCTCAGACCTGGGATCTTGTTATTGAGTCTGGCTGATCGAGGACCCTGGCCAAGCATGCCACCTACCCCAACCCCAAGCTTACCCTATGGGAAATGATTGGCTCATGGCTATATGTTAGCACCTAGGATAGTGTGTGGGACATAGTAGGTGCTTGGCAAATATTCACTGAGCAACTGAAAAAGAGCCAGTGGTAATTGTTCCCATATCATAGATGATAAACTGAGGCTTGCTGGAGTAGATCAAAGTTCAACTCTTGGATCTGGAGGGAACCCAGGTTTGGGAATGAAAGGCCCCACCCAAGGTCCCAGAGGCTATACTTGAACCTTAGTTCACGGGGAAATGTGCTCCCACTTCTTCTAGCTAGCTGTCACATGCTATGTGGCCATAGGTAACTCACACAGCCTCTCTGACCTTGGTTGTTGCATCTGTACAGAAAACAGACCTGGTTGCGCCGGGCACAGGTCCTTGGCTGGTCCAGTCCTCCCTTCCCCATCTGCAGCTCTGCCCTGAGACCTTCTCTAATGTCTCTCCACTGGCTCATTAATTGAAAGGACAAGTTTACTTAGGTGCCTGGGAGGAAGTCAGTACAGAGGCCTTTGGGCACTGGTCTCTGGAAACACATTCCTTCTCTCTCCACTTTGAAGACACTGGGGAGGGCAGGAGGCACCCTAGCCCTGTGGTATTTGCTGAGGAGAGAGGTGCCCACATTCTGGCGCCCCAGCACATTCACAGACCTTGCTCCCATTTAAAAACCAAGCTGAGGGGTGCATTGCTGTTTCCCCTGCAGTGAAACCCAGAGGGCTAGTGGCCTTGGCTGCAATCCCAGCTTCAGCCAGTGGGTGGGCAGGCACCACACTCAGGAGCTGGTCCCACTGGTGGGGACGTGCTCTGCTGTCCTTGAGCTCCCAGGAAGGCCACACTTCTCTGTAATTATATTCCTCCAAGTGCTGGGAGACCCTGCGAACTAGCCACACCCTGATCTGTTGTCAAAGAGCAAATGTCAGGTGCCACCCCCCCCACCTCCACTTGTGAGCAGCATCCAGGAGGTTCCCAGTAGACACGCCTCAGTGCCGGGTGCCGGGGGTGGTTTCTGTCAGTCACAGAGGAATTTAGAAAGCAACAGGGTCACTTCTAGCAGAGTGTGTGTGTGTGTGTGTGTGTGTGTGTGTGTGTGTGTGTGTATACAGTGCCCTAAAGGCATCCAGGAGCCCCAAAGGGAGGCCCTAGTGTTCTCTGGTGTGCCGGGTGTCACTGGCCTGGCAGGAATGAAGGTGTGCGGATGAAACACCCACAACCCTCCCCTGAGCTGTCAGAACACAGGGACAAGGACCCCGAGGCATCGGAATTTGCCCAGAAGTCTCATGCTGGGAAGGAAAGGCTGGAGCCTGCTTCTCAGGAAGGGATCTCTCACAGTTCTGACAACCTGTCAGACCACCTTGCAAGGGACTGGAGCCAAAATCATGGTGGGCAGGACCACACCTTGATCAGGGCTGCTTAGCTGTGTAAGCCACACCTTGATCAGGGCTGCTTAGCTGTGTAAGCCTAAACCTCGTCAGGACGCCTAAGACAGACCTGGGGTCACTGGCCCTCTCTGTTCCTCTTCCCAGTGTGTGGACGCACTGAATAAAGCTCTCTCTGCTTTTCAACGTGACTTGGCTCTATAATTGGCTCAAAGGGGACAGATGGCGGAGCCTAGCTGGTTAGGGCTGCCGAGACCTGGGCTCTGACCCTGGCAACTGCGCTCTGGCCTCCCCTCCCCGTCCTGGCCTCCGAGACTCAGCCCTGTGGAAGCTCAGGCCATGTGAGCATATTGCATTCACAGACGGCCTCCCCCACAGTCACCCACAGTGCTCACCACCCTGGCTGGAATCAGCTACTTCCAAAGCTGTCAGCCTTGTTACACGCCATAGAGCAAGCGGCCTGAGACATATTCATCAGGGCTGGGTGGTCTGGCACAGGAAGCCTGGCTGGTTCAAAGTCAGGCACAGGGTCATTACATGGAAACCTGCAGACCCTTCCTGCCATACTGGCCTGAGGAGTCCACAGTGACCAGCAGGCCGTGGCACAGCACACCCTAAAGTCCAAGACCAGGGCCGGCCAGGTCTCTCTCTCTCTCTCTCTCTCTCTCTCTCTCTCTCTCTCTCTCCCTCTACACACACACACAAACACACACACACACACACAGATGCCCAGGGGTAGGGGACAGAGGGTGGGACTTGCTCAGTATGACCCCACAGTCAGGCCCATCTTGGCCTGGCACTCTGCATTGCCATATTGAAAGTTTTGTTTTGGGTTGGCCTCTGAGACAGGGTCCCTGGGACCCTGGATGTGTCTACCAGGCTGGCCTCCAATTCTCATCCTTCTGTCTGTGCCTGCCTGCCGAGTGTTGGGATTACATGCATGTGCCACCATGCCGAGTCTTTTTGAATAAGGGCTCCTCAATTTTATTTTCTGCCAGGCTAACAGGGAATTCCCCTCAAGATTCATAGAACTCATAAAGGGGTTTTCAAAAGGACTGTGATAGAGCCATGAACAGCCCACATCCTCACGCCACACAGGGTTATTCCTGGGTGGTGGTGGCTGCGCCACAGTGTGACATGCCACCATGCTTAGTATCCCATACATTCACACACACACACACACACACACACACACACACGTTCACACAGCCCAGCTGACCAACTCCACGCACGGATTTCCTGTTCTGGGGTGTCACGGAGATGTGATGTGTTGCCCTCGTACCCCAGGACCATGAGAAAATTGGTAGGCAGTGAAAGGCTGGGGACAGTGACTTGAGATAAGAAAGCACGTCACCCTCCTCCAGGGAGACAATCTCCTCCCTCTGCCAGGACTGGCATTCTGCTCAGCCAGCTTTGTGGTTTGGATTCTGCCCATTGTTGGATGGCCAAACTGAGGCTCCAGGAAGCAGACAGGGAGGCAGGGATTCCTATGCGAAAATAACTCCTGACACCCTCCTGACCTTCCTGACCCTTGTGAGCCAGCCCTCCCCACCTGCCCCACCTGCCCCACCTGCAGAGCCTATTCTCTCCAGCTGGCTCATGTCAAAGATCTTCATCTCCAGCCAGTGTCACAATCTCCTCACTGCAGGCACAGCAAAAGCAGAGCCCTCAGTTCACTCTTGAACCCCACCCCCCCCGGGGTCTACCCAAGTGCCTTGGCACACCTGCCCTCAGACCCTACAATCCAGATGCTGGAAAGTGGCTGACCTACAGGGAGTACACAGTCTCCCCACCCTCCACCACCCAGGGGATGTATTAGCTGGGGCCTGTGTGTGCTGGGGAAGTACAGGTCACTCCTCAGCCATTTTGGGAGCCCCCAATACAGCTGGCTCCCAGGACCCCAGGACCTTTCCACCTCCCTGCTCACAGGGCTCTGGTGGAACATTCCAAAGCTTCTAACTGGAAGCTCCTCTGGAAGGTGACACGGAACAGTGCTGGGTACCACTGTGGCAGGGGCTCTTGATCAGCAGTGAGCAAACCTCTACTGGGAGAGCCCGGGGGAAGGACAGGCGGCTGTTGAGCCTGGCCAGGCCCTGCTGCTCAGGCCTTATTTGGTAAGAGCCTGCATTGGCCTGGTCACTGGCACTCCTCAAGGCCCTGGGCCGGCCCCAGTGCCACCAGGCCTACAGCCGCCCCACCCACCTGGCCAGGGGTTGGCATAGTCAGAGACGGGAGCTCCAGGGTCAGGCAGGTCCTTTGGGACTCCATCCCAGACCTGGACAGGGATTCCCCAGCCTTTGCCTATATAAGGCTGAGGCAAGGCAAGGGCGCCGCGCAGACCCACGGGATTGTCGTAAGTGGGTGTTTGGCAGTGGGCACCGAGGCCTTGGATTCTTGTAAAGACCTGGTGGGGAAACTGTTTGACAGTTTTGACAATGCACTGGAGTCTCCTCTCCTAGGGGAGCTGCCCCAGCAATCCCAGCACTAGGCAGAGGGTCTGTGACACAGCCAGCTTGGCATCCAGGCCCCTCCTGCAGGGGGTGGGGGGAGGCCACTGTCCACAGCTCTGGGAAGGGCAGGGACTCCTTGGTCTGCGTGGAGTCCCAAGGACGCGAGGTGAGGCAGGTGTGGGGCATGCACCTGGGGTTCCTCTCACGGAGCTTCTGAGCCCCAGGACCAACTTCCAGTCACTTCACCAAAGGGACTTGTCCTTATCCACTTACTCGCGCCTCAGGAAGACCCCAGAGCTGGATGCTCCCCTTGGCCTTGACAAAGGAAAAAACCAAGGTTCTTAGGGGAAAAGGGGGGTTTAGCTGTTATTTGTTCTGTTCTGACAGTGGAACCTAGGGCCTCACACAAGCTGGGCAAGGGTTCTTCCCTGAGCATCTACTCACTTGCTAACCAAGCACCCTGAGAAAGGGGGCTTGTGCTCCCGGTAGAAGAAACAGCACATGCAAGGGAGAAGTGTGGTCCAGTGTGGTCCAGCCAGGGACCAGTGCTGCTGGGGCAGAGTGGTCAGGGAAGCAGGAGGACAGGAAGGAGGTCAGAGGTCACAGGGTCTGTCTGGGCATTGGGTTTCATTGAGAAACTGGACTTGAAGCAGATTTAGTAGTGCAATCAGATCATGTATCTGGTGTCTGCAGCCCACTGAATATGGGTGTTATTTTTCATGACCTCCTTCCTCATCCCTAGTAGAGACAGGAGCATCCCTACCCCACTTTACCAAAAGAAACTCAAGGCCCCAGCAGAAATGATATGGGGCGCAAATACCTCCCTCTGCTTCATCTGGTGCCAGGGTCAGGCCAGGTATAGAAGCTGCTGGTGGCTGAGCTGGCTGGGCCACCCCTTGTCTGGGGGCGGGATTGTCTTCCCACCTGCTGTCTCTCTCTGCTCCCTGTGGGTCTCCTCTAACTGCCTGACAACCTGCCACGACTGTCTCCCAGGAAACCCTCCCTTCTGGGCAAACAAGATACTTACCACCTGCCCCGGCCAGCCCAGCCAGAGCTTAGGAAGAGGGAAGGAGACAGTCAGGTGCCCTTGGCCAAACCCTGCCTCTGCACACCTGTTCCAAGGCCAAATCCACCCAGCTGGCCTGGGCAGGGACCTTGGAGAGGAAGCAGAGCAATGGTGTGGCAGCCCATTGTCCCAGCGCCAGGGTGTGGCTGCCCAGCATCCCTGGCTCCAGGGCAACACCTTAGGCTCCAACAGTGACAGTGAGCTGTGGGGGACATAGGCTCACTAGAGGGGCACTCTGTCTTCCAGCCGCCCTGGGTGCCCTCCTAGAGGGGGACTCTGCCCTCCAGCCGCCCTGGGTGCCCTCCTAGAGGGGGACTCTGCCCTCCAGCCACCCTGGGTGCCCTCCTAGAGGGGGACTCTGCCCTCCAGCCTGCCCTGGGTGCCCTCCTAGAGGGGGACTCTGCCCTCCAGCCGCCCTGGGTGCCCTCCTAGAAGGGCCCTCTGCCCTCGAGCTGCCCAGTTCTGTCACAGTCCTGGCTGCCTCTCCAGTGCGCTTTCTCCCTACTACCAAAACACTAGTTTTATTGACCTTGGAGTATGTCTTGTCCTAGGGGTGACTCATGACTGCCTGGTCAGAGCCAACCCTTTGCCGCCTGCTAGATTCTGGCTTTCTTAGGCTCCCTCGCAGGAGGTGTGGGCAGGGGATCCATTGTAGCCAGTGAGATCCAAACCCTCTCCCTGCTTGTGTTGCTGCTGTGAGGTCAGGGGTCCTGGAGGCGTGGCAGCCTTTTTGTGGACCTGAGACAACTGAACTGAAAGCTTTCACACGGAGGGTGGCTGAGCAGAGTGTGGAGGACCCATGCACAGGACAGGAGCCGGGCTGCCTTATCATACAGGCTCCCTCCATCTGCCCCCAAGTGGACCCCAGAGTGACAGGGACAGGGGACACTCTTCCATGGCAGCCAGGCGCCTTTATGGAGGGAGGGGTTCAATGCCCAGACTGAGGCAACAATGCCAGCTAGCTGTGTCCCCACCCTTCTATCCCCATGGGGCTGGGACTGAGGGAACTCTATTCCCTGGGGTACTCTAGGGAAAGCGGGGAGCAAGGCAGCCCCTCACTCCTGCCTATGGATTGTGAGTGTTAAGGGACCTCTGTCTCCTATCCCTCTCCCCTCTTTCTATGTTCCCTCAGGGTCTCCCCCTCCCCACAGCAAGTCAACAATTACAAGCGAGACAATGACTGTCACAGCTGACCTCCCACCAACCCCAGGACGCAGGCCCGTTCCAGACACTAAGTAGTCTTTTATAGGACCTGATAAGGAAGCTGAGGCTCAGAGTTTCAGTGAGTCATGACTGGGAAACATGAGCTCTGAAACCTCAAGAGCTGAGTTCGAATCCTGCCTTTGGCTCCTGCTGGCTGTGCGGCCTGGGGTAGGTGACTGAGCCTCTCTGGTCCTCAGTCAGTCAAAGAGGGCCACAGAGGGCTGAGGGCTGATGTGCACCAAATGCCCTCCACAAGAAACATGGGCTGCACCAAGGGTAGCCAAAGTGTAGACTAACTATGACCTGGGACTGAATTTGTAAATAAAGGTTTTCTTGGAACACAGCCCTATCTGATTCACAGGTATACCCGGGGCGGCTTTTGCAGTATTGTAGCAGAGGTATCTGACTGACCCAGAGGCCACCCGGCCACTCTCTTGGGCAGTGTTCACTGTCCGGCTCTGTAGGAACAAACTTGTCACATGAGTACCCTTGTCCACTCACGTCCCTCGGACCTGCAGCATCTGCACTGGGCCAGAACTCATTGTGAGCCCCACCTACCCACATGAGAACTGCCAAAGCACAGGGGTCTGCAGGGAGATGGGAAGCCACAGGCTTCAGCCTGCCCTGCCCTGGTGCTCCTCGGCTTTGCCCCACCCCAAGGTTCCGACTTAGCTAGGTAAACAGGTGCTGCCAGGACATCTGCAGAAACCCCTCAGGTAGATCTGGGAGCCGGTGGGAGCTCCTACCTTGGGCTAGTGCAGGTGGGAAGTGGGGGGCCCTCTCCCCAGGAAGCCCACCCTACACTGTGAGGAAATCCTCCTATCAAGATGGGGATGAGGTAAGGGGGCAAGGGGTATCATTCTGATCAGTGCTAGAGCTTCCAGAACTCAACTAGACAGAGAGGGAGAGGAGGGGGAAGGAGGAGGAGGGGGAA
>NW_008330120.1:3247281-3251091 GCF_000622305.1 Nannospalax galili
CTATTTGAGTTTTACATAGTTTATGACATCCCAGAAAGGGTGACTTACAAAGTCCCATGGCATCTCTTAGCCCCCATTCAGTTCTAGCTTTTTGGAGGATGCCTACCCAACATGCCCAAATTCTCATTCCCAAATTATATATATATGATGTTTTTTTCTATCAAGTCTAATTTCTGGGTCCTTCACTAGAGCCTGGTCAACCTGGTGTCATCCTGCTGCCTCCTTCCAGCAGTCATCGTTACCATTAGTTCCTCAGATAGTGTTGGTTTTTTTTTTTAATATTTTTTCATTACTTTTTTTATGTGTATGCGTGTATTGCCTGCATGTAGGTACGTGCACCCATGTCGTACAATGCTTGCGGAGGTCAGAAGAGGCTGTCGGATCCCCTGGGACTGGAGTTGTGGACAGTTGTTAGCTGCCATGTGGGTTCTGGGATTCGAACCTAGGTCTTCTGCAAGAACAACCAGTGTTCTTAACCACTGAGGCATCTCTCCAGCCCATTTGGTTTGTATTTTTAAGGCAGGGTCTCCCTGTAGCTCCAGCTGGCCTGGAACTTGCTATGTAGACCAAGTTGGCCTTGAACTCACAGAGATCTGCCTGCAGCCTCTTGAGTGCTGGGTTTCAAGGGATATACCACCATGCCTGGCTGTTTGATTTTGTTTTGACTTTGGTGTGTTTAAAAGGAAATTCTCTAATGCCCTCTGCACTGTTCACCCTGTCCCCTTCTCAAGAGGCCAAGGAGCTCCACTCCCTGTCCTGTGCCAAAGCGTCTCAGGATTCATGGCACCTTGCTCTCCTATATGGACACTCCCTCAGCCTGGACATCGTCCAGAGGACACCCTGGGTTTTATGTGTTGCTCATATGTCTGTTCCCCAGTGTAAAGGATGATGACTTGATTCCTTGACCAATACAAAGAGCTGTTTGGGTCTGTAGCTGAGCCAGGGATCCACCACCAAAGGCAGGTCTCCAAGGTCTGCGGTGTCCATGGTCCACATGCCAGAGCTGCAGGCCAGGGCATGCCTGCCCAGAATGCTTGCATCTGCTGCCAGGCAGAGGAAAGAAAAAGGCCCTTTGTTTTCAGGTGTATCCTGGTGATAACAGGCGCTCCCCAGTGCTACCAGCCCTCAAGAGCCCCATGGGCTGGACAGCCCGGTATGAACCTCAGCTCCAACCCCACGTTATCTGAATGACTTGGAAGAAGGCTGGACTCTGTCACCGGGCCATCTATAGAATGGCTCTTAGAAAAGGACTCCAATTTGGGGCTGGAGAGGCAGTTCAGTTGGTAGAGAGCTTGTCTAGCATAAAGCCTTGGGGTCCAGCTCCAGTACCATACATGCCTGGAATCCCAGCACTGGAGAGGTGGAAAGAAGAACATCAGGAGTTCAAGGACATCCTCTGCTACATGGAGACATGGAGAGTTCAAGGCCAGCCTGGGCTACAGGAGACCCTGTCTCAAAAAACAAAAAGATAAATAGTTAAATAAATAAATGGACAATGATTAACTAACTAATGTCAGCCCTTCAAACAGCTGGACACCTCACAGGTGTGAGCCCGCGGTCTGAGTTTTTCATTTCCTTCCCCTCCAACATTTTCTTTTCTGTTCTTAGCCGTGTGTGTGTGTGTGTGTGTGTGTGTGTGTGCACGTGTGTGTGTGCGTGTGCATGGTCACATGTGAGGCCACAGAGGTCAGTGTTGGGCACCTTCCTCTACCACTCACCGCCTTTTATTTATTTATTTATGTTTACTTTTTTATATGTATGAGTGTTTTGCCTACTTGTATGTAAGTGCATCCATGTTGTGCAATGCCTGTGGAGGCCAGAAGAGGGCATCAGATCCACTGGAACTGGAGTTATAAACAGTTATTAGCCGCAAGTGGGTGCTGGAAACTGATTCCAGGTCCTCTACAAGAGCAGCCAGTGCTCTTAACTGCTGAGCCATCTCTCCAGCCCTCCTTTACCTTTTTTTTATTATGTTTGCTTATGAGTTTGTATGTGTATACATGAGTGCCTGAATGCCACAGCATACGTGTGGCCGTCAGAGGATGACTTGCAGGACTTAGTTCTCTCCTTCCATCATATGGGTCCTTGGGGTTGAATTCAGGTCATCAGGCTTGGTGGCAAGTACCTTTACCTGCTGAGCCCTCTCACCTTCCTGTGGAAAGCATTGAATAGGAGGGCAGAGGAACAGGTGGAAGGTGGAAAGGGGCCAAGTGTCCCCTGCCATGTCACCCTGAGGATCCTCAGAGCCTGGGCACTTGGGATTGCTGGTGATGACACACTGAAGCCACCAAGGCTGGGATGAAGGAAGGACCACAGAGGCACAAGGGTGCCGGGCACCTTTCCTGAATCTCCAGACAGTCACCCCACCCCCATCTCCCAGGAGCCCCGTGACAACTTCCTGTTCTTCCTTTCTTTTCCACCAGGGCACCAGATAGTGTGAGCAGAGGGCCTCTTCCTCTGGGAACGGCCCGGCCCGGGGGCCCTGCAGCCTAATTCTGACCACAACCAAAACCCACTGCTGCCGTGGCTTCCTACCACCACATGGAGTGATTTGGAGGACTGAGATCCTGTATAACACATGCACCCTATTGGGTGCTGGTTGGACCCCTGCCTTGGTCTCTGGGGCCACCCATACTTAGGTGTGGAACTCAAGCTCTCATGGGTGAGTGCTATTTGTATCTATCTATCGTCGGGTCCCTCGCCACCACCCTGTGCATCAGAAGCCCGATGGGGTGCATATGTCAGCATTGCCCCTCCAGGACAAAGAGGGAGCTGGAGACCGCACACAGGGATGGGCTGTGAGGCCCTCCTCCCAGCAACAGCCTGCTGTCGCCCGAAGCCTGGCCCCTCTGCATGCCTGTCATCCTTTTGTCCAGGGCGCAGAACACCTGCAAGATCTGACTGTTTGATCCAGTGTCGTCCTCACCTCCTGCTGTCCTGGCTCAGTCCTGGGACTGATTTGTCCGGGAGCTCCCTTGTCCAGCAGTCTCCTTAGAGTCTCCTTGTCCCCCAAGCCTTTGGCTCCTGTCCCCTAATCCCAAAGCCTCACCTCTCCCAATGACTCCTCCTGAACAATCCTCCCTGCTCTGGTCCTCTCCTCCACCTCCTCTCACCTCCCATAGGACCAAGCCTTCTACATCCTAGCACCTTCAACATTCCGGGCCTCTCTCCTCCCGTGTCAGGAACTGTCCTGGCCCCTGTAGGGTGTTTCTGGGCAGTTGGATGCCTGCGGCTCCAGACTTCATTGGAAGGGATACCCTGAAGCATGTCTGGGCTGCTGCAAACCCCCCAGGCTCCGCTCCCTCCCCCGTCACCCTTTCCTGACCAGCAAGGGTGAGCTTCCATGGTTGGTGCTGTCCTCGTGGTGCTTTCTCTCCATGTTTGGAGTCCCTCCTGTCTCAGTAGCTCCCAGGGGTGACCAGTCACCTATACTGCACCTGTTCCTCCAGAGCTCCTCCCTCACCCTCAGGGGCCCCAGAGGTACCCTGACCAGTGGTCTCTGCTCCACTGTCCCCCCAGTCATTCTCCCTGGCTTAAGGTCCTTCTGGCCATTTTCTAAAATATCTTTTACATTTATTATTTATTTATTTATTTATTTATTCATCTATTTTTGGGCCGGGGGCTCATACCATTGTGTGCATGTGGTGGTGGTGGTGGTGTTTGTGTGCGTGTGTGTGTGTGTGTGTGTGTGTGTGTGTGTGTGTGTGTGTGTGTGTGTGTGTGTGTCCAATGGGAAGAAAGATCTCATCCTTCTAGTTCAAGCCTTGGTAACACCTGGACTCTGAGTCCTCATGATGGGCTTTTGCCCTT
>NW_008330120.1:3251224-3259537 GCF_000622305.1 Nannospalax galili
CAGGAGTCAGTTTTCACCTTCCACTGTGTGGGGTCCTTGGGATTGAACTCAGGTTGTCAAACTTGGCAGCAAGCTCCTTTACCCACTGAGCCATTTTGCCAACCTCCCCCCGCCCCTTTTTTTTTATACAGAGTCTCCTATATCCCTATCTGGCCTCTAACATCCTATGTAGCCAAGGATGATTTTGAACTTCTAATCTTCCTGCCTCTACCTCCCAAGTGCACGCACAACCACACCCAGTTTAGGTAGAGTCGGAGATCAAACCCAGGGCCTCAGGCACACTAAGCAAGCATGCTACCAACGGAGTCACAGCCCTAGCCCTTGGTGTTTTGTTTTGTTTTGTTTTAATTACCCTATTTGTGAGTTAATTTCCACTTCCCCAGGATTCTGCCCAGGTCTCACAAAGACAGGGCCTTTGTCTTGTTCTACTACCCCAGGATCTACCATGGCATAGAAGCTTCTCAGGAAACATGAGGTCTCTGGAAGAAGGAATGATCTAGAATGAACCAGGAGAATCTGACCCTTCACAGGCCTATGGAAGGGAAGGAGAGAGATGCTGGAGGAGTCCTTCCCACCTCCCTTGGTGCTTTGAACAACCAGCAATACAGTCTGTGACTTGCAGGTGCCTCTGTCCTGGGCCTCAAGGGAAACAAGCAGAAACTTCCTCCAGCTCCGGAAGCAGCCACAAGCCTAGCCACACCCCAACCCTGAGCCTAGAGGCTCTGGCTCTAAATATAGACCCAGGTTGTGCCAGGAAGTGGTAACTCTTATTACCTGGAGGCTCATTCACCCTTGGCCAAGAAGCGCTCTCAGCCCTTGGAAAAGAAATGAGAAAATAAATTCCCCCGGACGAGGTCTCTCCATGAGGCAGGGGATGTGCCCACAACAGGGTGCTTCTTGAGGACATCTCTGACTAGGCCCTACAGCACTGGCTGGATCCTCTGGGACCAGCTTCATTGTCAAATCAGGTGCTGTTTGCTGTGGCCTGTCAGGAGCCTGAGGTGGGACAGAAAATGGGAGATTATCGGGACGTTAATTATCGGGATATTAATTAATTATCGGGACGTTAATTATTGGACGTTTGGCTGAAGCCTCTCACAACTGAGAGTCAGGAACTCCAGCACAGTCAACAGCCTTCTCTGTATCGTTGCCAATGTTAGAAATCTAAGGTCCAAGGGCCTCACCAATACCACACAAAGGACACAGGAACAAAGTAAAAGCAGCTCAGCAAGGCAGATTTTACTTTTGCAAAAGGGTCTGTTGTGTGGTCAGTCAGATCCAGCAAGCACACAGGATCTGGAAGTTTAATAGGCTTTTATCCCTAAGCCAGAGTACTGTGTCTTTTCCCCACTGGCTGGGGTCCCACCTCACAGTTTTTCCCAGTTGGCTAGTTTGAAAGAATTAGAGTTAAGGAAGGGGGATGAGCTCCACTGGAGCAGGCTGTCGGGTTTTGGTACATCAGGGCCTTTCCATAAACAAAGTCTTAAAGTTCCTTGTCATAAACAAAGCTTTACAAGGTTTGAAAGAAAAGATTAATATTTAATGATTCTTACAAATTCCTCCTCTTTTTTAATTTTTTAAAATTTGTTTTTATTTTATGTGTATGAGTGTTTTGCCTGCATGTATGGAAGTCCACTCTTGCTGTGTAATCCCTGCAGAGGTCAGAAGAGGGTGTCAGATCCCCTGGAACTGGAGTTACAGATGGTTGTTAGCCATGTGGGTGCTGGGAATCAAACCCAGGTCCTCTGTAAGAGCATTTAGTGCTCTGAACTGCTGAGCCATCTCTCCAGCCCCCTCCTGTTTTCTTAAACACTGATTTCTTCAAACTCATCAGGAAGGCATTGGCCCCTTTCTATCATATCTTGGAGTAAGAACCTGCCATAGGGAGGAGGTATTTGTTTGGTAAAAGCTGACGCAGTAAGCCTCTGAGTCAGGCTTCTAGCACAAAGAAGAGCACAGGATCAGGACAACCATCATGATTACCAAGAAGGTTAGCACAGATCCCATAAGGCCTCTTCATTTTCCAAACCATCCTTCCAGGAAACTGGGTAATGAGCTACTTAATTCCTGAAATTTTTGTTCTTTAGAAAGGATCTTATAGCCTTGGAGAACTCTAGAAAGAGTTCCTTTTGGAGCTGTTACTGGGGATGAATGCACAACCTTGTTTGTCTTCCCAGAATTACATAAACCCTATCCTTTTTCAGGAAAAATCACATCTAATGCTAACTTAGTCTCCCAAGGCATTTTTCTGGTAGAACCCAGTGTGGGGTGTGTCATTCAGGGTACCCCCCCAGTAACCCTGTCTAAATGACCCCAAGAGTGTATCAGTGGCTTTATTTGTATAACTGCCAGATGCAGGTAAGAAAAAGAGTCCTTGACTGGTGTCTAGAAAGAGACGTGAGGGAGAAGAAAGTGTCAGAGTTATTAGCATTATGAGTTCTAGGGAATCGGGAGGATTTCTTGATGGGCTCACAAGAGCATTCATCCACTGGGTTCTCTTTTGCTTTTCTTTTGGCTTCCAAGGCTGGACTCAAGAATGATGAACTTAGGATCTGCTTTCAGGCACTTTGATAGCTGTTGGAGTAACTCAAATCACAGTGTGTGAGTTCCCACTAAAATAGCTTCTAGATACAGAGTGTTGAATTGGGCCAAAGTCTGAAGTCTTATACCTGGGCAACAATTTCCTTATCAAGAAGAAAATCATGAGTGAAATTTTTCTGAATAACATCTCATATGAATTTAAACCTAATGTTCGGGAAATATAATCCTTTAGACTCTTCAAGAAACAGATCAATCACTAATTTTTGGCTATACTTTCTTGTTGGGTATTCTAGACCATGCAGTCGGATAAATGAACCAATTTCTTTTCACTCTCAAGGTCAATTAAGAATTTGGTCCTCAGGAGCTACTTGGGCTTTGGAGGAGCCTGTGGTTCCTTTACTTTCCTTTTATGGGTTGTTCCATCTATGTGATGATAAGGCAAAGTCCTGACTTGACTACAGCTTCACTTGGAGGCATTGAGGAAATATTCTGTAGCCTGGACACTGGTTGGAGTCCATCTGGCAGGGTCTCTATGGCCTCCCTGAACAACAGGACAGGTGACTCACCACTTGTAGGACATTTCAAAATCTACCCCATAGTCCTCTGGGTTCTAGATGAACTTGGAGGGCAGGGGGCGAAGTACTGTCCCTTTAAGTTCCTCTGATCACATTAGTATAGGCCTCTAAGAATGGTTATTAAACCCCCAGGTCAGTCACACCAGTCTGGTATTTTTAATTTACTGTGTAATATGTAGACAAAGCTTGAGCAAAAACCAAATACTCTTAAGTAAACCTGATTAGACATTTACTTTGTTCTTTAAGACATATATTTTTTCCTTTTAATTGTTAATAAAAATAGATTAATATCTCCATAAGTTTAAGTAGAGGTTTGACTGAACTCTGACCTTAGAAAATTTAAGATAGCATCTCTAAGTCTCATCTTTTATATACCTTAAGAAACCTACTCTGACCTTCAAACTTGCATAAACTTTCTCAATTTCGTTTCCATTATGGAAACATCCAGTCATCTTAATCTTCATACATAAATCCTTTTTTCCTAAAATAGATCCATTTCCATATCCTTCTGACATCTTTTAATTACTGATTTTCTTTCTATCTATCTATCTTTCTTTCTTTCTTTCTTTCTTTCTTTCTTTCTTTCTTTCTTTCTTTCTTTCTTTCTTTCTTTCTTGTTGTTTTGTGTTTTGTTTTGAGACAGGGTCTCTCTGTAACCACAGATGGCCTGGAACTTGCTATGTAGACCAGGCTGGCCTGGATCTCACAGAGATCCACCTGCATTTGCCTCTCCCTCCCAAGTGATGGAATTTAAGGCACGTGCTACCCATGCCCAGTGTGGTTTTCTTTCATAGTACCATGAGACATAATAACAATAACAAAATAATTTACCATCTGTTGTGAGGAATTTTTTCCTGGGGGTAATAAGCAATGCTCACCCCCTTCCTAAGGTTCTACTGACCAACTAATTAATGTTTGATTATGCTGAAGTTCATCCCTGGGAACCAATGAGTTTATTAGGCTTACTTACAAGCATGGGTGAGGGGTTACTGGCAGGTACATGGGTGATAGGAGAAACTGCACTGGAAACCCTTTCCCCAGGTGGACGGCGACCTCCCTGTAGACTCATGGGTAGAGATTCCTCTTCATAGCCTTCCCCAGACCATACATACTTTAGTTCCTCCCAAGACTAAGAGGCCACATGCAGTTAGGGCATAATTAAATAAAACTGGCTGGGAGGAATGGCTGAATATTCAGATGAAAGCCCAATGACCCTACTTACCCCCTCCTTTTAATGAAGGAGGAACATCACAGTCAACAAGCCCAATTATTATGATCTTTTGCAAGTAGACACAGGTGAGGTCATGAAGATGGCAGTTATTTGACTCATAAGATAGTGTTAGGCAGCAATCTTTTTTAAAATTTATTTATTATTTTTATTTGATGTGTATGTGTGTATTGCCTGCATGTACGTTAAGTTCCCCTGTGCTGTGCAATGCCCGTGGAGGACAGAAGAGGCTGTCGGATCCCTTGGAACTGGAGTTATGGACAGTTGTTAGCTGCCATGTGGGCGCTGGGATGCAAACCCAGGTCTTCTGCAAGAACAGTCAGTGTTCCTAACCACTGAACCATCTCTCCAGCCCCATGCAGCAATATCTTATTAAAAGAAAGTTGAATCCAAACTACCCACAATCAGCTAGCTTGTATCTGTAAATGGAGACAGACAACTTGGGAAACGTAATTGTGTCCTCCCGCTTATAAAGAGATCCAGTTGTAGATAACATAATATTCCGATTGATACTTCCAGAGAAGTCATTTTTTTTCCAGTTTAACTTTAGGTCAGGCTTGCATGCAGAAAGCCATTAGATTTTTGTGCTGCTTTATTTTTTTTTTTTTTGACATGGACTAGAAAAGCCACATTATAAATTAATATATGCAATTAGTCTAGAGACTAAGAAACAGAAAACATTAGCACCTGAAGTAACTTGGAAAGAGACATAAGCCTAAAGGGTTAGATAGCAGAATGGCCGCTCTCTCTAACCTATTCATAACACAGCAACAAAAGAAAACAAACATCAGGGCACCTGAGTAATGGAGCATCAAAGGAGACGGCTAACAAATATTCGACCTTAGCCAAAGATAAAGCAGGTCTGTTAGCAGCAGGTAGAGGACAGACGTTAAGACCCCACAGATCCAATCTCCTGACATTACGACCATCTATCTCCAGATGGCCGCAGTCATCACAGTCTCCTCAGCAGCACTAGCGCATCTGTTGGGGTCACAGGCATGATCGGTGCTTTTGCAAGTTTTGTCCCTGTGGTACTGTAACTCACATGAGTTAGGTGTAGGCATCTCAAATCCAGCTGCTTTTGGCAGCTGGCTAGTATTGGGGGCACACGGCTGGAAAAGCTTGAAGTCCTCTTTAGAAACCAACAAATATAAAACAATGTCAAAAATCCAAAATCCCATTGTGGAGGTATGGCATTCCCTGCTTAGTTTGATATAAAAAGGCATTGGCCTTATCACATGGCAATTGAGCCCATGTTAGAATCTCCTCTGGGCTTATTATCTCTGAGAGCCCATCAAGAATTCAAGAAGGTGAAAAACAAAAAGGGAAAAAAACGCAAGGGCTGGACATGGGACTGAATGTCTGCAGTGCAGGGAGCTCCCAGGGCATCATGATCCCCTAGGACTCGCAGTGCTGATAAGTTTCTGGGTGTTGCCATTTTGGTTTATGCCGTGTGGTTGTATTAAGCAGGAAGGCAACAAGGGTACATGGTCATTCCCATTTTAAAGATGTCACTAACCAAGATGGCAACCAAGTCAGGTGATTGTCACCATAGTGATGATATCATCAACCAAGATGGCAACCAGATCAGAAGGTTAGCTGCATCTTGATGAGGTCACTAGCCAAGATGGTGACAAAGCCACATGGTTATTTTTTGGCCTGTGGTGAGCTTGGCACCAAGATACAATGATCCCGTCCTCCACCAGGGATTGACCCCATGGGATCCTCATATAGCACAGATTAAATATGGATAGCTACCTCTCTTTCATTTAGAAAAGCACCCAGTTAAGTTAGAGATTGATAGAGCAGCAGAAATTACCCTCAGGTATGTGGGCCCCAAATAACAAAGCAAGGGAACAGAAGATGGAATTCCATGGTCTCAAACCGAGGAAATGAAGCCAATGTCTTACCACCAGGTGGAATTGTGAATGCCAGGTAGTTCCGTCTGGATTTCATCACTCCTAGATACAAGCTGTTTCTGGGAAAGAAACCTGTGAAGGAAGTGGGAAGTAAAGGAACGGCGTACCCAAACACGAACGGACTCCATTTTGTTTTACCCAAGCATGTCATAGGCTGGGATCAGACAGGGTCTGTGGCGCTTCTTGTTGACTGGAAGTCAAATCCCTTAGAAAACAACTTGCTGAAAATAGTTGATCCTGATTTAAAACCTTAGCAGGCTTCAGTGGCGGTTCTGCCCATTTAGAAAAGTAACTGCCCAGGGACCATGTGATCCATCGGACCTAACCACACCAAGGCACTCTGTTCCAATTTTTATCTTTTGTAAATTTTTTATTACTATCTGGCCAACTGTTGCTCACAAAATGTAGTTTAAGTATTCCCTGGGCAACAGAATCCTCCAAGTTTAATCCAGAATATTTTCTCAATTGGTCTCTTTAGTCTATGAAAAAAAAAAACAAACCACCACCACTGAACCTTCATCCCCTCCTAGCTGGATATTAAAGTCTTACTGACAGTTTGCAATCGAGAAACCAGTTCTTTCATCCCTCTCACAGTCAGATCTCACAGCTCCTGCACATACTCCCCATGGACTTCATTATTATTGTATCCTCTGGGGTCCTGCTAGGGGCATTTAACCTCTGGTGCCAGAGCCCCCCTGACCTGCTGGATATTTCCCAAATAACCAGTGCAGCTTTCCTGATCATCATCCTCTCTGCTCCTAATAACAGAATGCTCAGGATAGACAGTGATTCACCCCAGGTATAAATCTGGAACCCTAAGAACTGGTCTGCTACACCACAGGGGTTCTTTAATAAGAATTTAGGCTCTCGTTTTAGCTTCCTGACCTCAGTGCTACTTAGCTACTTAGCAGGGCATGAATGAATCCAATTCCTTCTCCTCCAAGGGGCTATAGAATCTGGAGCCTCTCCTGGGGAGTTGGAGGGACGCAGAGATTTTGAAGGGCTCTTTCATATTGTTAAGAAAAAAAAGTCCAGGGTTGATGCTATACAGCAGTCCCTTCTGCATAAAATAACTACCATCATCACGACTTCAGCTGAGCCTGATCACTAAACATCATCACCACTGGGCTTGTTGACGGTTGTGCTCACTCATTAAAGGAGGGCCAAGCAGGGTCACTGGACCCTCACCGGAGTATCCAGCCACTCTTCCCAGCCAACTATACAATCTGGGGAAGGCTAGGAAGTGAAGGCATGACCCATGCTGGCTAAAGGCTTTCCAGTGTGCATACCAGGTCATTCCAGTGTGCATACCAGGTCATACATATACCTCAGCAACCCCTCAGTTATCTTGGTAAGTAAGCTCAATAAATTCATTGGTTTCCCAGTAAAACTTTAAACAAACATTGGCTTGACACTAGAACCTTAAAAGGGAATAAGCATTGTTTAGCATCCCCTGGAAAAGAAGTCTCACAACAGATGGAAAATTTATTTGTTAATGCTAGTTATTATGTCTCATAATTATTAAAAAAAGAAAATGAGAATGTAAAAGGTGTTAAAATGATATGGGGATGGAGATATTTTCTAAAATAGAATAAAATGAGAAAGCCTAAGCAAGTGATGAAGGTCTGTGTAGGTTTGTTATGATATATAAAGGATGAGACAAAAATAATATGCACATAATCTTAAAATGTCTATGGTCATAGTTTAGTCAACCAGTTTAAGGAACAAAATGTATATTTAGACAAGGTTTATCTGAGAAAATTTGAGTTTTCACCCAAGCCTTATCTACATAGCACATGATAGCTCATGATAATTAAAAATACCAGACTGGTGGAACTAACCTTATTGGATGTTTAAAAACCATACTTTGAGGTCTATACTAAAGTGGACAGAGGGACTTAAAGGACAGTTTTTGTCCCTTGCCCTCCAAGGTCAACTAAGTTACAGGAGACTATGGAACATCTGTCAAAATGTCCTGTAACTGTGGTGAGTCACCTGTCCTCTTGTTCAGGGAGGACATGAAGACCCCACCAGATGGACTTGTACCAGT
>NW_008330120.1:3259678-3273474 GCF_000622305.1 Nannospalax galili
CTTAAGAGTAAAAATATATTTGTTTATTTAGGCCAACTGTATGGTCTTAAACACCCAAAAGGAAAGTATAACCAAAGAGTAAAGTTATCAGTATATTTCTTTAAGAGTTCAATGGATTACACTTCGCAGACATTATTAGGCTTTATAAAGTCTATATATAAAAGTTGTTTAGACAATTATTTCTCATTGATGATTTTGTTCCTAACCAGAAAGTGCTGCTCAGGCGTAAGACTTCAAATCTTGGTCTCCAATACTGACTGTAGCACCCACCTGTAGCTAAGGGAGACAACCAGCTATTGTTCTAAAATGACGGATAAATTTGTTTTTCCCTCTATCTATAAGAGGGAACTGACACTAGTTCTAACCACTCCAACAGCTATCAAAATACCTGAAAGCAAATCCTGAATCCATCACTCTCGAATGGATGCTTTTGGAAGCCCTTGCCAAGAAATTCCACTGGACTCTCATATGAACATTTGAAAATTGCCGTGTTCTGACTTTTTTCTAGATCCCTGTCTAGAACTTAAAATGCTAATTACTCTTGCCTTTACCTCTCCTTCACATCTCCTAGTCATGATTCAAAGACTTTCTTTTCCCCCTAGAGATAAGAGTTAATGCAATTTGGGAATCTTTTAGATAGACCCACTGAAGGAATACCCCAGTTGCCTCACCCTGCATCCCTGTTCAGCGTGAAAGAAGCCAGAGCGGTCTGCATCCCGATTCCCTAGATTCCCTATCCACAAGCTGGGTAACCTCTTCAGAGGATGGTGTGATAAGAATAGGAGGTAGGAACTGGCTAGGCAGTTAGGGTAAGAAGACCCCAAAGAAAAGTAGCCAGTTTCTTGGCTAAAACTCACAATGTCCTTGGGCCTCTTAGCAACATACTCTGTTCCAAAGGCCAAAAATGTTGAAAGTATTTGGGAGCTTGTATCTAATCCTTAGAAGATTTTAGGGTTGCCTCTTCAGAGGGGGGAATGTTAGAGTAGCCAAAAGCCCCATAAAAATAAATAAAAATCAAAGAAGAAGAAAGAGTACATGAAGTTATCAAAAAAAAAAAAGTGATGTGGAGATATGGGAGGAGTTGAAGGGGAGGGAGTGGGCATGGATTTGATCAAAACACCTTATATGCATGTTTGAAATTCTCAATAAATTATTTATTTAAATTTAAAAAAAACCTCCAGGGCTGGAGAGATGATTCAGCAATTAAGAGCACTGACTGTTCTTCCGAAGAACCAAGGTTCAACTCTCAGCACCCACACGGCAGCTAACAAACATACATCACTCCAGTTCCAAGGGATCTAACAGCCTCTTCTGGCTTCCATGGGCTTTGCATGACATGGGTGCACTTACATGCATGCAGGCAAAACATTCATACACATAAAATAACTAACTAAATAACTAAATAAATGTTTTGTTTTCCTTAGCTGGAGTAGGAATGGGGTTGGGGGGCTCTGGGCCAGCCAGAAGCAGCAGTTTCCCCACTGTCTGGGGGAATCTGATTCTTTTTTTTTTTTTTTTTTCCGTCTAGAGCTCACTGTGGCCTAATTATTTCTCATTTCAGTCCCTTAGAAGCTCAACCCCTCACCTCTAAGGGGGAGGTTTCTTCATCTAAGTTGAGAGTCCCTTAGGAGTTCACCCCCCGCATCACTAAAAGGAGGTTTCTTGCATTCCAAGTATGCTGTCTCACCCATCTCCAACCGATGCCTGTGAAGGGATATTCAGCTCCAAACACCTCAGAAGTTAGGATTGGGACTCCACACATTTTGCACTCAACTGTGACTCACTCTCAAACAAGTTCTGGAATGTCCCAACCACCAAGGCAATACTTTGACATTCCTCTGACTTTTCTTGCCTCATTCTGTACACAGAGCTGCCTGGTCTCTGAGGTCTTCCTTGGGCCCTTACCCTACATTGCCAAGAGACTTTCCTGTCTCTGGATCATTTCAGACATAGAGAGCACCAAACACCCAAGCCTTGGGGTCACCTCAATGAGGCAGTGGGACACATTTCCCAAAAGTTAGAGTTCTGGACTTCTTCCTAGATGGAATTAGAATCCCAGACTAGCCCCCAGATATTAGAAATAAATTCTGAGGCCCAAGGACTCCACCAGTACCACACAGAAACAAAGTGAGAGTAACTCAACAAGGCAGATTTTACTTTTGCAAAAAGATACGTTACATGGTCAGTCAGATCCAGCAAGCACACAGGACCTGGAAGCTTGATAGGTGTCTTTTTCCCATTGGCTGGAGTCCCACCTCACAGTCTTTCCTGGTTGGCTAGTTTGAAAGTATTTGAGTAAAGGAAATGGGGAAAAGCTCCACTGCCCTAGACCATCAGGTTGGGGAATACATCAGGGCCTTTCATTAAACAAAAGTCTAACAGGGTGTAGGGAGTTAAAAGATTAGAATTCTTTGTCATAAACCAAATTTTACAGGATTTGAAAAAAAGACTAATATTTAATGTTTCTTACACCATCACAGGGGCAAGATTCCTTTCATCTACTTTTAGTTTCTGAATTAATTTTTATTGTATGTGTATGAGTATTTTGCTTGAATACATATGAGTATACCATGTGTGTGCAGTGCCCATGGAGGACAGAAGAAGGCATCAGATCCCCTGGAACTGGAGTAACCGATGGTTACTGCCATATGGGTGCTAAGAACTGAACCCAGATCCCCTGAAAGAGCAGCCAGTTCTTGTACCTGCTGAACTGTTTCTCCAGCTCCCTTTTATTTTTTTAAGAATTATTATTATGTATTATGCATATATATGTGTGTCTATGTGTTGGTATGTGCATGTGAGTGCAGATACCCTTGGAGTCCAGAAGAGGGTGTTGGATCCCCTGGAGCTGGAGTTACAGATAGTTATGAGCTGCCCAATTTGTGTGCTGGGAACTGAACTCAGTTCCACTGCAAGAGCAGCAAGTGTCTTACCTTCTGAGCCAGCTCTACAGCCCCAAGATTCCTTTTATATAGAGATATACTCAAATAAAAATGTTAAAATAAGCCAGGCCTGGTGGTGCACACCTTTAATCCCAGCACTCAGGAGGCAGAGACAGGCGGATCTCTGTGAATTCAAGGCCAGCCTAGTCTACACAGTGAGTTCCAGGACAGCTGGGGCTACAGGGAGACCCTGTCTCAAAAAGACCAAAAAAAAAAAAAAAAAAAGTTAAAATAGCCTGGTGTAGTGGCGCACACCTTTAATCCCAGCACTCCAGAGGCAGAGTTCGAGGCCAGCTTGGTCTACATAGTGAGTTCCAGGCTAGCTGGGGCTACAGGGAGACCCTGTCTCAAATAGCAAGGAGCCATGCTTAAGGCTAGGGCATCTACAACCTTTGACTATGACTTGGCTCCTTTACCCACTGTCAATTTGCAATTTTCTGGGAATCTCACAAAAAGGACTGTAAACTGTTTACAGTAAAAGCATCCTACCTTCCCCTGAAACCCAGATGTCTCAAGGTCTCACCTTATTAGCTGTGAGACCATTAACCAAGCCCGGGTGGCTCTTTCCACAGAAGTACATGCTCATGTTTTTAGTGACGCTGTCTGCTTTCCCAGCCACCTCTGTCATGGACTTCTGTGCTGAAATCTAGGCTACAATCTCTTAATAAACTCCACTTTGACTCTTTTTTTTTTTTTTTTTTTTTTTTTTTTTTTTTTGGTCTTTTTGAGACAGGGTCTTCCTGTAACCCCAGCTGGCCTGGAAGTCGGTAGGAAGACCAGGCTGGCCTTGAGATCACAGAGATCTCCCTGCCTCTGCCTCCTAAGTGCTGGGGTTAAAGGCGTGTGCTACCATGCCTGGCTCCACTTTTATTCTTAATGACTCTTCCTGAAATTCCTTTCTGAGGCAAAGTCAAGAATCCTGGCTTACTTGAGTGGAGGTCTTTTGTGTGTGTGTGTGTGTGTGTGTGTGTGTGTATGCAAGCCATAGGCTGATGTCTGGTGTCATCCTTGATCACTCACTTATTTTTTTGAGGTAGAATCTCTCACTGGCACATGGAGCTTAGAGATTCTTGGGTTTCCAACTCCCAGGTCCTGGGATTACAAGTGTGTGCCACCAACCTGGCTTTTACCTGGAGCTAGGATCTGAACTCAGGTCCCCTAGCACTCACATAAAAAGCTGGGTGGAGTGGCACCGGTCTGTATGTCTGTAATCCTGGGGCTGGGGAGGTGGAGACAGGAGGATCCTGGGGCTCGCTAACTGGCCAGCCCAGCTAAACGGACAAGCTCCAGGTTCAGTGAGAAACCTTACCTCAAAAGAAGGGAGGGAGTTTGAGGAAGACATTCAGAGACCTCTGGCCTCCACCTGTGCATGCGTGTGCCACATGACACCAAGGACACCCACAGACACACAGATACACACCCACAGATACACACAGACACACACAGACACACACACAGACACACACCCACACACATAGAGACACACAGACACACACAGACACACACCCACAGACACACAGACACACACAGACACACACAGACACACACCCACAGACACACACAGACACACAGACACACACACAGACACAGACACACACACACACCTACACACACAGACACACACCCAGACACACACAGACACACTCCTACAGACACACACAGACACACACTTACAGACACACACAGACATACAGATACACACCCACAGATACACACAGAGACACACAGACACACACAGGCACACAGAGACACACAGACACACACACACAGACACAGACACACACACACCTACACACACAGACACATACCCACAGACACACACAGACACACAGACACACACCCACAGACACACACAGACACACACCCACACACACCCACAGACACACACACACACCTACAGATACACAGAGACACACACAGACACACACCTACAGACATAAACACACACACACCTACAGACACACACAGACACAATTCTCACTCCAAAAAACACCTCCTTTCTTGGGGCTGGAGAGATGGCTCAGCGGTTAAGAACACTGACTGTTCTTGCAGAAGACCCAGGTTCGAATCCCAGCATCCACATGGCAGCTAACAACTGTCCATAACTCCAGTTCCAGGGGATCCAATGGCCTCTTCTGTCCTCCTCAGGCATTGCACAACATGGGTGCATTTATCTACACACAGGCAATACATCATGCATACACATAAAATAAAAATAATAAATAAAAAATATTTTTTTAAAACCTCCTTTCTGTGTGGTGCTCCTTCGGTTCAATGTAGACTTGGTATCCCTCCCTTCTCCCCCGTGTGACTCCAGAGCGTTGATGTCACACCTGGGGACCCTGCCCAGACTCTATACAGCCCTGCTTTCCTCCATTATCTGCAAGAAAGCCTCTCTCTCTCTCTCTCTCTCATTCTCTCTCATTCTCTCTCTCTCTCTCTCTCACACACACACACACACACACACACACACACACACATTTCTCCCCCAAAAAACATCAAGCCACACTCCATGTGCTGGGAAAATGGATGAGTGGGTAGAGGGGCAATGCTGTCCTCGGGGCCTGTCAGAGGAGGTGTCCTGGGGAGGAATGCAGCCAGCCCTGGCTGTCTAGACCAGGCAATGAGAGCAAAGACCCTGGGGTAGAACCCCAAGGGTGACTTGGGAAGAACATGGAAATCAGGAGAGCCCAAGGGAGCTGAGACACCCTGAGCTCCCAAGCTCCGCTTTCAAGCATCCCAGTCAGCTTAGGACAGACCTGCAGGAAGTAAATCACTGTGACACTTAGAGAACTTTCCAGGACCCCTCTGGGAGTCAGGTCATGTGCTTGGCCTGGGGAATGGGAACGAGACAGTGCTCTACTTCTGTGCAAGCATTTATTGAATTGTTTACTCCAGAACTGATGAACCCCAACTGCATTCAGGACCAACACCACACCTGGTAGGCTGGTGCCCCTCTACCCACGATCTGGGACATATGGCTGGTCACCTGCTCACTCAGAAATGCAGCTGTGTTGCCCAGGGCAAGGGCAATGACCTCAGGACCATCTATAGCAGAAAGACATGGGTCCTGTCAGCTGAGCCTCCTTGGGCACCTCGCACACACTCTCTGATTCTTGGTTTCCTCTCCGGAAAGTGGAAAACACTGCCTGAGAGCCCAGAGAGAGAAAGTCTGTTGGTTGTGGAACCCAGCCCGGCCCACAGAGCTCCTGGGCTGGCACCGAGTTCACTGGCCTGGTAAAGGGTGTGATCTTGCCAGCTGGGTGGGCCAGGAGGATCCCAGGCAGGCTGGGGACCAAGGCACCGTTCCCCAGGGACCCAGCCGGGAGTAAGGGATGGCATGTTCAGTAGCTGGATCCTGGCCTGCGTCCTTAGGTCACCCAGAACGGCACCAGGCAGGCTGGCCCGTGCCCAAGAGCCTGCCCGTCCTCATCTGTAATGTGGATGGCTGTCAGTGGCCTCCTGTGGAGGGCAGGTTTCCCAGCTGGGACCCAGAGCTTGGGAAGGAAGGGGGCTTCTTCTGCCAGCCTGGAGGGGCCTTCTGGAGGATTGGGATGAGCAGGGACCCCAAACTTAGATGATACATTCCTGGAGGCTGGCAGGAGGCCTGGGACCATAACAGAGTAGGAAAGTTCTGGCTGTCGCAGGGAGGGCAGAGTCCCGTGGGGAACCACCATCTTGCTGGGCTTTCTCTCTGGGTCCCTGGGAAACCAGAGCCTCACTATGTCACACACGTCACTTTTGGCTGGGCCCCACTGAGTCTCCAACCCTCTAGTTCCCCTTGCCAAGCTGTAGCTGCACCAGTCTTGCCTCTCTGCCCCCCTCTCCTCTCTCCCTCTCCCTCTATATCCCAGAGCTCCCTTGTTGCTGGGCCCTTTCCTGGAATGCTCTTCCCTTCACGGCCAGATTTCGCTCACTGGGCTTGCTGGATGCTGCTTGGGGCAAGGCCCTGACCCCAGTTCTGTGTGTGACCACTGTTCCTTTGTTTGAAGACCATGATTGAAAATGTCCAACCAGGTTCCAGTTAGGCTGGGCCTGTCCCTAGTGGAAGGAACATGTCTCTGACATCCTCTTTCCAGCTGCCAAACATCTGGCTATGTCACCCCCATGGTGATCCACCCTTCAGCAGGCACTGCCTGAGCAGCTAGCTATAATAACGTGATAAGGGATGCAGAGGTTAGACCCACGGCAGGCAAGAGGCAGGGAAGAGCATCCCAGAAGATTGGGAACAGCATGCAAATGTCCTGACGCAGGGGCAGGGTTGGGAGGGCTCAGCACTCCACCAGGCCAGTCATCAGACTGGAATGAAATCATTTCAGGACTGACGCATTCTGTCTTCCCCACTAGGCCCTTGTTTGGGGCAGGTGTTCAAGAAACAGCACTCAGACGGATGGAGAGATGGCTCAGCAGTTAAGAGCACTGGCTGCTCTTGGGTTCTTAGCACCCACATGGTAGCTCACAGCCACCTGTAACTCCAGTTCCAGGGGATCCAACACCCTCTTCTGACTTCCACAGGCACTGCATACACGAGTGCACTTGCATACATGCAGGTAAAATATTCATGCACATAAAATAAATATTTTTTTGAAGAAAGTTTTAAAAACTAGTAGGCAAAGATTGAGTGTTTTTGGAAGGAGAGAAAGGGCTGGTAGGTTGTAATGGAGCCTCTACCCCACAGCTGCCTGGCACTTGTCAAAAAGGACAACACCTGCCTCCAGCACACCTACCCTGAGACCTGGATCCATTCCTGCGCCGCAGCCTGGGGAGCCCTGGGGAGGAGAGGGCTCTGAGGAGAGAGCAGTGAGGGGAACACGGGAGGGTCAGCAGGGGGGCTGGTCGCAAAGAGAGCCAGAGCTCTGTGGGCACCTTCAGGCCAAATCTTGGCATGGGCCAGGAACAGCAGGCATGGGTAAGGAAGAGCGAAGCAGGGTATGGGGGCACCCTGCAGCCCTCCATTAGAAAGGTTTGGGGCCCACAAAGTAACAGCACAAGCGTTTCAAGGCCCAAGGTTCTTTACGAACTAGGGAAGAAAAAAAGGGTGGTTCAGTGCCCATGTGCCCTGTGGCAGACACCAGGAGGCAGCCTGGCCTGGGGCTACGGCTGAGGACCCGAGTCGGATGGGTGTGCACAGAGCTGCCCAGTGGCCCATCCATGGTAGGGACTTAGCCTTCATCCCAGGACTGCCCTGAAGCCCATGGAACCTAGGCATCCCAGGCCTGGTTGTGAAGGAGGAGCTGACATGATCTGCACCAAGCAGGCAGTGTCAAGGTGCCCTGGAGGGACGGCCAGCCGCCTCTCCCAGCGAATGGCTGACCTTGCTCTGCACTGGATAAATGCCCTGTGTTCTAGTTTTCTTTTTGTCGCTGTGATAAAACTCTCTGACCAAAAGCAACTTGGGGAGGAAAGGGTTTGTTTGGCTTCCACTTTCAGGTCACAGTTCATCGCTGAGGGAGTCTGGGCAGGAATTTGGGCAGAAACCTGAAGACAGACATGCTTGCTGCGCCACACAGCATTACCTCTGGCCAGAGTGAGTACTCAGCGTCAAAGGAGTGGCTTGCTGGCTCACTCACTAATCTCCTTTTGCAGCCCAGGCCCACCTGCTCAGGATGCCTACCCACAGTGTGCTGGACCCTCCCACGTCAATTAGCAATCCAGAAAAAACGCCCCATAGACATGCCCACAGGGCAACTGACAAAGACGGTTACTCAATTGAGACTCATTTCAGGTGATT
Organism: Nannospalax galili; assembly: GCF_000622305.1. NCBI lineage: Eukaryota > Metazoa > Chordata > Mammalia > Rodentia > Spalacidae > Nannospalax > Nannospalax galili. The sequence continues at coordinate 3,268,352 of NW_008330120.1, forward strand.
CTGTGCCGTATCAAGTTAACAGTTGATGACTGCAAGGGCACTTTTGACCCAGCAGGGTGCTGGATGCCTCTGGGGTGGGGACACGGAGGGAGAGAGGAACATTTCCCACCAAAAAGTCCCTGACCCCTGCCTGCAGCACAAACAGGCCCATGGGTAGAAAGTGGACAGCAGAGGACTCAAGAGATTGATGCAAATGGTCATCCTGGAGTTTACACCACGGTGGGACCCTTCGTTCTCACGGAGCCAACTCTCCTGGCAACCCCAAGCTCACTGTGTAGACCAAGCTGGCCTCAAACTCACAGAAGCACAGGCCACCACACCCAGCTTAGCTCTCTACTTTTCAAAAACCTCATTTTATTTATTTGTTATTTTTATTTTACGTGTATGCTTGTATTGTCTGCATGAAGGTAGGTACACCCGTGTCATGTAATGTCTGTGGAGGTCAGAAGAGGGTGTCACATCCCCTGGAATTGGAGTTACAGATGGTTGTTAGCCACCATGTGGGTGATGGGAATCGAACTTGGGTCCTCTGCAAGAGCAGCCAGTGCTCTTAACCGCTGAGTCATCTCTCCAGCCCAGCTCTCTACTTCAACTGCGGATTCGATGTGACCAGCTGCTTCAAGATCCTGCTGTCTTAACTTCCCCTAAACGATGAAGTACACTTTGAGCCAAAATAACCCCTTTCCTCCGGTGCTAGATCGCTTTAGTGTCAACTTGACACACCTGGGTTGATCGGACTGGCCTGTAGCCATGTCCGTGGGGCATCTTCTTGATTATTGAGTGATGTGGGAGGGCCCAGCCCACTGTGGGTGGTGCCACCCCTGGGCAGGTGGGCCTGTGTTGCATAAGAAAGCAGGCTGAGCAGAGTCCTACCTTGGGCTCCCTGATGAACTGTGACCCAGGAGATGTAAGACAAATAAACCTTTTCCTCCCCAGGTTAGTATTGGTGGGAGTGTTTTGTCACAGCAATGGAGAAACAAAGTAGGACATCTCCTTAACTCACTTTTGTCAGGAAGAATAACTAAGACAGAGGCTAAGGGTTCTAAGATACGCCTAGGAAGGCGTATCTTATGTGCCGTGAGTGGTTGATGAAAAAGCACAACTTTCACCACAAAGGGGACAAGAGATAATTTATTCTAGAGCCAAATATGAATGACCATGACCCCAGGAACACATTCAGGTCACCCCAAGTTCCATGTTCTAACATGAAAGCAGCTTCATGAAGTTGGGTTGTTGGGTTTTTTGTAGGTTTTTTTTTTTTTTTCCTGGTCTTTTTGAGACAGGGTCTCCCTGTAGCCCCAGCTGTCCTGGAACTCACTATGTAGACCAGGCTGGCCTTGAACTCACGGAGATCTGTCTGCCTCTGCCTCCCGAGTGCTGGGATTAAAGGCGTGCGCCACCACATCCGGCTACATGAAGTTGGGTTTTTAAGATTTATTTTTATTTTATGTGTATGAGTGTTTTGCCTGCATGTATGTAAGTGCACTCTTGTGCAATGCCTGAGGAAGTCAGAAGAGGACATTGGATCCCCTGGAACTGGGGTTACTGGCAGTTGTTAGCCACCACGTGGGTGCTGGGAACTGAGCCCTGGCCCTCTGCAAGAGCAGCTAGTGCTCTTAACCACTGAGCCGCCTCTCCAGCCTCAGTCTCATAAGGTTTAATAGTAACAGAACAAAGTCTAAATCAAGAAATTTTTCATACACATTGGTAGAAACACTAAGTAGGCAGTTACAGCAAAGTGGGGAAATCTCAGCTACAATTACGTCTCAGACGCTGTCTGATGACATGCAGCCTTTTGGTTGGTGAAACCTAGGGTTTTGTTAATACAGTCCAAAGGTTTTTATCTGTTAGTCACCGGATGTTAGATCTGACACACAGGTGGATGAGGAGTAGTTAGTTAGGGGGCTAAAGATGGCCCAAGATGAACTGTAATTAGACTGCAGACCTGCAACATTCCAAACTCTCTACAGTCACTGTGGTTCTAATCAGTTGATCCGCCTTGTAGAAGATTCTGTTTGAAGATGCACTTTTTCTTTTTCTGGGAACTTTCAGTTCACAGGACCAATCCAGAGAGTGGGGGCAGGGTGTGGGAGGCATGACACCAGCACAGGCTGAGAGATGGGTGGCCCAACTGCTAAAGTGCCACACAAGCACAAGGGCCTGAGTTCAACCTCCAGAATCCACATAGAAAAGCTGTCTGTGGTGGGCTGTGACAGTTACTCAGAGCTGGGGAGTGGAGGTGGGCAGATCCTTAGCCGCTCAGCAATTCCCAGAGAGGTATTTTGCCTCAAGAATAAAAGTGGACAGTGCTCAGGGAAAGACCCTCAAGGTTGTCCTCTGATCTTAAAACGAATGTACACACACACACACACACACACACACACACACACACAAAGTCAACAGTGTTTGAGTTGCTGGATCCAGCCATTCTTGAGACCAGACACTTCAACTATCTGAACCTATCAAGTCAACCAGACTAAGGAAAGCGGGCAAACCACTTGAGTTTCTTTCTATAGCAAGCAACAAAAGGCAGAGTCAAGCTCCTGGGTGAGCAGAGGAACATAGCCTCACATCAAAACATGCATGAAATTGTCAAAACTGCGGTGGTGTTGCGGTCCTTTGGGAGGGAAGGTCAGCTGATACCGTCCACACTCTCAGGAGTGTCTGTCGAGGACCCCAGACTGTGGGACAGCTGCTGGAGGGGACAGGTGACTATGCAGGGGATGCACAGAAGCCCCCCAGGCTGACCTGCCAGTGTGGAGGCCACGTGGCCCTTCACACACACTCACTGCTAAAATGGGTGGTATGCCTCACAGGCGGCCATACGCTCTGGAGCACTGGGAGGGTGTACCTCAGTCTCCTGCAGACAGACGTCATTACCCAAGGCTACCCAGACTACCCGTGGCATGAGTGTACACAGAGAGAGAAGGGTGATTATTCTAGTTTGTTTCTCCATTGCTGTGACAAAATACTCTGACCAATACCAACTTGAGGAGGAAAGGGTTTATTTGTCTTACATCTCCTGGGTCACAGTTCATTAGGGAGCCCAACGTAGGAACTCAGGGCAGGAATCTGGAGGCAGGAGCTGGAGCAGAGGCCATGGAGGAATGCTGCTTACTGGTTTGCTCCTCTGACCCTCACTCAACCTGCTTATACAACGTAGGTCCACCTGCCCAGGGGTGGCACCACCCACAGTGGGCTGGGCCCTCCCACATGACTCAATAATCAAGAAGATGCCCCACAAACATGGCCACAGGCAAGTCCAAAGGAGGCAATTCCCCAATTGAGGCTCCCTCAACCCAGGTGTGTTAAGTCGACACTAAAGCTATCCAGCATGGTGATCCTTTCAGGATGGATGGAGGTGGTCCCCAGAGCTACTCCAGCCCCGTCTCCTGGTGGCTTATCAGGACAGCACTAGCTTTTTGGAGTGGAGGCTGAGGCGATGCATTGGGGAAAGCCACAGTCAACACTTTACCAGGCAAGGTGGGGAGCAGACTCTACTGGACTGTATACCCCCAAGAGTAGGGAAGGAGCAGGGCTCTGCTCCCCACTGTCACCCCAGTGTTCTGTGTCCTGCCTGGAACACAACCAGTATTCAATCAACGTTTGGAAGAACAAGTGGAGGGAGTAGTCAGGAGGAATGTGCAGCCTGAGCTACCTCCTCACCACAGGGCCTTTGCACAAGTACTTTCCCCTGACCTCGGAGCCCTTCCCCGGCGTTCCTGCCACCCACCCTCCCTCTGTGCCTCCTTCCTCTGCTGAGCTAACTTCAGGGTTTCGCCTCTGGGTTTGGCCATGAGACCCTTTACTGTCCTTCCCGCTCCTGAATTCAGGAGGCCCACTCATGAAAGTCCGGCCTCCAAGCCCCTCACCAGTCATGCCAGCGGAGACTAGCAGTGCTTCCTCTGTGAATGAATCCTAACGAAGGTAATTTAGAGGCCGGGGATGGACTCCGTGTGTGGAGCACTGACCTAATATGCATAAGGTCCTGGATTTGATCCCTAGTACTGTATAAACTGGGCAGGGTTGTGCACACCTATGATTCCAGCACTCAGGAAGTGGGGACATGAGGGTCAAGTTCCAGGGTATCCTCTGCTACATATTGAGTGGCAGGCCAGCCTGGGATAAATGAGACCTTATCACAAAGGAAGAGAAAATTCTTAGACACTGTGTCTTGATAGTCCCCGGAAACTCATCTGTCTGTGTTTGTGAGCGATGCCTGTGGGATCCGTGTTTGTGAGCAGTGCCTGTGGGAACCGCCTGGGAAAAAGGGTGCAGCTCAGATGGGCACAAGGAGGATGCAGAGTCAGCGTGCAAGGTGCCCCCCTGCTCCCCGGAGTGTCCTGAGAGAGGTCAGAGGCATCTGTGGGAAGTGGAGCATGCCCCTTGTGGGACAGCCTGGCTCTCCGTGGACTTCAGTTTTGACCATATTTGCCCAGAGCCTTGTGGCTGCCTCAGGGCTGTGGTATAAATACCCATTTGTTTGGTTTATTTACTCCGTGTCCCACAGAGTCTCCTCGGAGGAGCCAGCGGCCTCCCTGGGTGGCAGCGTGCACTCAGGAACGCAGCCTGGACAAGATGCTGGACTGAAACTGGCACAATGGGGAGATCCTGGAGGTTATGAGCCATGGGCGAGGGGGTCTTGGGGCATAGGGGGCTGCTGGACTCAGCCTGCAGAATGCTTGGTCAGCCTAGGGAAGGCAAAACTAGGCATCTTGTTTCCCAGGGAAACCTCAACCTACATCAATAACTAGCACACCTCTCTATCACTGTGTTGTGATCCAGACCAGGCTCCTCAGAACACCGCAGAGCCACCAGCCTCTGTGATGAACTCAGAAATGTGCTTGTGGCCCAGAAGAGCCATTGAAACACAGCAAACTTATGTGGTAATCAGACAGAGGCAGGTCACTTCTCCTGGCAGCTTAGAGCTTGGCACACCAGAACCACTGGCAAACCGACCCAGAAACCAGCTCAAGATGCAGCAGTAGAAGAAGCATCAGAAAAAAGTTTAAATGGCTGGATCCAACCATTCCTGAAGCCAGAGCTATGACACCAATCAGCTCTCCTGCATTAGACTCTGTATTGTTACTGGCCCTTCTTCCCTTCCTCCCTCCCTCCTCCCT
>NW_008330120.1:3273560-3274755 GCF_000622305.1 Nannospalax galili
TCCCTCCCTCCCTTCCTCTTCTTTTTCCTTCCTTTTTCCCCCTTGTTTGGTTTTGTTTTTGAGACAGGGTCTCACTTTGTAACCCAGGCTGTCCTGAAACTCACTGCATACCCCAGTCTGCAGAGATCTTCCTGCCTCCGCCTCCCAGGTGCAGGGATTACAGTTGCACAATAGCACACCTGGTTTCTGTGGTGCTGGGGTCTAACTTGGGGCTTCCCGCATTCTGAGGAAGCGCTCCACTAGCTGGACTGCAGCCCTTTCCTTTTCCGCAGTGCTGTAGATGGCACTCGTGCCTCTTGTGTGCTAGGCAAGTGCTCTAGCAGAGCCAGGCCCCAGGTTTTTGTTTTGGCAAAGCAGCTTGCTATGTAGCTAGCTATGCAGTCCCAGATGGCTTCAAACAGCTGGGCTGACTGGCCTGAGCCACCGCGCCTCACCAGTGTGTTAAGTTTATTTTTGTTTATGTTTTTTTGAGACAGGGTCTCCCTGTAGTCCCAGCTGGCCTGGAGCTCACTCTGTAGGCCAGGCGGGCCTCTGTCTCAGAGATCTGCCTGCCTCTACATCCAGAGTGCTGGGATTAAAGGCATGCACCACTGTGCCCACTGGCATTGCTTAAAAAATATTTTATTATTCTTATTATTTATTTATTTATTTATTTATTTATTTATTTATTTATTTATTGTCTTTTTTGAGACAGGGTCTCCCTGTAGTTCCAGCTGTCCTGGAACTCACTATATAGACCAGGCTGGCCTCGAACTGACAAAGATCCCCCTGCCTCCCAAGTGCTGGGATTAAAAGTGTGCACCACCACGCCCGGCCCTATTTTTATTTTATTTTATGTGTATGCATTAGTCACTCTTCTGTTGCTGTGACAGAAACACTGACCAAAACAATTTATAAAAGGAAGAGTTTATTTGAGCTCAAGGTTCCAGGGGAATTAGAGTCCACCATGGCAGGGAGGCATGGTGGCTGGAGGTGGCTGGAGCAGGAGCAGCAGAAGCTAAGCTCTCACATCATCAGCAGGCACAGGAAGCAAGAGAGTGACTGGAGATCTGGCAAGGCTTAAGAACTCTCTAAGCCCACCCCCAGTGATGTGCTTCTTCAGGATAGCCACACCGTCTAAGACCTCCCAAAACAGCGCCACCATCTGGGGACGAAATGTCCAAATACTTGGAGCCTATGGGGGACATTCTCATTC